>NC_139996.1:33743714-34076958 GCF_964263955.1 Coregonus lavaretus | reverse complement strand
TCATGCAGGGGAAACTGAGAATTGGGGGTGGCAGGGGGGAGTAGCTGTGTGAGGAGAGAGATGGCGAGAGAGAGAAAGAGGGTTGTTTGTGGGAGAGGGAGAGGTATTTGAAGTGGGTGCCAATAGCCTGATGGAACTGTTTTGTTTGTTTGTTGGGAGGTGCTCAGATAGCAAAGTGTTGAAAAACAGCCTCTCAGTTTCACCTTCAATGTTTATACATAGATGTCCTCTCTCTCTCCATTTCCCGCCAAAACATCTCACCTCTTTTCACCTTCATTTAAATATTCAGTTTCCTTTTCTTTTTTCATGAATCACTACTACACCCTCCCCTCTGCCCTATTTCGACATCCTGGTGGAGGAAAGAGAGGAGAGTGTCCTTTCCTGCCCTCAAAACCACCTCTTCTTCTCCCACCCCATCCCCCTCTCCTCAGCCAGTCTCAGTGGCCTGTCCTCCCATTTGAGTCTATGGTACTGCCCCTGCCTGCTCTCCTGACTGTGCTGCCACTCTGTCGCCCCCTGCCTGTAGATGCTGCAGCCTCAGTTCAAGCCCCACACTATCCAGCAGGTGCTGCTGCGGCTGTTCCAGGTGATCCCAGGCCGCTCCCCCTACGGCTCTTGGGACCCCGCCCGCTGCCTGCGCTGTGCAGTGGTGGGGAACTCAGGCAACCTCCGTGGGGCCGGGTACGGGCCCACCATAGATGGCCACAACTACATCATGAGGTGAGGAAGGGAAGGAGGGTGGGGGGGGGTAAGAGAGAGAGGATGTTTGTTTTCTAAAGCTGTTTATTAGCTATTAAGTTGTATTATACAGTGTATTATACTGCATTGTAAGCTATTGAAGGCTTTCGTATCTCTGCAGAACACTGTGTACCCTTATGGTTGGTGGGTGGGGAGGGGGTGTAGGGTGTCCTCAACAATGGGTTCTGCTGATGTCTTGAATCAGATTATGTTTGATGAAATCGTCCCTCCTCATTGGCTGGATGATTGGTCATGTGACCAGCAGCTCTCCCTAGGCTGCGGCTTTGTGTCTTAAGAAGATAAAAGCAGCAAAACATATAGATTCTAACGGTAATGCACTAAATCCTACGGATCCAATCCCTCTCACTGTCTGTCTGCAAACACAGACAGACACATACGTAGCATATACTCAAACAAACAGCACACATGCACAGCCATGCATACAGTACACTATGCAATTACACACACACATAACGCATACACAACCCATGGACAGGGATGAAAACAATCAGTGACAATATCTAAGCATGGGAGTGGGTTTGTGTATGAGAGCGGGGGGAGAGAGAGTGTTTTTAATGAAAGTAGAATGTGTGTGGGTGGATAAATAACAGTAATGAAACCCAGCATAGCATCCAGGGATCAGCAGCCATTTGCTGCTCTCAGAAGCCTGCCTGCGTGGGCCCAATCAGCTACTACTCTGTCTTCATGGTGTCTGTCTGTCTGTCTGTCGTTCTTCCCTAATGTCTTGATATCCCTCTGTCCGTGTCTGTCTGTCTTTGGAGCTGCTTCCAGCATGGTCTGATTCCCTGTGTCTGTCCTGTCTGTGTGTCCTTCAGGATCAACCTGGCCCCCACTGTGGGCTATGAGGAGGATGCAGGCAGCCACACCACCCACCACTTCATGTACCCAGAGAGTGCCAAGAACCTGGCAGCCAATGTCAGCTTCGTCCTGGTGCCGTTCAAGACCCTGGACCTGCTGTGGATCACCAGCGCACTCTCCACTGGACAGATCCGCTTGTAAGAGCAATGCTCACGCACACACATGCACGCACGCATGGATACAAACACACACACACACACACACACACACACACATTCACACTCAATCCAGCTCCATTTATATTGCTTTAAGACACACACACACACCTTTTCACACTAGCACATTTTGTTAATGTTCAAAGTGACCTGCTGCTTCACAACTTCACAAGCACGTTGCCACTCTCTCTCTCTCTCTCTCATCCCATTCCAGGTCAGAGAACATCATCAACAGAGCACTCTCTCTGTGGAAAAACGGGAACAACGTGCCATCTGTGAATTATTCAATCACTTAAAAGCAATTTAGAAAGTAAAGGATAAAAGAGTGTTAAATCTCTCTCTCTCTCTCTCTCTCAGTACCTACGCCCCTGTGAAGCAGTTTCTACGGGTGGACAAAGACAAGGTACTAAATCTATCATCATAATCTTTCCCTTCAATCTCTTATATGTATCAGTCAATGGTACTTTTCAACGGAACACAATTGTAGCTGAAGAACCCTTTTAGGTTCTAGATAGAATAAAATGTGCTAAGAGTGTAGCTGTGCTGTTGAGGAACTAGAGCAAGAACACTTGTAGTTATTTTGTTTGGAACACAACCCTGCATCCCTGACATCACACAATTACTGTTGTTGTTTACGCAATCCAAAAACAGTCCATTATGAATCGCAATCTGGGTCAGGTGGGCATAATTTAAAAGCTTATTCTATAGCCAGTATGACTAGCTAAGTTATACAATACGATAGATAGTGCAGTGTTAGGCTTTCACAATGCAATTCATGGAAACGGATCATAATGTGGTGAGCATAGAAAGGAGTGCATTCAGGTGCGTGTGTCGCGCCAATCCTCTTCACAGTAGACAAACGGGCTCATTCTGTTCAGAACAACCCAAGGTATGACGCCATGTCATCTTGTAAGTGTACATCAAACATAGTGATCATAAACGTTGACACTGTATATGACATGAGTTTTATGATATGGAAATGTGAAGTGCATATTTGGACTGACAGGTGTTTGGCTTGTTTGTATGACATCAAAGTAGTATTTATAATCCTCAACATCTCATCTTTCAAAATACATAGAGTCCTCTTAATTTACAGCATTTCCCTCACTCAGTCAACAAAAAATTTGCAAAAGTCTGCTTAAGACCTGTTTCTTAAGACCTGCCCAAAAGAGAAAAAAAATGTCTCTGTTAAAATGTAGATGCCCCAATGGCGGGTCATTGCCAGCTATTTTTGTTCATCGAGTTCCGGCTATTTCAGTGTTAAACGGCCATATAGCACTGCACATATGCTTTTGGTTCAAGTGCAAGTTGTCAAATTTGACGATTACTTGTGATTTATCAGGTCTTTGTTAATGGCTGCAGTTATGAAGCTTAGGAAATATGTAACTGAAATTGTTCAAGCAAGAAATTCATGCAATACAATTGATTCTGTAGATGCTCTGTTTTTCATTAAAATAAATGTTCTACTTTGTATTGTATACTTCTTATTTTACCATTGCATGTTTT
Source organism: Coregonus lavaretus (assembly GCF_964263955.1). Taxonomy (NCBI): domain Eukaryota; kingdom Metazoa; phylum Chordata; class Actinopteri; order Salmoniformes; family Salmonidae; genus Coregonus; species Coregonus lavaretus. The sequence continues at coordinate 34,073,680 of NC_139996.1, read as the reverse complement.
AGGTAATTTCTTGCCATTGGTGGAGCTTCAGGTACTGTCTACTAATGTAGCCAGCTTCTGGGGAGAAACAAGTCATTTATAAATGTTTCTAAAGTATATATATTTAGTAAATGTTTTTTAAGGATCTACATTAATCAACAACTGAGGAAGTAAGTGCATGTACTAACATTTACAGATGCACTCATATAACAATTGATAAATATCCCATTCATGACATATATAAATACCTTATAAATAATCTTATGAATTGACAATAACTCCTTTATAACTGGTACATTATTAGTACATTATTCATCATTTACAAATTGTGAACATACTATGATCAAACACCTTATTAATTATCTTAGAAATCATTAATAAATCATTACAAATGTATAAATGTGTAAATGGCTATTTAGAGATTTCTTATTGACATTTACAAATGTAGGAAGAATTATTAATAAATGGTAAGTAAACTCTTTACAAACTTTTTATCTCCACAGGTTCAGATTTTCAACCCAGCCTTCTTCAAGTACATCCATGACCGCTGGACCAAGCACCATGGACGCTACCCCTCCACAGGCATGCTGGTCCTGTTCTTCACTCTGCACGTGTGTGACGAGGTGAGGTGCTCACAAACACACACACACACGTCTTTCGATCTGTTAAGATGAATATGATTTGTTGGTCTATCTGTAATGTTTGGAAACTTTGGTCTTGTTTTCCAGGTGAATGTGTTTGGCTTTGGCGCTGACAGTCGAGGCAACTGGCACCACTATTGGGAGGAGAACCGCTACTCTGGAGAGTTCCGGAAAACAGGGGTACATGACGCAGACTACGAGGCCCAGATCATTGACTCTCTGGCGAAGGCCGGAAAGATCACAGTTTTCCCTGGAAAGTGAGGAGAGCTGGAGGTGTGGTGGGCTGGACAGGACAGGCTTACAGGAACATTAGAGTACTCATCACCACCAGACTTCTTTACGTGCTTAGTTATCTGTTTCTTTGTGCTTTGCATAGAGAGGGTTCCAAAACACTAGATCATACGTTGCCTGATGACCCTGTTCCCATTGTGCAGTAGGGTAAGATGCTGGTAGTTGTGAGTGAAACTACATGTGACTACACACTCTGCCCCCAACAGGCCTACCTCCATAGCCCAAAGCCCTGAAGAGAAAGGGACGGTCAGAACTATAGGGCTCCTGTAGTGGGGGCAGAGAGGTCTGGCCTAGCCACTGTATGGACCTGTGAACCAGTCCCATCCACAATCCCACCTCCTGCTCATCCACAGGGGGTTGAGTCATCACATGCCTTAGGGGTCTCACACCCAGACTCCGCCCCATCCCACTCTGTAGCCCCCACCCTAAATGTCATGGCAACCAGTGACGGACACTGATCTATCCATGCCATGTCCACACCCACCTGTAGAGCTACTGCTAAAGCTCCCTCGCCCCTCGGAGCTGGGAGGACTAGGTAGTTGAAGTTTACGTGGTTGGAATCCCAGAGGCTACTTCAAAATAAGAGTTACTGTTGTAATTATATGACTATCATGTTGAAGGTATGTACGGCCCACAGGGATTTGATCACATATACAGTATTAACCGTTTTATTTGTTTTAACTATTTTAAGTGACTAATCATCCTACTAATTAGGTAGATTGGGGAGAGGCTTACACATGGTCAAAAACAACATAAGCAGACATAGAGAGATAAGACTAACACCACTCACTCATTAACATACACACACACTCTCCCACACATACACGAGTTCACACAATGTTCTTGATGAATTAGAGCAAATACCACTAAGTATTGGACTGAGTAAAAAGAGCTCACACTAAGATGACCTGCTGCCTCCTGCTGCCTGTTAAGGGATACTGCATCACTCTGAGGCCCAGACATTATGCATACATAGGACAAACTGAAGGCTGCCTCTTCTGTGTCATATGATGACCACTTGATAACTGAAAGTAATATGGCACAACATAACTAACCCGACTGCTAGTACAAAATGCCATTATATTTTCAGATCAGAGTTTAGGAACTCTGAAAAGGCAGGTAGCTTAGTCGGTAGCCTAGGCAGGTAGCTTAGCGATTAAGAGCGTCGGCCAGTAACTGAAAGGTCGCTGGTTCAAATCCCAGAGCCGACTCTGTGAAAAATCTGTCTGTGCCCTTGAGCAAGGCACTTAACCTTAATTGCTCCTGTAAGTCGCTCTGGATAAGGGTGTCTGCTTAAATGTAAAAACTCTATCTTCAGTCCTGGCTGCAATCGTTATTAGCCAATTTGGCAATGTGACATTCAGTTAAGGATGTGTGTTGTTGTGTAATCATATGATGATATGGTAAATACCATCATGTACTGTATGATATACTTGTATTATCTCTATCCTTTGCACATCATGGAGTTCTTATCTGACATTGAGTTGGGCAGATCACTGTAGCTGATTCCTATACATAACTCATTTCTGTGTGGAATTTTTGTTGGTTTCAGGTATGTGTCTCTACCTGACACACATACTTTAAGGACATCTACGGAGTGCCACTGAGTTTTTATCAGCCCTCACTCCTTACTGGTGTGTGTGTGAGAGAGAGAGAGAGTGCTGTAAAAATGTTTTGTGTGATTTACTTAGTTTTGTTAAAGTTTGATTTTCAGTGAGACCCCTCTCATAACAAAATAGACACATATCAGTAATTTACAGCCATGTGACAACACACACACATCCATGCTTGCGTGCCTTGTCCCAGTGTTGAACATACCTTTCTTGCAGTGCACCATAAACCTCAGTACACATGTGCTATCTTAAATTTGATTTAGTAGCCTGCGCAGGACATTCATACAAACACAAAGCCCCTTCTACTATGGGTACCGCTACTGTAATCTTAACAGCGTGTCAGTCATGTCTCTTACACACATTCTGAGGGCTTGACGTCTTCTCCCTGACATAGACCATACACCTTATATTAAACACACCCCCTCTGGTCTTACCTGGCTGAGAGCTGTGCCTTCTGGACCCATATGTTTCACTCTGCCTTTCTTTAGGAGCCAAGTACAGAGGCTTCCTTTATGTTGTTTAAACAGAACTCATTATCTAAAGATGAAAGAAAATCAACTTATCTGTGACTAGAAATGGGTAAAATTGATGACTATGGTTGTATTCATTTGCTCTTAATCTGTGTTTTGCCATTGTGTCTGTGATTCGTATCTGCTGAGCTAATGTGTTCAAGATGAAAGCCGATGGCATTGTGTCTAGTGGTTAAAACATATCTCCACCTTACGTCTGTGTAAGTATACCCAACACTTTTCTGGGTGGTACTACTAACCATGCCAGAAATAAAATGTGCAATACTTCACCAAAGAGAATCGAACACAATTGACATTGTTCTAATGATTGGACATATCTTTAATTCTATTACTCCCCATTACTTTTGTAATAACTCTATAAATGTTTATCCAACAGGACAAGACCCATATCTACTATATTAATAAAGTTAGCACATTGAAGCTGAACGCCACGTTCTAGCTCAACGTGCATCATTTTGTTTTCACATAGTAAGGATACAGTATGTTCCCTAATATGTTGTTCCATTGCTGTGTTCCCTGTGGGGAATTGACTGTGTGAAAGGAGAGAACTCCCTTTCCACTCTGCAGTCCCTGATAGTATCCTTCCGTAATGGATAGTTTTGAATGTATTTGAGTTCATCGGGTCTGGCTTGAGTGGCTTCTAGCGCTAGCTAAATGGTCTCTTATGAAGCAGCCATGCTGTTGCAGTGTTTTGATGGTTTTATCTCCAGCTCTTCATTAGAGGTCTCTTGTGCACAACAGTATACACCGACAACAGACTGTACGTACCATCAGTGTTACTATCATTATTACCAATAGTATCCTCATTAGTATTATGACTATCATTGGTTGTCAGTACTCCATATTTACTACTTAAAACCTCAGTGTGTGTGATGGACTGTTTTTAATCATATGCTATTGTAAAAATAAAAGCAACATGAAAAAAGGGTGGCTTTCTGGGTATTTTCTACAGTGGGGCAGTAAAAGAGCACTTGCAACACGTCAGCCCCGTACTAATGCTGGACATCGTTACCTGGAATCAGACAAATAGATAATCTTACCATCGCCCATAAACTACAGGAGACGAGAGATCTAAATACTAGTAGAAGTAGAAATCAAGTGTTATCAGTATTTTTATTCCACAACATGAAATGCATCAGACATGGACATCACAATGCATTCATAAGTGCCAATAAAATGCATTTCACCAAACTGACAATGTCATGTCATCCATTTATTTAATTCATTATTAATTGACTACATTAATATTGAGATGTCAGACAATAAGACTGTTACACAGCTGGTGGCGCTGACTGGTGCCAAGGTTACTGTTGTGAATGTACATTACAACTGCCAGGAAAGCCAGTCTGCAGAGACCACATCGCTCCACAGTCATGGAGGGGAAGTGAGACACAAACGCAATGACATGGAGAGGCCAATGAAATAGAGAGAAACAAGCAATGAACTGAAGCAGTTTACCGTTGAGTATTTCCATCATTAGTTAAAAGGTGGAGGAAGATGGGATGATGGAGGACTAATACTATCTACTACAGGACAGATCAGATAGGTGTATGAGGATGCTACCCCCCACATCCTATCAATCATTCGATCACCTAATCAGAGTGACCTCCTTCGACCACACAGATCTTGCAGAGAGCCATCAAATTGTGCATGGATGAAAACCATGGTATCCTCCATAAATTGCAGATGCATCTCCCTTTCAGAGAAAGAGGGCTATTGTATCTGCTTCCTTTCTAACCTTTGGATGGGTGAATGTTCCTATGGGTGAATGTTCCTATACAATTTTCTGGAACGTCCAGTTCAGAGACACAGAACAGAGCTGGAACATTCCAGTGGGGATGGTGGGGTTGGATCCAGGGGTCTTTCCCCATAATCCTTCACCACACCCCAGCCTCCTCGTCGTCCTCTATTAATTTTCACCCAGTTTAAGTTGGGCAAACTGGTTGGCCATCTGCAGTGCCTCCTCTATGCAGTGTGTGTTCCTGCCAGTGGCCTGGGCAGACATATCCTTGCCACCACCCTTGCCATCCATCAGAGGGCAGAGCTCCTGCACCCACTCACTGGCCTTCAGGCCCCGGTTGGCAACATCCTGGTAGAGGAGAGAGTCAAAAGATAAGATACTATCCCAACAAAAAAATGCAGGTTATTGCATTACGCACAAACAAGGAGCTAATCTGTGAATTATAGTGTGCATGAATGCAAACACACGTAGGTTGAGCGAATGGCTTACCTGGGGCACCTGGCATAAACAGATTATCTTTCCAGCATCGTTGTCTACTGTGAAGAGCATAGCAGCAGTCTGGGGGGAGTTGGTCTTCAGCAGTTTCAGAGACTCATTCAGAGCCTGTGACAGAGAAATACACAGTGACAGGGTTAGAAAATAGACTATATATTTCAGTCTAATTACACTTTTGATTCAAACTTAGGGATGACAATCTGTGCCGCGGTGTGTTGTAATTCTCCACAGTGGTAGGATTGGCTGTAGAGAAGATAAAAGGATGATGATGTTACTAGGGCTGTTGCGGTGACCGTATTACCGTCACAACGGCGGTCATGAGTCATGAAGGCAGTCAAATTTCACCTGACCGTTTAGTCACGGTAATTAGGCTTCTCCAAGCTCTGATGCTGCTGATGGTCATTAGTAGCCTACCAAACTTGCGAACTGCCTGGTACTCAGCACTCTATTGTCCCTCTAATCACTCTGACATCAATGCAAATGTGATCATGAGAGCCCAAGAGCTCATGTTGCGCAACATTTCTATAGGCTATGCAATTGCGTGAGAAAACAGTGATGACCTCTATTAAAAAGAGGAGGATCCCTTCAGCTTTCTATAGGCTACGCCTACTATATTTATTTCTCAACTTTCCTAATATTATGCAAATATTAAGCTTATCTTTACAACAGGAGTACAGCCTACCTGGCTGGCATGAAAATGAACCACAGGAAAAGCATCCTCCATTCGCTATTTAAGTGCAGAGATGACGTGTGCGCCTTGCTGCGCTTATTATGTGAAGAAATAGCCTAATCGTTTATCAACATTTTAAGCTAAACGTTCTGATCTGATGCGTCAGCCTCATTGCGTAAAAACTTTTTTTTGATGCTAGTGGTTGTACTAATTTGGGATCTATCACATCCCACAACTGTCCCAGTCTATGTTTGGAATATTTATATCTCGCACAGAATAGGTCAACTTTTATAGTATGGGGGATAGTAGATTGACATAGGCTAGTGCTTTTGCTGTTCATTAGGCCCACTCATCTTGTTGGCTGACGAAAAGTACATGTGTAATTGGATAAGGACGCACGCAGTTGCGTCCCCGATATGTCTGTCTTCACTTGTAGCCTGTGAGAAAGACCCGATCACGTGATGGAGAACTGTGTGAGTGAGATGAGAGGTGCTTCGGAGTGGGCAGCATTTAGGGAGAAAGGCTGCAAAAGGCATGTATTTCTTTAGGGTGCATTATGGCCACAAAGGGGATGCCGCAGGGAAATTCGAGACATTATCAAGTGCTTCTCAAATTGTGAATGAGAGACCGCGCAAAAAACCTGCGCAAAAAATAAAAGCTGAGCTCATGCCTTTCAAGCTACTTTTTTCCAATCATCATTAGAGTTCCTTCATGCATTCTTTGTTAATCGCACAACACAGAATAGCCGCATGTGCGCACTCCCTCAAATGTTTGGAGAAAATATTTATATTTTATTCAGCTTTGTTCAATTGTATTCTTCATACTATAAAATAATGGCACGGAATTCTAAGCAAATCTTGTCTGTAAATGAATTAGTGTAGACCACAGCCATATGGCATAGCTAGATCAGGACCTAACATAAGGACAACTCAGAGTATGCTATTCTGTTCTTCTGAAATAGACTACATTTTCTTCATATCATGTTTCTTTAGACCTGTCTAAAATAAATAATGGATTTATTGTGAAGGTGTAGGCTATATTACATGGATCTATTAGACTTTTTTAAATGTAGATGTTCCAAAGGTCTGCATCAGTGGCTTGTAGGCTATGTGTGGAAGCCAGGAGATGCTAAACGTGTTTATGTTAACTAACGGTCAATTACTTTGAGACCGACAGTTATTTGCTTGATAATCACCGGCTGACAAAATTGTGACCGCCACAGCCCTAGTTGTTACCTTGGCAGAGGCTCCACTTTCCATCTCCATGACTACCAGCGGCTGGTTAGGGCTGCTGTCAATCATCTCCTTGGTCTTTTCAAGAACCTGGGGGAGGGGAAGCAGAGAAAATATAGCAATGAAAGACCAGCTGAACCAGAGAACATTAGGAAAGCACCATTCATATAGAATGACCTGCATACTCCCCAACTACATAGCACATCAATTTCTATGACATGTAGTATCCCTTCACCCAGTAAAAAAAACCTCCACCAACCCCCCCAAAACCCCATGTCTGGCCCCTCTCTCTTACCCTTTTCTGGACGTCAGCCTTGCTGGCACGGTCCAGGTCATCCATGGTCTTCTTCAAGCCCTTCAGGGCCTCCCTCATCTTATCCTTCTGCCACTGGGAGATCACTGCCATGCCCAGAAACTGCAACAACACAGAACAGAGACATAGTAAGTAAACACACAGACAGACACAGCTCATTAAGGGCTGGATGTTCTGCGACAGCTCTCACCTCTGTCATGTCAGCGATTTCCTTCTGCACGTCTTTATTGGGGGCGGTCTGAACCTTCACCTTCTCCCCCAGAGCAGACAGAGACTGTCTCAGAGCATCTACTTTCCTCTGGGCCTGAACAGAGCAGGGAGGGGATGGGATTCAAGTTAACGTTAGAGCACAAAATAGTTACCGTTGAGTAAATAGCGGTTACGAAAGAGTCTTACGTATACCGATCATCACCCACTAGTCACTTTAATAATGTTTACATATCTTGCATTACTCATCTCATATGTATATAGTGTATTCTATAATATTCTACTGTATCTTAGTCCATGCCGCTCTGTCATTGCTCGTCCATATATGTATATATTCTTAATTCCATTCCTTACTCTGTATTGGGTATATGTTGTGAAATTGTTAGATATTACTTGTTAGATATTACTGCACTGTCGGAACTAGAAGCACAAGCATTGCTACACCTGCAATAACATCTGCTAAACACATGTATGTGACTAATACAATTTGATGTGAACATTTTACAAAAGTATAATGACAAACACAAATGTCAAGCATCCAGTAACGGTTGGGAACAGTTCTGTCCTCTCACCTTCTGTGCCTCTGCTCCTGTCACTGCAACGATACGGCGGATTCCCTTGGCGATGGCCTCCTCTGACACAATGACAAAAGGTGCAGCATGGCCAGAGTTCCGCAAGTGCCTGAAGTTTCAGACAGAATGTACGGAATACAACCGAGCAACAATCTCACAGTAAATTCTCAAACAACATCTCTGTATTTCTGAATCATGAGTTGTAACTTTGCAAAGTAACTGCAACCAAGGTGAGCTGTGTACTCACGTTCCTCCGCAGAACTCAATGGAGGTGAGGGAGCCGGCAGCGCTGCTGGGGTCAGCCAGGAGGTCAGCCACGGGGATACCAATGGACACCACGCGCACCGGGTCAGGGTAGGTCTCATCAAACACAGCACGCAGACCCTGGATGGCTTTAGCTGCTGCCAGGGGGGTATCCATGGCATAGACATGCTGTAGAGAGACAGAGAAAGAGCTGATGTCGTGACTTGGTAATACACGCTTGAAAACAGTGCATTCTGTGAGGAGGAGAAAAGGATGACAGGAGCCTTGGGGTGACATACTGTATAAAAGAAAACAGGAGACGAGACAGAATGTTAAGGTGCAATAAGGCAAGGAAACAGTCAAGGAATACTCAAATAAAACAATAGACAACAGGCCTGAGATCAATAACACCAGAAACCAAAGAGCTCAGTGTAAAAACAACACTTGATCAAACAGAAATGAACATACCCCTACTCACACTTTCAATGACCTATGACCTATGACCTCTCACCTTTGCGTCGCGGATCATGGCGCAGGCAATCTCCTCTGTGCGTCGCACCTCTTCTGTGCTCAGAGCACCTTTGGCGGTGAAGTCAAAGCGCAGGCGGTCAGGAGCCACCAGGGAGCCACGCTGGTCAGCCTCTCCCAGGACCTCCCGCAGGGCAAAGTTCAGGATGTGGGTGGCAGTGTGGTTACTCATGATGGGCCTACGACGAGCCTGAGAGAGAGGGGGTGGAGGTTGGATAATAGACAGAGATGCAATCAATTTCTATAAATACCAAGTCAGTTAAGAAAATATCGACATTGAGTCATTAAAATGTACTTTTGAGTGATGCATTACCTCATCCACGTGCAGAATGACGTGATCTCCAACCTTCAGAGTGCCGTAAACCGTTCCTACATGCAGCACGTATCCACCCCGAACCTGAGTGTTCTTCACTGTGAACTCCATCCTCTGAGGAAGGGAGTAACATGTGGTAAGAAGGAGACAGAGAATAACATTCCATTTACATTTTAGTCATTTAGCAGACGCTCTTATCCAGAGGGACTTACAGGAACAAGGGCACATCGGCAGATATTCCACCTAGTGGGCTCGGGGATTCAAACCAGCGACCTTCCAGTTACTGGCCCAACGCTCTCAACCGCTAGGCTACCTGCCGCCAACATTCATGTCTAATATGGCTTTTACAACTGAAAAAGAGTGGCCTGTCTTCCATGTAGGTCCTTACATCATCTACACAGTCGTCCTCTCTCAGCATGTAGCCCTCGTCGAAGCTCTGTCCTCCCTGCTCAGCATAGAATGAAGTCTTGTCCAGCAGAACCCCACACTCCTGCCCTGTCGTCACCTCATCCACAAAGGCACGCTCCCTCCTCAGAGCCAGCACCGTGCCCACAGCCTGCTCAAACTCTGGGACAACCACAGAGAAATATACAGGGATTAAAACAGACACAAGCAAGAAAGTGATTTGAATAAATACCAAGCGAACAATCTTTGAGTTGGTTAATAAAACTGAGTTTATTTTATTTGGGTCTCTCACCATAGTTGCCGCTGTCGTCAGCACTGTAGCTGTACTTGAGTGTGTCGTCAGTAGCAGCGATGCCCTTGTTGCGTAAGTCCTCGATGGCATAGATGTCCAGCATGATGTGGTCCTCATCCCCAGAGCCCTTCCCCTGGGACTTAATCTGAGCGGGAGGGACATGGAGGAGACAGCCTTAGCCCAATCTCTGTTCTATTTCCATTGCAAAAACCTGCAACTAACTTCACTCCAATGATGAATCAGTCATTCATTATGCGGAAACATCATACTCATTCTTTAGATAGAAAGCCAACTTGCATGTTTAGCACTGATATCATATGACATTATTGAAGTGATTTTGACCTTCACTCCAATGTGGAAAGGAGCTTTTCAGTATGAATTAACACTGCAAGTAATGGAGCTGTAATGTCTTGTAAATACTGATTTATCTAATAAGCAGAGCAAGGCACTACTCACTTAGTGCAATACTGACTGAGAAATGCTGACAGAGGAAAGCATTCATGTCTGTGTACATTCACAAAGCAGTACATTTCCAACCTCTACAGGCAAATTAAAAAATCCACATCAACTCCCATGCCAATCCAAGGCTCTATCTTTTCTACTGGTCTCCATTTCTACACTCTCACCTGGGCAGCCTTCTTCTCCTCCTCAAAAGCAGCAACGTCCACCATCATCCCCCTCTCCTCAGCGATTAGGGCAGTGAGATCCAGGGGGAAACCGTATGTGTCATACAGCAACCAGGCGGTGTCACCTACACAGGGAGAGAAAGAAGAGAAAAGGGGGTAAAAAACATTCTGTTTTGACAAGGTAAATGTTTCTAATTAATAATTAATACAGTGAGGGAAAAAAGTATTTGATCCCCTGCTGATTTTGTACGTTTGCCCACTGACAAAGACATGATCAGTCTATAATTTCAATGGTAGGTTTATTTGAACAGTGAGACAGAATAACAACAAAAAAATCCAGAAAAATGCATGTCAAAAATGTTATAAATTGATTTGCATTTTAATGAGGGAAATAAGTATTTGACCCCTCTGCAAAACATGACTTAGTACTTGGTGGCAAAACCCTTGTTGGCAATCACAGAGGTCAGATGTTTCTTGTAGTTGGCCACCAGGTTTGCACACATCTCAGAGGGATTTTGTCCCACTCCTCTTTGCAGATCTTCTCCAAGTCATTAAGGTTTCGAGCCTGACGTTTGGCAACTCTAACCTTCAGCTCCCTCCACAGATTTTCTATGGGATTAAGGTCTGGAGACTGGTTAGGCCACTCCAGGACCTTAATGTGCTTCTTCTTGAGGCACTCCTTTGTTGCCTTGGCCGTGTGTTTTGGGTCATTGTCATGCTAGAATACCCATCCACGACCCATTTTCAATGCCCTGGCTGAGGGAAGGAGGTTCTCACCCAAGATTTGACGGTACATGGCCACGTCCATTGTCCCTTTGATGTGGTGAAGTTGTCCTGTCACCTTAGCAGAAAAACACCCCCAAAGCATAATGTTTCCACCTCCATGTTTGACGGTGGGGATGGTGTTCTTGGGGTCATAGGCAGTATTCCTCCTCCTCCAAACACGGCGAGTTGAGTTGATGCCAAAGAGCTCGATTTTGGTCTCATCTGACCACAACACTTTCACTCAGTTCTCCTCTGAATCATTCAGATGTTCATTGGCAAACTTCAGACGGGCCTGTATATGTGCTTTCTTGAGCAGGGGGACCTTGCGGGCGCTGCAGGATATCAGTCCTTGACGGCGTAGTGTGTTACCAATTGTTTTCTTGGTGACTATGGTCCCAGCTGCCTTGAGGTCATTGACAAGATCCTCCCGTGTAGTTCTGGGCTGATTCCTCACCGTTCTCATGATCATTGCAACTCCACGAGGTGAGATCTTGCATGGAGCCCCAGGCCGAGGGAAATTGACAGTTATTTTGTGTTTCTTCCATTTGTGAATAATCGCACCAACTGTTGTCACCTTCTCACCAAGCTGCTTGGCAATGGTCTTGTAGCCCATTCCAGCCTTGTGTAGGTCTACAATCTTGTCCCTGACATCCTTGGAGAGCTCTTTGGACTTGGTGGAGAGTTTGGAATCTGATTGATTGATTGCTTCTGTGGACAGGTGTCTTTTATACAGGTAACAAGCTGAGATTAGGAGCACTCCCTTTAAGAGTGTGCTCCTAATCTCAGCTCGTTACCTGTATAAAAGACACCTGGGAGCCAGAAATCTTTCTGATTGAGAGGGGGTCAAATACTTATTTCCCTCATTAAAATGCAAATCAATTTATAACATTTTTTACATGCATTTTTCTGGATTTTTTTGTTTGTTGTTATTCTGTCTCTCACTGTTCAAATAAACCTACCATTAAAATTATAGACTGATCATTTCTTTGTCAGTGGGCAAACGTACAAAATCAGCAGGGGATCAAATACTTTTTTCCCTCACTGTATGCTAATGTAGCCCTTCAGTACCAGGGATGATCTTGATGTCTCCCAGACTCTGGATCTTCCTGTCCAGGATCTTTCGCCCCCTGCTGAGTGTCTTGAGGAACTGCTCCTCTTCCTCGTTGATGATGTCCTTTACCATGTCTGGGTCTTTCTTCAGCTCAGGGAAGGCATCACCCTGGAGAGGGAAAGGGGATACCTAGTCAGATGCACAACTGAATGCATTCAACCGAAATATATCTTCCACATTTAACCCAACCCCTCTGAATCAGGGTGGTGCAGGTTGCTGCTTTAATCGACGTCATCGGCGCCCTGGGAGCAGTTGTTGTTGGGAGTTAACTGCCTTGCTCAAGGGCAGAATGGAAAACAGGAAAGGACTAAGAGGGAGGGAGAGATAGTGAATAACATGAAGAGTAGGATGAGATTTCTTACCAGGGACTCTACCACCACATCAACTAGGGTAGCAAAGAAGCCTCTCTGAGCACCCAGCTTCTCGTGAGAGTATCTCACAGCACGACGCAGGATCCTCCTCAACACATATCTGAACACACAGAGGGAGAAGGTTAACATGTGCACATTAAGAGATTGATGTTCAGACAAACATAGACAGACAGCAGTACAGTTAAAAGGGCTCACCCTCTCCCTGTGTTGTCTGGCCTGCCCCCGTCAGAGAGGGCGATGGTGATGGTGCGGGCGTGGTCAGCCAGGACACGGTAGGCCATGTCAATGCCATCTACGTCCTCAGCACCAACCTTTCCTGTGTAGTCCCTGGCTCCTGTACCCTGTTCAGAACAACCACATTGGTACAGTCAGACATGTCATTCAGAGCACCCAGAACACACAGAGAATAATGGTAAATAGGGTTTGGTAGTGGTGCTTGCCTTCTGGATGGCCTGGAAGTAGGGGATGAAAAGGTCTGTGTCGTAGTTGGACATCTTGTTCTGCAGCACAGAGACCAGACGCTCCAGACCCATGCCTGTATCAATACTCTTCTTAGGCAGGGGCTTCAGCTCTGTCTCAGACTCCCTGGTGGGGGTGGGGGGGAACAGGTTCAGTGAGATCATGTGTCTATGCACATCTGCATGTGCATTACACAGGATTGAATTGAACACGAGTAAGGAATTGCATGTGGGAATATTCTTATTACACATGTGACTCGTTTCAGGAAACTAGGCGTATGTCGCGCGTCATTACTTCACAGGATAGACATTTGAAGGTAAAAACATTTTTTATCAAAATGCGTTTCTTGGCAGAAATGCCTTCTGGAACATGTGAACTTTCATGTGCCTTAATCACAAACTTGTATGCCATCTGTAAATACGAATATAATTGTTAAATTACGAGCCTAGTTGGTTTAGCCACGAAAAAAGACAGGAACCTTCCCGCTAGCCATGATTGGCTGAGATAATGGATGGGCTGGACATGCCGAGAGATGAGTTCGGATTGGTCTGCCATGTAGCATGCTTCAGTCTATAACATGAGCTGCTTAGTATGTGTAGGTAATCCTTTCTAACGCAGCTTTTTTTTCATATCACGAAGAACTGCACAAGTATTGCTAAGGCGCTCCACTACTGGAGAACCGAGTTTTGAAATCAGTGGAATGCCCGGTGGAAGCAGAGTATGATAGCTAAGGAGATGGAGAAAATTCAGCCGTTTGATTGCAAATGCGGAGGGAGTCTAAAAGAGAAGAACACAGAAGGCTGTTGTATAAAACACCCGTCTCCGGATTACATCTTCAAACTAAGGGCAACCATGGCATCCGTGACCGAGAGGGAGAAGCGTTCATCCATGTATATGGGTAAGAGAATCTAGCTAGCTACATTTTTCAGATATTATACGTTTCTAATTTTGTCAGAAAGTTGTTTTCATTGCAAGTTAAAGCGTACTGTTAGCTAGCTAGCTAACATTAGCTGGCTGGCTCGCTAGCTAACATTACGTGTATGATCTGTGTAGTAATATTATTCGTATCTCAGAGTCATTTGCATTGCTAGTTATAGCCTAATGTTAGCTAGTTAGCTTCAGCTACCTGTAGATTCATGCAGGGTAGTAACGTTATGAGTTGGGATTATGGTTCATTGTTTAGCTAGCTACATGTCTAAACAAAAAGACTCCACTATGCAAGTAACCATTTCACTGTACCGTTTACACCTTCTGTATCCTGTGCATGTGACAAATAATCTTAGATTTGATTTGATATAGTGTGTGTTTACCAGAGATGGTAATGTGAAGAACAACATGACCTGCACCAAAGTCAAATTAGGATATAACGTTAGGCCAACGAGACAGTATCCAAGTTCTAAGATTCTCCGGTAGAATGCCCAGGTTTTCATCAAGGATCTCTCTGTACTTTGCTCCATTTATCTTTCCCCTCAATCCTGACTGGTCGCCCAGTCCCTGCCACTGAAAAACATCTCCACAGCATGATGCTGCCGCCACCATGCTTCACCGTAGGGATGTGCCAGGTTTCCTCCAGATGTGACGCTTGGCATTCAGGTCATAAAGTTCAATCTTGGTTTCATCAGACCAGAGAATCGTGTTTCTCATGGTCTGAGAGTCCTTTAGGTGCCTTTTGGCAAACTCCAAGCTGGCTGTCATGTGCTTTTTACTGTGGAGTGGCTTCCGTCTGGCCACTTTACCATAAAGGCCTGATTGGTGGAGTGCTGCAGAGATGGTTGTCCTTCTGGTGGTGGTTCCAAACTTCTTCCATTTAAGAATGATGGAGGCCACTGTGTTCTTGGGGACCTTCAATGCTGCAGACATTTTTTGGTACCCTTCCCCAGATCTGTGCCTCGACACAATTCTGTCTCAGAGCTCTATGGACAATTCCTTCGACCTCATGGCTTGGTTGTTGCTCTGACATGCACTGTCAACTGTGGGACCTTATATAGACAGGTGTGTGACTTTCCAAATCATGTCCAATCAATTGAATTTACCACAGGTGGACTCCAATAAAGTTCTAGAAACATCTAAAGGATGATCAATGGAAACAGGATGTACCTGAGCTCAATTTCGAGTATCATAGCAGAGGGTCTGAATACTTATGTAAATAAGGTGCTTTTGATTTTTTATACGTTTGCAAAAAAATCTTAAAACCTATTTTCACTTTATCATTATGGGGTATTGTGTATAGACCGTTGAGATTTTTTATTTTTTTAATCCATTTTAGAATAAGGCTGTTACGTAACAAAATGTGGAAAAAGTCAAGGGGTCTGAATACTTCCCAAATGCACTGTATACTAAATTCATTTTTAAACAGGTGGGTTTATTGGCGTTAAAATATACCAGTTATGCTATTTTGGACCACCAGGCTGCTGATGTCATGCAGCCTGTCGTTTTTGTGTTTATACTTTTTCACAACGACAAGTTTGATGTCGGACGACAATAGAATGTTCAGGATGTCACTGCGACAACTGTATACAGACATGTCGATAGACGTACTATAAACCAGCCTTTAGTCTTGAAATCTTTGTTTGTACACTACCGTACTCTCTGTTTAGCACATGGCCTCACAAGTGAATCCTTAAAGAGATGGGTGGGGCTTAAGAGGCTGGAATGATGCTAAATGGGTGTAGACAAAGAAGAGCTCTCCAGTAGGTGTACCAAAACATTCAAGGACCATTTTCTCAAAAGTGGGGTTACAAGTTTATCAACTTTCAAAGCAGAATTACTTTCCCATTGTTCCTCAACTGTAGTGTATGATATACCATTTTCTACCTCAGAGTCTCTACTTTTATTCAATGTTAAAAACACAATTTCAAATTTTGCTACATAAGACCGAATCGAGCCGGTCTGTCACATATTTTACAGCTTATTATACAGTGGGGAAAAAAAGTATTTAGTCAGCCACCAATTGTGCAAGTTCTCCCACTTAAAAAGATGAGAGAGGCCTGTAATTTTCATCATAGGTACACGTCAACTGTGACAGACAATTTGAGAAAGAAAAATCCAGAAAATCACATTGTAGGATTTTTTATGAATTTATTTGCAAATTATGGTGGAAAATAAGTATTTGGTCACCTACAAACAAGCAAGATTTCTGGCTCTCACAGACCTGTAACTTCTTCTTTAAGAGGCTCCTCTGTCCTCCACTCGTTACCTGTATTAATGGCACCTGTTTTAACTTGTTATCAGTATAAAAGACACCTGTCCACAACCTCAAACAGTCACACTCCAAACTCCACTATGGCCAAGACCAAAGAGCTGTCAAAGGACACCAGAAACAAAATTGTAGACCTGCACCAGGCTGGGAAGACTGAATCTGCAATAGGTAAGCAGCTTGGTTTGAAGAAAACAACTGTGGGAGCAATTATTAGGAAATGGAAGACATACAAGACCACTGATAATCTCCCTCGATCTGGGGCTCCACGCAAGATCTCACCCCGTGGGGTCAAAATGATCACAAGAACGGTGAGCAAAAATCCCAGAACCACACGGGGGGACCTAGTGAATGACCTGCAGAGAGCTGGGACCAAAGTAACAAAGCCTACCATCAGTAACACACTATACCGCCAGGGACTCAAATCCTGCAGTGCCAGACGTGGCATATAACTTTTTGGTAAAAACTCAACTCGTCGTGTTTGGAGGACAAAGAATGCTGAGTTGCATCCAAAGAACACCATACCTACTGTGAAGCATGGGGGTGGAAACATCATGCTTTGGGGCTGTTTTTCTGCAAAGGGACCAGGACGACTGATCCGTGTAAAGGAAAGAATGAATGGGGCCATGTATCGTGAGATTTTGAGTGAAAACCTCCTTCCATCAGCAAGGGCATTGAAGATGAAACGTGGCTGGGTCTTTCAGCATGACAATGATCCCAAACACACCGCCCGGGCAACGAAGGAGTGGCTTCGTAAGAAGCATTTCAAGGTCCTGGAGTGGCCTAGCCAGTCTCCAGATCTCAACCCCATAGAAAATCTTTGGAGGGAGTTGAAAGTCTGTGTTGCCCAGCGACAGCCCCAAAACATCACTGCTCTAGAGGAGATCTGCATGGAGGAATGGGCCAAAATACCAGCAACAGTGTGTGAAAACCTTGTGAAGACTTACAGAAAACATTTGACCTGTGTCATTGCCAACAAAGGGTATATAACAAAGTATTGAGAAACTTTTGTTATTGACCAAATACTTATTTTCCACCATAATTTGCAAATAAATTCATAAAAAATCCTACAATGTGATTTTCTGGATTTTTTTTCCTCATTTTGTCTGTCATAGTTGACATGTACCTATGATGAAAATTACAGGCCTCTCTCATCTTTTTAAGTGGGAGAACTTGCACAATTGGTGGCTGACTAAATACTTTTTTTCCCCCACTGTAAATTAATTACCTGTTGTACTGGATGAACACCAGGTTCCAGATCTCCAGCACATTGGGGTCGTCCATATTGACCAGGTGGGCAGCATCTCTCCCCCCGATGCGGTCAAAGTGGATCTCACTGCAGGGCCCACAAGGACCTGTGTCCCCCATCTCCCAGAAGTTATCCTTCATGCTGCCAGGTATAATACGAGCCTCGTCCATCCTGTCACCCAGAGAGGAGACGCAGGTAAAACAGTGGTGTATTCATTAGTCAGATTCCATTGCAAAATGTTTTGTCTGTTTGCGACAAAAACAAGTTTCTATTGGACAAATTCATGTAAAGTCCCTACCCGTTTGCTCTGTTTGCTTCCATTTGGTTCCTAAAGTAAATACGAAATGGTTTCCGTTGCAAATGTTTTGCAAAAGACTAAACGTTTTGCAATGGAACCCGACTAATAAATACCCCCCAGGTGAGACTCAGAGGAGAGGGAGAGGTTACAGTAGGAGCAGGGAGGGAGGGAATACAGGCACACAGAGAGAACAGGATTGTTCTCACAAGACTGTTTTTGTAACCAGCAGAGTGGCGTCTAGAGGTTTGAAAAGGGAACAGTACCCTGAGAGAATTATCACCCAACACATAGTGTTACTGACCACAATAACAAGAATAGAAAGAGTGCAGCCTATTTGTATCATTCAGGTAGATTTTGATATATAATAGCCCTATTAGTTCTGACAAGAATTTACTACTCCTGAAAATCACTCACCCAAGGTCCAGCCAAATCTGTTTACACTCCAGATCTGGATCCAACCCAGCTTCTTCATGACCCCCGAAGTAGGTGACATAAAGGCGCTCGATGGGAATCCCAAATTCCTTAGTCAGCAGCTCCAGGGCCATCGTACAAGCAAGGTGCTGCAGGGAGAGGAGTCAGCAGGAAAGGAAATAAGAGAGAGACAATCAATTAATCTTCCCAACACGCAAACACATCCACGGTTAAATGGTGTTAATCGCTGACACACCATCTTGAGAGACTTGTTAAAATGTTGCTGCGTCATTACAGATCAGATGACTACTACAGTATCTAACGTCCGGTCTCCATGGCTTACTTTAAAGTAGTCTCCGAAGGACCAGGAGCCAAGCATCTCAAAGAAGGTGTGGTGGTACACGTCCTTGCCCACATCATCCAGATCGTTGTGCTTGCCCCCAGCGCGGATGCACTTCTGTGTGTTAGCTGCACGCTTGAGTCTGGCCATGGGGTGGGACGGGTCAATGGTGTTCAGGAAGATAGGTTTGAACTGGAAGGGGAGTTTGGGTAGGTGGACAGAGAGAGAGGGTGGGTGAGAAAGATAGAGATAAATTGGGACAAGTATATTTCAAATAGTCTATTCTTTCCATGCAACTGAAAGAAGCTTCAAATATGGACAGAATGTGTGAGTTTAGGAGACATCTGTTTTAGGACAATACACTCCCAGAGGGTATAATTCCACTGTGCTAAGACACATCCACTGAGTTGAGAGGCTGTAATTAGCCAATAGAGCCACACTCTCTACAGACCTGCAGAAGAGAAATATTGGGGAAGGGATAGTTGGATGGGTAGCGATAGTATTGCTGCGTACCTGGTTCATGCCAGCGTTAGCGAAGAGCAGTGTGGGGTCATCCAAAGGTATGGTGGCGGACGAGTGGACATACTGGTGTTCATGGCGACGGAAGAAGTTGATGAACTTCTCACGGATCTGAGCAGCAGTCAACAAAGAGTCCATTCTGAAAGGGATGCCGATTGATGACTGATGATCACACAGACATTGGAAAAACAGTTAGGAACAAACAAATTAAATACCAGTGAGGGAGAGGGTATGGGTAGGCATGTGTGAATACTGAAGGTAATAAGCTAAAGTTTCAATTAAATGATTCTGTGTCCTTGCTTCCACTGAAATAGCAAGCAAATGGAAAAATGGGTTTTGCTTCTTTTGTTTTAGCAAACTGAATATCAGTTTCAACCAAATTCATGCGAAAACAATGTTTACTTTACAGCACATCCCTGACTGGACCTATAAAACACTAAATGGAGATGCCTACCACATCATTGGATAGGCCTATGCAGCATGTTTATGAAAAGTTTGGCCTCATTGTTGGGAAAATAGCCCCAGGGTCTGTCTAGGCCTTAGACCCCTTATCTTCACCACTGTTGAAGCTTTATAGCAGGCCTGCCCGGAAGGCAGGAGAAGATCCCACATTAATACAATATTCCTCTTTGTATGAGGACCTTTGAAGCAATTTCCTGTACCTCCCCTGAGGTAGGATTATCATTTTGCTGTATACAGTAATCCTAATTTACACCTGCCAGTCAATCTTAAAGTTTCAAAGATCACTTGATTACTTAGCTAGCCATTACTTTAATGTAAAACCAAGTCATGTGTGGACATATAGCATATGTCGCAGCCATAATTAAAAGGTAACAGAGGTCCTATTCCCTGAGGTGGAATCCTTGATGATCCAGGAAACCCCACAGCTGGTGCAGACAGCCCCCAGGGGAGACACATGGACGGTAAACAGCCCATGGCATGTCCCGGTCTAGCCCTTGATCATGACTCCCAGTTCCATTTCATTACTTACACATAAGAGTAATTGGATGAAGGCGTCTTCTGTATGGGGGAGTTCTGTTAAGAGCCCCAAAGCATAAGGACCTTTTCTTTCATAAAATACAACATTTTAACCTCTTAAGAATAGGACCCTTTTTTTCAATTTTCGCCTAAAATGACATACCCAAATCTAACTGCCTGTAGCTCAGGACCTGAAGCAAAGGATATGCATTTATTGATACCATTTGAAAGGAAACACTTTGAAGTTTGTGGAAATGTGAACTTAATGTAGGATAATCTAACACATTAGATCTGGTAAAAGATCATACAAACAAAAAAACATGCATTTTCTATTGTTTTTTTTGTTCCATCATCTTTGAAATGCAAGAGAAAGGCTGCAATATATTGTAGTTTAGGCGCAATTCATATTTTGGCCACTGAATTGCAGCAGTGTGTATGCAAAGTTTCAGATTGATCCAGTGAAGCATTGCAATACTGGACTATTTTGTATCAAGTCTGCCCAAATGTGCCAAATTGGTCAATTGATACATTTTCAAATACATAACTATAGAGAACATACAAAAATGATATGGTAATACAAAATGTAAGTTTACACACTCCCAGGGATGTCATACATGATGGTGCATTAGCTTTTACACTAACTTTCACACATCTAGATGGCCGAGCGGGGTGGGTGTGGAGACAGAGACAGCAAGGGTTCAAACTGTAGAACCCAGTTCCTACATTTGAATATAAAAATGGATTTTATCAAACAAAACTATGCTACATTTTATCTCTGGGACCCTCAGGATGACAAATCAGAGCAAGATTACTGAATGTAAGTACATTATTTACCTTCAGAGGTAAATGTATCAAACCAGTTGCCATGACAAAAGTGTTTTGTTGTTGTGCACTCTCCTTAAACAATAGCTACTGTAAATTGGACAGTGCAGTTAGCTTAAATTCTTGTTAATCTTTCTGCCCATATAAAACATGTCTATGTCCTGGAAAGTTTGCTGTTACTTACAACAGCTACACTAATCACATTAGCACACGTTAGATCAACAGTCCCGTATAGGAACAGTCCTGTATACGGGTGAAGGTAAAAAAAAAAAAGAGGTTACATTGATTCACACCTGGATAGGGTTAGGGTTCACACAAGGCCATACCTCCATGTTACAGTGCTTGTTTAGGGAAAACAGATGGAAGACAAGAGGCGACCACCTGTGCTAATTATCTATCTAGCATGCTCCTAACACCTGTGTGTGAAGCGGGGTGGACACTACATGACTTTCAAAATCCTAACATCGCTGAGCCTCTTACATTAAACGACTGTCTTTCCTGTAGTTTTTTGTGTGTTGCCAACATAGTGGTGCACACACTAAACGATGTGGCACAGACGGTGGTCACATACTACAAGATTCTTCACTTTCTCGCAAAATCAATGATGTGATTCGATTTAAAGTAGTTACGAACTGTGGCTCAAAGCAGCCTCATAAACGTTCAGTCAGACATTCACGCTTGCTATACAGAGTTGAAATATCTAGCCAATATTTTGAATTGAATAACATTGCTTGTGAACTTCAGAGCTGTAACGATTTTATACTTTTGCTTTGGTTGAAGGCAAGTACAAACGCATACTAGTAGTAATCATCGCTCCTGCTCGAGTCTCTACACATTCTGGGTGATGCGAAACAAAGTAATCTCACTGACTTCTAGCTGATCACCGTTCTCAAAACGTGTCGTTGCACATCTCACACTACAAGAGCATTGCAGATTTTGTGCCGATAATCAAACCTGTTTTTAAATATCGGGGCGTCTGGGACTGCTCAAAGACGAGATCCCTAGCCCTCAGATTGCGTCTTTGACCTGCTCACATTAAAACGAGCGTCAGTGACGGCGGCGCGCCCGGAGTTCGCAACTAACGTACATTGGGATTTTGCCTCCGATCTCAAAAACTTGTCTGGGACAGCTAAATCGTGGTCAAAATCGTGTAGTGTACACCCGGCTTTAACTTGGGAAGTGTATAGCGGAAGTTTAGTTTCGTCAGATGGAGGCACCCAGAGCTGTTTGGACCTGTGCAAAACTGCTACAGTATGTTTATCTTTTTTATTTGAAGGATTATTTCTTGCTGATGAAAGATAAGGTACATATGTTTCGAAAGCCATATCACAAGCGATTATTATTGACGTTTCTAAACCTTAAAACATAGCGTCGGGATTGTAGTTCACACAAGCCAGTCGTGGGCAAAACTAATGGCTGAAAACTGTTGGGAGAAGGCAGAATGCAGCCTAGAGTTTGAGCTAGTCCCGGTCCTGACTACCGAATCACCGAGTTAACAACCGCCCGCACGGTCTTTTTTACAGCAAACTCATCCTGCAATTATAACCTGCCCTGACCGTAGTTATTTTTTCATCCATACATCCTTGTGTTAAAATGAGCCACTTAGTTACATTGAGCCCTTCCACGTCTGTGCAAATTCGTTGACTAGCAATGCATTCGTTCTTGGTTGGGTAGCTAGCTAATTCCCTAGATAGGTAACTAGCTAACGTTGGATAACTAAATAAAGTTAGCTCGCTGGATCTGGTTAGCTAATGGAGATAACTTTAAACCCAGCTAGTTAATACCATAGTAAGGCATAATCTAACGGTGTATGAATAATTATGCCATTCTCATTTCTCAAGTCATTCAATGAAATCTGCTCGAGCAGCTAGCTCATTCATTACATTTGTAACGTCAGCGACATTCGAACAAATTAAGTAGCTATATTAGACATAAATCCGCTGTTTTAATCATTTTGATAATGACAGGCACCAGTAACTGTACTCCAATCAATGAAACATTTTCGATACTCACAGAAGTTTATCTTTATTATGTTTCTGTCACTGCTCGCACTGACTCCCCACGCTGACACAATGAAAGTGAAACGCAGTGTACCCGCCTATACACAGACACTATTGGTTTGACAGAACAGTCACCACAGTGATACTCAGTTTCTATTGGTTATAATTTACTGTCAATCATTGCCAACCCGCGACCGCACTTGCGCGAACTACTATCGATGGCTGATGCAATGAAAATGAAATAGTCCATTTAAGTCAATTTATTTTCTGTTATAAAGCAATATGTGGATTGAAAATCAATAAAATATATATTTCCTGATGCATTATTAGAATACATGTATTGTATTATATACACTGTGTAATTTATCTTTGTTTCATTTCTGTACTCCAGTCCAGCAGGTGACATGTGAGCAGATGTGTAAGGAGGAACTACAAGCGCAATTCGATAGCCGGGGAAGATATTTGGTGATGCACACACGGTACCACGTGAGCTAATCGAGCATTCAGTCATCGAGTAACAGAAATAGCAGCTAGCTATAACTACAGTCTTTGGACAAATACAGCACCCGGCCCAAGTAAATAACATTTTTGGAAGGACTATTCTCCGACCATGCCGACTGACACAAAAAGGGTACGTGGCCCAGAAGTGTCTCAAAGTCCATCTCTCTTTCTGTGTAAAACCGCGGTAAAGAAGTCCACCGCTTCGAACGACGCCAGGGTAGATGGCAGGCAGCGTGGTCAAGTGGATGTCCGTTCAGTTTTTGTCCGATGTGGGCTGATCAGTCAAGCCAAAGGTTCAGCTTACATTGAAGCTGGGAACACGAAGCTCATCTGCTGTGTTTATGGTCCCAGAGAGACTGAGCGTAAGGATGAGACGGATATGAAATCCGGAAGACTGATTACTGACATGAGATTTGCCCCATTCTCTTGTCGAGAGAGAGGCTCGTGGATTCAAGGTAGTGATGAAAAGGATCTGTCACTGATGCTGTTGGAGAGCCTGAGGCCAGGAGTGTGCTTGCACAAGTATCCTCGCTCTCAGATTGAAGTCAATGTGATGGTCCTTGAAAACGACGGCTCCGTCCTGGCACATGCAGTCACCTGTGCGTCCATGGCACTGGCGGACGCAGGTATAGAGATGTACGATCTGGTTCTTGGATGCGCAATCCGTCAGGAAGGTGCCACATACCTCATCGACCCTACCATTCTAGAGGAAAATGGTTTCAACTTGGCCTCAGGATCCAGGGAGAATTTGGGAAGCCTGACAGTTGCATTTCTGCCAAGTCTGAACCAGATTTCTGGACTACAATCGGATGGCGAGATGGGAGTGGACACCCTGACTGGGGGTGTGCGCACATGCATTGAGGGGTGTTTCAAACTGTACCCTGTCATTCAGCAAGCACTGTCCAAGGCCGTGCGAAGAAAAGCACCACCATCAGAGAGCTGAGAGACTGAAAAATGTGTTGCATGATGATCTCTAGCCTAGGCAGCTGATCGTCTAGGTTTGATGTCCATTCCCGGTATTACACTCGTGTCCACCGTGGACCGGCTCGTACATAAAGCATTCTCCATTCAGGCTGCAAAAGCATCATTTTCCTCAACTAGTTTAATGGTGAAAAGGCCATTTTCCACCACCATTTTCGGATTTCCGGACAAATTACGGTGTTGCACACCTTTGGCTGAACGCAGTGTGCAACATTGTACTTTGTCAGAAAATGGTGGTGGAAAATGGTGTTGCATAAAGAAAGTACGCATATTTCCCCCGTTTTTGTTTTCAAACTTCTCGCCATTAAAGCTAGTTAAGGAGGAAAATGATGCCTTTGCAGGCTGAATGGAGGATGCTTTATGTACGAGTGTATTACCGGGAATGCACATCAAGCCTAGACAATAGTGCAAATCTAGCACACAATCGGCTGCCTAGGCTAGATGAAAAAATAAGCTTTGTAAAAATAAGAAAAAGGCAGTCATAACATTTGTCAATTTTTACTGTTTGTTTTGACACGTCAGACTCCATGCATACATTTTAAAATAAATCATTTATTAAAGTAAGACATATTTCACATGAGTATGAAATTATTAAGAACGAATACATAATATCTAAGCCACAGCGCTGTACAATATCATCATATCAAGCTTTATTTATATGACACATTTCAGACATTGAATGCAAAGCAATGTGCTTTACAGGAAAAAACACAGAAAATAAAACCTGAAATATTTACTACACAATAACTGACACAACCTGAACAACTGAAAAGCACCCTAAGGAAAAGCAAAGCAAAAAAAAAGTTTTATGATCTCTTTTAAATATGTACACTGTTTCGGCCCCTCTCAGGTTCTCTGGCAGGCTATTCCAGAAGCTGGGGAAATAATAACTAAAGGCTGCCGCCATGCTTCTTGGTCCTAGGCTATATGTCCTTCTAAATAGTGTGCAATATCTTGTAAATACTGTAAGAGTACAGTTAGGTCTTTTCTCACAAATAGTCTTCGGACTCTAACAATACTTTTGGATTTTGAGCCCCACCTTTCTTTGCTAATCTTAACTACTTTGGACAAGGTTAATAAATCCCTTAAGGTCATAAAGAATAATATGAAAAACCATCACATTATTTTGCACCTCACTTTCATTTTGCATTCACAGGGTTATGTTTCTATATAAAAAATATGCATATGAAATATGATATACATTTTTAATTCACAGTTAATTTGTTTCGCACAATCAAAGTGGCAATGCCCTTAACATCTCTCAGTCTGTCTGCATCAAAGTCGACCATCAGTTTTCTCAGGCCAGCGCGGGTGGGCTTAAAGGACAACTTGACCTTCACCTCTTGACCTGGGCCAATGTCACCTCTGTAGGAGAAAATACAAATGTTTTCTTAACACTTATTTTTCTTAAAACTGCATTGTTGGTTAAGGGCTTGTAAGTAAGCATTTAACTGTAAGTTCTACACCTGTTGTATTCGGCGCATGTGACAAATACAATTTGATTTTATTTGAAGCATGGTTCTCTTAACTCAGCCTTGATCTGATCCTCTAATGTAAATGGTTGTTCAGATCTCAAATATTGACATTCATTCAGGCCATTAACTGGAGGTCTCCTGCTGTGGTCAATGAGAGTATTAGAAATAGCTTGGGTTGTTTATCAAACATGTCAAACCTGATGTTTTATTTCACACTTGAGCTATATGAGATGACTGACCAAAAGATGAGGTAGGCTAGGTCCATCCAGCAAGCATGATGTTTTTTGTTTGGTTCTTTCTTAGCACAACAATCTGGATCATGATTTAATAATAAATCACAGCCTGAACGTAATACCATTCAAAGAATGTTACATTTACCCCAGCCTCACGTCAATGACGGGCAGAGAAATTATCCTGTGTTTAGTCTGAGGGCCTATGTTTACACTGGCGTCTCCTGTTGGAGGTTATGTGTGGTAACATTTGGCTTGTGGTCCTGGAGTGCCACGCTGGGCTGGTAGGTTAGTCGTCTTTGGCCTGGGATAAGGAGGTATGTCTGGCTCTCTCTTTGTCTTTGGGGGAGGTGGAGCGAGAGAAAAGCAGATCATATTATTTGTACTCTTGCAATGTGGTCAGGCTATGTCCTTGCTGAGGAATTGACCGTGGCAGCCAAGAGCTCTCTGAGCTGCTATCATAAATCTGCTGCTGCACAGGGTGTGGGATCTTTAAAGAGCCCTGTGCTTTAAACAGTTTCAGGTCTACATATAGTAAGTAGATCACTGTTCAAACTCATGCTGCCATGTCTCACTCATTGCTCATGGATAAACCCACAATCATAGCTAGACTGATAGCAAACATGACAGTTGGCAACATTTCATCCATATAGATTTGCTGCATTTAAGCAAAACATCAGAGTCAACTTCTGTGCTTCAATAGCACTTTACACCTCTATACTTAAAGTAATAACGTGGCTGTAATACTGATGTAACATTCTCTTTGAAAACACTTATTGTCAAACATGCTACAAGTCATACAGTCAATGAAGAATGTATTCCCTATCACATACAACACACAGAGATACTTACGGTGCTTGGAGCTCCCGTGGCGCAGTCAGACCTGCCCCCTCCACTGTGAACACACCCCCTCTCAGGGTTATAGGCAGGGGATTGGTGAAGCTGATGTGTGCAATTAATTTCCGAGATACAACCGCATCTCCCACTACCTGAAGCAAGAAAATGGACAGTGCAGGCATAATCAGAAAGGATTATTTCAGTATATCCAAAATTAACCCCTACAGCATATTTCAACTGCATTCCCTCCGGAAATGGCCAATCTTGAGAATTGTGCAAAGTGCAAACAGTAGCACTCAATTCATCAAGCAATTATTCACCAGCTATTTATAGTTCCATACAGTATAGCCCAGTACCTTGACATGGAGCTGTGGCATGCTTAGTGGGATGTTGACCTCTTGCAGAATGACATCAGGCTGGCCGCTGGCCTGGAGCAGTGCTGTGACCCTGATCAGGTTATGCTCAGACACACAGGCCCCGTAGTGATCGTACCGTAGACGCATCACTTCCTTATGAGCTGTGAGAATAATAGGGATGAGAGGAAAAAGTATGTTATTGTATTGTCTTTTCACTTCTCTGGTATTTTTTGCTCTGTTTATTCGGTTCCTAAAAATTCAAGAACACCAGGGATGTTGTAGGTCAGTGCAAGTCAAAAAACAAATCTAACACAGGGACTGACACCAGTTCCAAGTGTTCCGTCATGATTCATGAGTCTTGATTCCTCTCGCCTACTGCACCTCTCGCCTACTGCACCTATCAGGTGTATGTGACAATACAACATAAACTTTTTTTGTGTGTGTGGGGGGGGGGCAGTGGAGGCCCACCTTTCTGGGCTGGTACGGTCAGGCTGGCAGTCCTCCTCTGGCACTCCCCCCGGTGAAGGCTGTTGTAAGTGATAGCGTTGGAGGTCACAGTAAGCTGGGCTGGGGTGTCCTCCCCACCCACGTTGTGCACCTCCACTATCACATCAAAGTCTGTACCCAGGATAGCCTGGGCGTGTTTGATCTTCATCTCCAGCTGCCCTGGTCCTCTATTCAGCTGTGTTACCCGCCGTCCTGCCTTCTCATACACCTCACGCTCCTTCTCTGAACCTGCTTGAAAGAAAGGAGGATGTCATATTGTTATATAAACTGTGTGTTCATGTGGTATGAGTGTGTATATAGTAACACCCTTCCCTTGAGGTATTTGTTGTGTGTAACAGTACTGTACTCTTTCTGTTCGGTACCCATCTGTGCTAATATTTATGCATGTGTGAATATTTGTGTTATCTGTGCTTAACGGAAGGAAGGAAGTGAATACCTTCAGGGTATTTGTAATGTTTAGTGATGTCCTCTCTGTAGTCTCCATACACACTCTTGGTGCTGATGTTTTGGCCTACAGTCTTCTGGTTGAGGGAAACCTGTGAGCGTTGGCCATCTGGGTAGACGATCCAGGTGACCAGGTCTGCGTTCACCTCAGAGAACACGAACGATGCATCATACTTCATCCCCACATCACCATCCCTCACTGCCTTCACTGGACAGGGCCCACAACAGTACACCCCTGAGAGACAAGGAAAATATAGAGGGAGGATGGGGTGATTTGAAGAGTGAGGTTGTGAAGAGCACAAGTAACATATTACAAAAATATTATCTAAAATGTACAGTACCAGTCAAAACTTTGGACACACTTACTCATTCAATGGTTTTTCTTTATTTTAACTATTTTCTACATTGTAGAATAATAGTGAAGACATCAAAACTATGAAAGAACACATATGGAATCATGTAGTAACCAAAAAAGTGTTAAACAAATCAAAAGATATGTAAGATTTTAGATTCTTCAAAGTAGCCACCCTTTGCCTTGATGACAGCTTTGCACACTCTTGCCATTCTCTCAACCAGTTTCATGAGGAATGCTTTTCCAACAGTCTTGAAGGAGTTCCCACATATGCTGAGCACTTGTTGGCTGCTTTTCCTTCACTCTGCGGTCCAACTCATCCCAAACCATCTCAATTGGGTTGAGGTCGGGTGATTGTGGAGGCCAGGTCATCTGATGCAGCACTCCATCACTCTCATTGGTCAAATAGCCCTTACACAGTCTGGAGGTGTGTTTTGGGTCATTGTCCTGTTGAAAAACAAATGATAGTACCACTAAGCGCAAACCAGATGGGATGGCGTATCGCTGCAGAATAGTGTTGTAGCTTTGCTGGTTAAATGTGCCTTGAATTCTAAATAAATCACTGACAGTGTCACCAGCAAAGCAACCCCACACCATCACACCTCCTCCTCCATGCTTCACAGTGGGAACCACACATGTGCGGAGATCATCCGTTCACCTATTCTGCGTCTCACAAAGACACGTCGGTTAGAAAAAAAAATCTCAAATCTGGACTCATCAGACCAAAGGATAGATTTCCACCCATCTAAAGTCCATTGCTCGTGTTTCTTGGTCCAAGCAAGTCTCTTCTTCTTATTGGTGTCCTTTAGTAGTGGTTTCTTTGCAGCAATTTGACCATGAAGGCCTGATTCACGCAGTCTCCTCTGAACAGTTGATGTTGAGATGTGTCTGTTACTTGAACTCTGTGAAGCATTTATTTGAAGTATTTATTTGAACTTTTCCTCTGCAGCAGAGGTAACTCTGGGTCTTCCTTTCCTGTGGCGGTCCTCATGAGAGACAGTTTCATCATAGCGCTTGATGATTTTTGCGACAACTTTCAAAGTTCTTGAAATTCTCCGTATTGACTGACCTTCATGTCTTAAAGTAATGATGGACTGTCGTTTCTCTTTGCTTATTTGAGCTGTTCTTGCCATAATATGGACTTGGTCTTTTGCCAAATAGGGCTATCTTCTGTATACCTTGTCACAACACAACTGATTGGCTCAAGAAGGAAAGAAATTCCACAAATTAACTTTTAAGGCACACCTGTTAATTGAAATACATTCCAGGTGACTACCCCATGAAGCTGGTTGAGCGAATGCCTAGAGTATGCAAAGCTGTCATCAAGGCAAAGGGTGGCTACTTTGAAGCATCTCAAATATAAAATATATTTTGATTTGTTTAACACTTTTTTTGGTTACTACATGATTCCATATGTGTTATTTCATAGTTTTGATGTCTTCACTATTATTCTACAATGTAGAAAATAGTAAAAAAATAAAGAAACATCCTGGAGGTGTGTCCAAACTTTTTACTGGTACTATATATAATAAAGAGCTTTAAAGGAGCTTTTCCTTAGTGAGACAGACTGATCATGAATAGCAAGTACCATCACTCCTCTCCTGTGGGGTGGGATCCAGAGCCTGCCACCCATCATAGCCTTTAGGAAGATCCTCCCTGTCCATCCAGGACTCCACCCAGCAATGGTAGTTCCTACACACACAAAGCATTTACAGTATTGATGTGAGGGAGGCCACTAGAAAAAAAAACGGATGAAAATGATGACTTTGTCAAGAGAAAGAAATGTAGCTTTTGAGCTTTACCAGATCATGTCCTTCCTGCCTTCAGACACACTCTCCAACTGCTCGTCGTACAGATAGTCCACATTCAGGTTGCCATCAGTGTCGTGGGCAGAGGAGTAGTTTGTAACAGGGCGAGTAGGTATGCCCAGACAGCGAAGAACTGTGGGATGGGTGAGAGAAAGGAGCCAATCAGCAAACAGCATATAGTCTGTCTAGAATTACAGAGCTGAATATTACTGGAGCCCTAATGAAAGGTTAAAGAAAGAGCCAGAAATTAGTAGTTGAAAAAAGAAAGAGCCATCCTGTGTCAGGCACTATATGTGCGCCTCACCTGTGCAGGCTACACCTGAGAACACCCAGCACTGTCCGTATCGCACCCTCTGTGCCCCGGCCTCGCTCCATCGCCTGAGGATGGCCACACTGCCGGTCCAGCGTGTGGGTGGCACTCCATCATCGTACTTCCCGTCCCAGCGGCCCGACACCACGCCACGGTCATCATTAGCGTTCACCTGCACAGATGTAGAGGAAGTAAGTTAATTACTGTGAGATTATAACTATTCCCCTAGATGTAGAAATAATGACGGTATATGGTGAACCTTACCATTGCAGTAATTGTCCTGCTCACGTACACTGGGTCTGCTCGGTTGGCTGTGTCAATCTCTGGGGTTTTCAGTGCAGCAGGTGAATTGTTCAGGATTTCAAAACAGATGTCCACCACATCTTGTTCAAACTATGAAAAATGATGTGGGATTATATGTTAAAATATTATGAGAACACATTGAGGTCATGATGAGGTATGCAAATCTCAAACCAGTGTTAACAATACATACAGTCGTGGTCAAAAGTTTTGAGAATGACACAAATAGTAATTTTCACAAAGTCTGCTGCCTCAGTTTTGATGATGGCAATTTCCATGTACTCCAGAATGTCATGAAGAGTGATCAGATGAATTGCAATTAATTGCAAAGTCCCTCTTTGCCATGAAAATGAACTTAATCCCCAAAACACTTTTCCACTGCATTTCAGCCCTGCCACAAAAGGACCAGCTGCCATCATGTCAGTGATTCTCTCGTTAACACAGGTGAGGGTGTTGATGAGGACAAGGCTGGAGATCACTCTGTCATGCTGATTGAGTTAGAATAACAGACTGGAAGCTTTAAAAGGAGGATGGTGCTTGAAATCATTGTTCTTCCTCTGTTAACCATGGTTACCTGCAAGGAAACACGTGGCGTCATCATTGCTTTGCACAATTGCTGCTAGTAAGATTGCACCTAAATCAAACATTTATCGGATCATCAAGAACTTCAAGGAGAGAGGTTCAATTGTTGTGAAGAAGGCGTCAGGGCGCCCAAGAAAGTCCAGCAAGCGCCAGGACAGTCTCCTAAAGTTGATTCAGCTGCGGGATCGGGGCACCACCAGTGCAGAGCTTGCTCAGGAATGGCAGCAGGCAGGTGTGAGTGCATCTGCACGCACAGTGAGGCAAAGACTTTTGGAGGATGGCCTGGTGTCAAGAAGGGCAGCAAAGAAGCCACTTCTCTCCAGGAAAAACATAAGAGACAGACTGAGATTCTGCAAAAGGTACAGGGATTGGACTGCTGAGGACTGGGGTAAAGTCATTTTCTCTGATGAATCCCCTTTTCGATTGTTTGGGGCAGCCGGAAAACACTTTGTCCGGAGAAGACAAGGTGAGCGCTACCATCAGTCCTGTGTCATGCCAACAGTAAAGCATCCTGAGACCATTCATGTGTGGGGTTGCTTCTCAGCCAAGGGAGTGGGCTCACTCACAATTTTGCCTAAGAACACAGCCATGAATAAAGAATGGTACCAACACATCCTCTGAGAGCAACTTCTCCCAACCATCCAAGAACAGTTTGGTGACGACCAATGCCCTTTCCAGCATGATGGAGCACCTTGCCATAAGGCAAAAGTGATAACTAAGTGGCTCGGGGAACAAACATCGACATTTTGGGTCCATGGCCAGGAAACTCCCCAGACCTTAATCCCATTGAGAACTTGTGGTCGATACTCAAGAGGCGGGTGGACAAACAAAAACCCACAAATTCTGACAAACTCCAAGCATTGATTATGCAAGAATGGGCTGCCATCAGTCAGGATGTGGCTCAGAAGTTAATTGACAGCATGCCAGGGCGGATTGCAGAGGTCTTGAAAAAGAAGGGTCAACACTGCAAATATTGACTCTTTGCATAAACATAATGTAATTGTCAATAAAAGCCTTTGACACTTATGGAATGCTTGTAATTATACTTCAGTATACTATAGTAACATCTGACAAAAATATATCATAACACTGAAGCAGCAAACTTTGTGAAGACCAATACTTGTGTCATTCTCAAAACGTTTGACCACGACTGTACATACAGTTGGTGATTGTGACTGTGAATATGTACTTTCCTCCTCACTAGATGGAGACAATCAGCCATGCAGGCTGTCTGTCCGTCTGTCTCAATGTCTATGTGACTATGTCTCTCTCTGTGTCTCTCTCTCTCTGAGATGAGACAAACCCTGGATTTTCACATAGACAGGGTAGAAATGCCTTACATCCACCAAAGACATTTCCTCAGCCAGCTAGGGCACTGTGTCTCCAATGCCATCAAGCTGTGACAATTCACACAGGCCACTATCAAGCCATCAGACTTGCCAGAAACCACTGGCTGCCAACACCCTCCCACCCGTTGTTTATCTTTCTGTTTGAAAACGCCTCAGCTAGAACTGTGATTTAGGCTACACATCACTGAGTTCTTGTTCTCAATGGATCGATGGGTTGTGATCAAAAGATTTGAAGCGCTCTCTCTATATATATCCATTCTGTCTCAGGTGGATTAGCTGTCCATCCTTCAGAGGTGTGCTGTTTGCTACCTGTCCAAAGTTCCAGGGCAGTGAGGAGATCTGGTCCCAGGAGCCCTGGTAAAGGAGGCCATTTTCATTCAGGATGTACTCCTCTAGCAGCTCCTCATCAGGGAGGTACACAGAGTCAGCTGGGAGGGAGAAAAACAAAGACCCAGCAGAGGGAAGACAATGACAAAACATATGTGGCAACAGCATTCATATTGTAGTGATATTGTATCACACAACTGACAGCTTTCATATCAGCAATCTCTTCACCAACTTTGACATTTCTCTATCCCTTCTAATCATTTCATGTTTAGCTTAAACTTATTTAAAAGTAAACACAGGGGGAGACAGACTGAGACAAACACACAACCTAAGTAGAAGTTGAGTCCCCTGACTCTGACCTACTAAGAGTGCAAAAGTAATGAATACCGATGACACCTTCCTGAGCCCTTATTGGTTCACCAAAAGAGCAAATAAAACAGGGCAGTTTCAACTGATTCTACTAATTTGTGCATGTGTGTTTATGTGTCGGAGCTCACCTTTGCACCAGGGATTGAAGAGCAGGTAGAACGTCTCTGGTGTGGTCTGCTCCAGGCTGTGTCCATCAGGGGAGAGGAGCAGCAATGTCATGCTGTAGAGTCCCACAGGGGTGTCTGCTGGGCTGTGGACTGTCAGCAGCACCTCATTCTGAGCCCTCTGGTGGCGGAACCACCACTTGTCACGGTCAGCACGGGCATCCAAAACCTTCACCACCACCTCACCCTCCTTACCTAAACACGCAAACAAACAAAAACACATATACTGTCAGTCAAAGCTGTTTTACCAGACCATTTTCGTTTTATATCTGTCAATCATAACTGATTCCTCCTCCCACTGTGCAATAGTATCCACTCTATAGCTGACTCGAGCTTATGGTCCTTGGCCTTGAGTTGCTCACCCAGATGCAGGATCATGGCTAGTTTGTGTTTAGGTGGCAGGGGTGTGGAGCACTGCAGAGCGAGGGAGAAGGGCTGCCCCCTACGAACCAGCAGCCTTTCCAGGTCCATCTCCTCTGTACGATGGGCATGGTTGTTCACCTGGCAACGCAGGTCCATCCCCATGAATACACCTGGAACACAATAAAAGAAAGAACGTAGGGCTCAGTCACTTGTAAGAAAAACATATTCTACTGTGTAGTTAGGAATAACGAGTTCATGAGGGAATCTTGGGGGTAACCAGGCCATACACTATTACTCTTGCAGATATTAATATTTCTAGACAGATCTCTATTTTAGTCATACCAATCACAATGGTCCCATGTTGTACAGGTCAAACCACAGAAAGGTCAGACAAGTCATCAATTGGAGCCTGACTATCATTGTGAGTCAAGGACCCCACTTCATATTTATAGAAGCTACTGTATGTAGGCAACTCCATTCAAGCATGCTGTACTGTGGGAAAACATTAAAGCGATACTGCGAGATTCTGGCAATTAAGCCATTTTTCTACTTATGCAGAGTCAGATTAACTTGTGGATACCATTTTTATGTAGCATACGCTAGC
Source organism: Coregonus lavaretus (assembly GCF_964263955.1). Classification (NCBI taxonomy): domain Eukaryota; kingdom Metazoa; phylum Chordata; class Actinopteri; order Salmoniformes; family Salmonidae; genus Coregonus; species Coregonus lavaretus. The sequence goes on along the minus strand of NC_139996.1, from coordinate 34,038,611 downwards.
GTACCTGTAGACTTCCAGTCATTGCGCTAATGATACCCACTGGGCACAGACATCAGTTCAACATTTAGTTTTGATTTACATTTTGTTGAGTTGTCAACTTACACATTTTTTTATCATGTTATTGGATTTAGGTTAAAAGTCTTGTGTGCCATATACTCAGAACACACACAGAGACAGACCAACTTGAATTTTCCTGCTAGGAGATACACTGATCTACTGTATATTCTGTTTAAATTTAGAAATGTACACATTTCAGGATAAACTTTGTCAGATAGCACATCTGCTTCATCCTCATATTTTTATGAGTAGTGCATACAAGCCTATATTACTCTCTTACTCTCCTGGTATGCATTGCTTAACATAGAATGAGTGATCTCAACACACTGCTGTGAATTCATACGGCAGCACATTTTATTCATATGGTAGCACATTTTTCACAGATATGGAAATTGCTAGTAATATTTGTCTCATCTACTTCGGAGAGCACTACCAATGGTTTGAAAAAGCAGTGTAACAATGATAAGTCACTCACTGTTTTGGTCAGCCATTCTCCACTCTTTGTTGTGAATAACTCCTCTGTGAATATTTTCTTCTCTGCCGTGTTATCTTCTTTTATGATAAGTTTGACTCCTCTCTTGACTTTTCAAACAGTCTTGAAGGTGTATGCCTCACTTTTCTACCACTGTCCCCACCAGGACCCAGTATTTATACTGGAGAGGAATGGCCCCATTCCAATGCTCCAACACACGCTCACACACACCTCCCATTCACCATCCTTCCTGACCTCTGACATCACACTCTGAGGAGATCCAGAACAAAAGTGTACTCACAGTCAGTCTCTCTCTGTGTGTGTGCATGTGTGTCTCTGCCTACTTAAATATTTTACTTCAACACTGAAAAAAGAATGAGAGCCCAAGTATTTACTATAGTTTGTGTCAGCCATGTGCAGGAACCTTTCTCTGCTCCTCTGATCCAAGTTCAGACACTGGGTTCTTTGTTCAGCGGATGAAGGGTTCAGGGCATAGGGTAAACTTTTACTAATCCAACAGTATTCCAGTAAATGTTTTGCATCATATGCAATTTCCTGTTTCACAGTCTATGGCACATACATGGGCACTTTTCTTCTTTCTGGATGGGCCAGTCGCAACTTAGAGAACAGACAAGTTGAATACGTTTACAGCATGATACACTACTTGAGAGGAAAAACACAATTTTGTTGCTGGGTTTTTATTCATATGAATTGGAGTCCAGGACATTTACTGGAGGTCGGTCCATTTTTCCTTGCACATGGTAAAGCTATTTAATCAACATAACATATGGAGGCAGCCCCCCGCACCTCTCTGATTCAGAGGGGTTGTGTTAAATGCGGAAGACACATTCCAGTTGAATGCATTCAGTTGTACAACTGACTAGGTATCCCCCTTTCCCTTCCCTTTCCCTTCATCATTTGTTGAGTCTAGACTGGAGACAAGTCCCAATGTTAAAGAATAATAATGAAAGCAGAAGGGGTATTTTAGTATTATAGTGGCCATCTGTTGAATCATCCAAAAATGGAGGTGCCGGTACTCAGTTCTGGTATGCTCCTGCCCAAGTGAAGCACTGCTAATTTCCAATGTTGAAGAATACTAGTGAAAGCAGAAGGTGTATTTCTACTGAAATGTATGGTGATTAAATACACTATGGATTCGGCTATTTCAGCCACACCCGTTGCTGACAGTTGTATAAAATCGAGCACACAGCCATGCAATCTCCATAAACAAACACAGGCAGTAGAATGGCCTTACAGAAGAGCTCAGTGACTTTCAACGTGGCACCGTCATCGAGTGCCACCTTTCCAATAAGTCAGTGTGTCACATTTCTGCCCTGCTAGAGCTGCCCCGGTCAACTGTAAGTGCTGTTATTGTGAAGTGGAAACGTCTAAGCCACGAAGTGGTAGGCCACACAAGCTCACAGAATGTGACCGCCGAGTGCTGAAGTGCGTAGCGCGTAAAATCGTCTGTCCTCGGTTGCAACACTCACTACCGAGTTCCAAACTGCCTCTGAAAGCAACTTCAGCACAATAACTGTTCATCGGGAGCTTCATGAAATGGTCTTTCATGGCCGGGCAGCCGCACACAAGCCTAAGATCCCCATGCGCAATGCCAAGCGTCGGCTGGAGTGGTGTAAAGACATTGGACTCTGGAGCAGTGGAAACGCGTTCTCTGGAGTGATGAATCACGCTTCACCAGTGGCAGTCCGACAGATGAAGCTGGGTTTGGCGGACGACAGGACAACGCAACCTGCCCAAATGCATAGTGCCAACTGTAAAGTTTGGTGGAGGAGGAATAATGGTCTGAGGCTGTTTTTCATGGTTCGGTGTAGGCCCCTTAGTTCCAGTGAAGGGAAATCTTAACACTACAGCATACAATTAAATTCTAGACGATTCTGTGTTTCCAACTTTGTGGCAATAGTTTGGGGAAGGCCCTTTCCTGTTTCAGCATGACAATGCCCCCGTGCACAGTACAAGGTCCACACAGAAATGGTTTGTCGAGATCGGTGTGGAAGAACTTGACTGGCCTGCACAGAGCCCTGACCTCAACCTTTCGAACACCTTTGGGATGAATTTGAACGCAGACTGCGAGCCAGGCCTAATCGCCCAACATCAGTGCCCGATCTCACTAATGCTCTTGTGGCTGAATGGATGCAAGTCCCCGCAGCAATGTTCCAACATCTAGTGGAAAGCCTTCCCAGAAGAGTGGAGGCTGTTATAGCAGCAAAGGGGGACCAACTCCATATTAATGCCCATGATTTTGGAATGACATGTTCGACGAGCAGGTGTCCACATACCTTTGGTAATGTAGTGTATCATATCATCTGTCGAAACTGTCTCCTTCAATGTCATGTCATGAGGGTCAATGCTCCAAGTTCAAGTCGTGTATCAAGTTATAACATTTGTGAGACTCGACTCTAGTCCAAGTCATAGGATTCAAGTCCAGAATGATATTACTAATATAGCCACAATACAGTAATATATCATAAATAAGAGTACTTGCTGAGTGTACATGCTCAACTATCAGTACATATTAGGCTATGTGAAGTTACAATTTGTGAGTAATGGAATGATGAGTGTGTAAGAGGTACGTGTGTTTGCCAGCCGGACTGTGTGTAAGGAAGTGATATTCCCATAGTGGAGTAAGGAGACACACCAAAAGGGATACAATATGAGGGATCTTTCTTCATCACCATGACAGCATTGTACCCTCTTGCTACAGTGTGTGACATATTTAGTTAATTCTCAGTGACTATAAATAAGAAATGAGGCCTCTGGCATTTTCTGAGTGGAAAGTGGAAGGAACAATAACCTCTCAAATAATTTTGATGGCAGCAGATTCTCACCATGCTGTTACATTGTTTGGGTGGTGCTTGCTTTTGCTGACACACAGAAGCCTCTCTGTCCAGCTGACACAGGGGGCAAACAAGTGTGTCAGACACTAAACTGAGGAATGCTGTGACAGTCAGGTTTCGGGAAAATGGCGCACATGACTTCTTTCTCATAGCACCTATGTGACAAGCTTCTTGACAGTTGACCAGTATGACAAGTCACACTATGTGTCTCTCTTCTTGGGAGCTCAGGGAGGATATGAGAACAAGATGGCAGGCTGTAAAGGTAAAGTCTGAGGTATAGTGATGATATACGGGAAACTCTTTTATACACTATTTTATAAACTTTTTCGTAACAGGTTATGAGAACTTACGCAGCAGGTTAGCAGAATTAACGTAGCTGGTTAGGAGACTGAGGTTAAGGTTAGGAAAAGGGTTAGGGTTAGCGAAAATGCTATCCTCACCTGCTACGAAAATCACTATGTATCGAAGTGGCGTGAAAAGTGTGTGTCCCGATGATATACAGTCAGCCAGCAGGCTGAGGTATCAGCCAAGTTTTAATAAAATAATCACTGGTCCGAATGTTCACACAGAGGGAGCTAGTAACTCTCCACAGACCGCCACTGAAATAATAAGCATCTTTCATCTTCTTCTTCTTCAGCTTGTGCCAATGCTGAGACATAAATACTCTCCTCTTGACAGAGCGGGTGCATTTTTGGAGCATGGCCAGTCCTACCTGGGTACTGAGACAGGATTGGAGTGAAAACCTACAGGACAGTAGCTCTCCAGGAACAGCGTTGGAGAGGCCTGGCCCAGATTGAGTGACTTGCTGAAATTACACTCCAGGTGAGTCATGAATCCCTTCTTTTACTACAACAGACAACACTGAAGTAAGGACAGGGAATCAGACACCTCAGTCAACATGTACCCAGACTCTGAACAAGAGATTTAAAGCTGTCTGGGGTCTTCAGGAGGTCTTGTTCTTGCTCATTCCTTCTCCTGCAGAGACAACTGTAACACTTGGTGTGCAGACATCTCCATCAACACAGGCTGAGTGCGTGCTGCAGTGATGCCAGGAGGAAGTCACAGAATGGAGACAGAAACCTCAGCCCAGTGCTCACCCCCTCCAGAGTAAAAACACTGTCTTGGGCTGCCTTCCATCATTCAGAACAGCAGTGTGTGTGTGTGTGTGTGTGTGTGTGTGTGTGGAGAGAGAGAGAGAGAGATAGAGAGAGAGCTAGAGAGAGGTGGGGAACTGGCAGGAGGTAACAGTTATGGGACCATAGACCCAGTGCTTAATTTGTAAATTGGGAGGTACCGGAAGAAAAGGTGAGAGGAGAGAGGGATGACCTTGGGGGCTCTGAGGTACATTACATTTGACATTTTAGTCATTTAGCAGACGCTCTTATCCAGAGTGAGTGAATACATTGTTTTTATATTATTATTATTTTTATTTTTAATTTATTTTAATTTATTTTTAAATACAAAATCATACTGGTGACATCTGCTGATGTAAAACGGGCTTTATAAATAAATTTGATTGATTCATTAATTCATTCACTCATTCATTTATGTCTAGCAGAGAGAGGGAGCGAGATCATAGAAAGTGAACCATAAACCCGGACGGGCTCAACACGTATCAATTCTTAGAATATCAGGCACGTTTTCACATAAACTTTTTTAGGGGGCAGGAGAATTACAGAGGCAACTTGAATTAACTCTGAATTTTTACATTGCAAACAGTGAAAATAATGTTTCATGCAACGAGAGGTACCGGATCCTGACAAATGGGTTAAGGAACAAAACAGTCCAAAACTGAGAGGTGCCGGATCCTATTTCGTTAGGAACCGGCTCAAATGCACTGACCAATGCAATGAGACGTCTGATGAAAAAATATTTTTAGGAAACGAAAGATCTCCTAACAACTAGCCGTGCTGAATTATTATTTACCAATTCAACAACAACAAAAACATGCTATGAAAATTGCACATAGCGTCCAAGGTGTTTAAAAATATATAATTATAATGTATGCATAACTCAAACGATACTTGTCTCGCCTGACAGAGGACACATTAAGAACATCCAGCTTGCTACAGTAATGTTAGTCAATAGTTTGAAACAACGTGCTAACGTTAGCTAGCTAGCTAATCATTATATATGCTAGCTAGCTGCTAATTTGCTTCCTAGGTCGCTGATATCCTGCCTTGTTTCATTATTAATTCACATGTTATTCGCCGTACTATTGTTACAGAAGTAACTAGTTGGTTTTGTTTTCCATGATTTATTAGACCATTTTTATCCAGTTGCATATATTCATAAGTGCTACAATGGTCAAATTGCCTAACGTCAGGATGGCCGAGCGGTCTAAGGCGCTGCGTTCAGGTCGCAGTCTCCCCTGGAGGCGTGGGTTCGAATCCCACTTCTGACAGTTCTTTTTGTTAAGGTCATTTCATTTTCGTCTTGTATGTATTAGGTAGTAGGTAGGCAGTAACTAACTATTCGTTTTTTTCTATTAAACTCAATTATTGAATTGATCAATGAATGGTGTTCTAAAAGAAAGAAATAATTGTAGCTTATGATGATCAAGGGGTGATACAACATAGGGAAACATTTTAGGCAATGTTATTGTGAATATTTGTATTTTGCAACTAAAAGCAAATTAATGTAGGCTATGCTTGCATTATATAGGCTAGGCCACGTTTGGACACTAGAGTTTGTGACAGGCACGAAAAAAAATAAGCTATTGAGAGCCGATATAGACAATGTCTTAATCCAGACAGTAGGCCTACTGTGCCTTTAGAAAGTATTCATACCCCTTGATTTATTTCATATTTTGTTGTGTTACAGCCTGACTTCAAAATGGTTTTAAATTAAAAAAAAATCTCACCCATCTACACACAATACCTCATAATGACAAAAGGCTTCTTAACAGCTTCAAGCCATAAGAATCCTGAAAATAAAATACAAAAATATCTCATTTACAAAAGTATTCACACCCCTGAGTTAATACATGTTAGAATCACCTTTGGCAGCGATTACAGCTGTGAACCTTTCTGGGTAAGTCTCTAAGAGCTTTGCACACCTGGATTTCCACATTATTCTTTCAAAGATTCTTCAAGCTCTGTCAAATTGATTGTTGATCATTGCTAGACAGCCATTTTCAAGTCTTGCCATATATTTTCAAGCCGATTTAAGTCAAAACATCACACACTATACTGTACATGCTCCCATACATAACCATTATGATCATATAATTCCTGGGAGGAACAAGCCAGTCACCACAACATTGGCCCTGTTGCACAAAGACCGAGGGCTAATAGTGTGTCTACCAGAGTTTATCAACAGTTTCACCATGCATAGGACATTAAAGCGTGTTTAAAGACATGTATCTATTGCCTTTTACAACACAGGAAATCAGTAGCCAGGTGACTCTAGACAATAAATATTCCCATCCTACCGTTAATATTATTTTCACAAACATCATAGTTTGATGTAGGTCAGGAGTCAAACTTTATCGATATGTAGCATGTATGGCATGACAACAAATTATGGAAAATTAACTGTCTAAAAGCCAATACATCAATAGGGCTCATAGCTTTCACCTGGATTCACCTGGTCAGACTATGTCATGGAAAGAGCAAGTGTTCCTAATGTTCCTACTGCTTAGTCTGTCTAAAATGCATGACGTAAAAAAAAGACCCTTTGGTCAGGTGTTTGTTTTAGAAACTTCAGACATATGTGTAATGATGTAAAAATCACAGATACAAAACTCAAAGTCATTGAGTTCACAAATTCAATACAAAACCTTAGACACATTCCCATTGCAAACCTGCAACAGTTCAAACACAAAAGCAGGGGACAAGACAGACATGATAACCTTTCCAATAAGTTCGTTGTTTAGTCCTAAGCTAACTTGTAGTCCCCTGTGAATGGCGAGCATGGGCAAGACATGAACACTTATCTTCTGTCACCAGCAGCACTTCACTATTTGACATGAATGTGTATGTTTGGGGATGATTCTTCATTTGTTACTTCGGTTCTGTTGTTCTGGAGGTGATGGGTTTAGAGGTTTTAGAGCTGAGCGACCTCACCACTAGGCCATCACTGAGGTCCAGCCCTCAGCCCTCCCTCTCCTGAAGACAGAGAATGCCATCTCCATTTTGAGGTAGTCCATTTTCTTTTTCTAATACTTCTATGAGTTGGCAAACAAACTGTAAGGGTGCACACTGGCACCTAGAGTGTTTTGTTTGAACAGGTATAAAGCCAAGGTTGGCGATTTACTGCCACCTGCACTTATGGAATGTTTCCTCACAAGTGGATGGAATCATGTGATCCTTCCTTAACCCATAGGAAGTCCCACCCAGTTGACTACTTCAAAATGGTGAAAGTCCTCAACGGCGCTGCCCATACTAAACTGTCTTTTGGACACTAGAGTCCTCCACCTATCTCTATGTTTCTGAGACACAACAACATACACCACATACAGGAGACACAATCCTCTCTAACAAATCATTAGTGCAGATCCTAGGTTAGAAACATTCTGGGTTGTTACTCACTACTCTGTAGTCAATTAACAGTTCCTTGAAGGCCATGAAGTCTGTAAAAGTAAGCAACGTGTTGAAGATGTCCCCTGACACTTCATCTTTGTGCTACCTTAAACAAAAAATATATATTTGTGAAACGAGAACCAATACATGTTGCGCTCTGCAGTGAGGTGTACTTGGTTTACAAGGGGCAATGTACCACCTAGTGGCAGCATGTAAAGTTACTCCTGAGGGAAAATTTACTTTAGTAAATTGTTAAATGTGCGCATGTTGAAACAGAGAATCCTCTCAATCAGCTGTTGCTCAAGGCGTTTCTCAAGCATCTAAATCTGAGGAGGTTGAAGTAAACAGAATATGTATGATCGAGATATACTTTCACATAGATACGTTTTTTAAAGACGCTCTACCGTACATGACAGTTAGTTAAAATAAGGGAGGCAGATTAACATTAACACTGCAATTACATATTTGTTGAAGATGGGTGTGTAGGTGAGTTTGTTCTCCTCTGAGTCATCAAACTCCAGGTAGTGTTTCTCCATGAAGCGCTGGTGCAGGTGCTGGAAGTCATCCTCTGAGGTGGAAATTGTGTAACATTAGCAATCCATTTAACATTTACACACTGAAACATGTCTAGACCGACACAAAACACTGTCTTGTGTCCAATTTACCCATGATGAGGTCTTCAATACTCCCAATGACAGCATCAAAGGCAGCATCAACATCTGATGAGCTGGTGAGGATAAAACATACCGTAGTCGGCAACCAAACACTATAAACCATCATGACAATGATAATTCCCTTCTAACTTCGCTACCTCACTCACTTCCTCAGACACAGACGGACACACATACTTTGAAACAGAAAAAGTATCCTCCTCTAAGTCCACCATTTCAACGATGTTCTCTCCACCACCCAGCATATCTAAAAATAAATAAATAAGACATTGCACAATAACATTAGATATTGCATAGAATTAGGAATTACAATAGGATCTCAATGAAATAGCATTTCAACACATTAGCTATCTAGCCTAACGGTAGCTAACGTTTAATTAGCATGCAAACAAGTTTTCACATTAAAGTCTAACGTAAGCTCAGCAATAGATAGCAATCATTGCCATATTTCTCCGACTTTATTTTTTATATGATTTACAATTTGTCATGTACTTCGCTCTTTAACGTCCATTCTAAATCTACTTAGCTAGCAAGCTAACGTGTCATTCTGTCTTGATTTTCGGTAATCGCGTCCAAGGCAACAAATAACCAAGACAACGAAGAAAAAAAAACGCTCCCTTCAGTAAATTCAGTCCGGTGAGGAAACAGATCCCAGCTAATAATATTCGGGAGTACAGTATGGTCAGGCTCTCAACATCGTTTGAACTGAAATGAATGTTAAATGTTTAAGTTAATAGGTCCTTTATTGCAATCATGGACTAAATGTATTTTCCTTTTCGTCCCATGATAATGCGGCATGGCAGACATCACACATTCTGACTGACGATGCGTTTACTGGTGATGTAGCTAGCCTGCTAACTCATGTAAATAAAATTGGCATCTTTGACAAGCAACTATGCAACACAATACATTTATTACAAATATCATAATCCAGAAAACAATGATTATTCAGTAAATCACATGTGACCCCTGGGGCTACTCCATTAAAGACATAGATACAATTTTACTTTCAACTCTTAATTTCTTCCATGACTAATTAATTGTCTGGAATGGACTGGAGACAATTGGTCCTCCATATATGCACACTTTGACCAAATGTGTAGTTTCTTCTGACAACATCCTAGGATTGTTTGAATAATTTTCCACAACCACGTCATGCTATACTGTTTAAAACGATCCCAATTAGCTTTGATTTCAATAACTTAATTTCATTAAATTTAGTTTTAATTGTAGACAAATATAATAGTATTTTGAATAACAGTTATTTTGTTAAATTTGAAATCTCTTTTATAACAGCATGGTTATTCAATCAACCCAGAAATGCATCAAGTAGAGGAGAGATGGACACATATCTGTGCTCAGTTAGTATTGTATGATTGAGCAGGGCCTTAACATCATTATCACCGCCAACTGAGCCAACCAAGGATGTCTCTTCGTTGTTGTTGTGCCTTTACGTATAGTCAGAATAAAACAAGAGAATCACAGATACATGTAAAACATCTGAGCAGAGATACACAGGACACATTGACCAGAGCCTAAGGGAGGGAACATTAGGCAGATCCATGTGCAGACACTGTGTGAGTTTATGACATTAAGATTGATGGGGTGATTCTGGAAATGCTGTTGCCTGGTAATGTCTCTAATTGTCTTCCTCCCACTTCCCCCTCACTCTCCAAGCACTTTTTTGTTCTCAGGGTGTGGGGCCCATCTCCTCACAGAGAGAACGATTCATGGAGTGCAGCAGAAGAAAAGGTTACCCCTCCCTGTCCTATTCTCCCTACACTATCCCCCACACTGTATCTCTCCTGGAGGTCTTTGTCAGGTCCCATCACTCCCTCCTCACATTAGGCTCAGGGTCCGATCAGGGATCCTGGCACAGCCTCACAGTCCTATTGGTCGGGTTGATTCCTGGGATAAAGATGATTGGAGGAGGGGAGGAGCGTTCATGTCCTGGTTTGGAGGTGATGTGTCAGGACACGTGTGAGATGAGTCTGACACGTGTCAGGATGTCCTGGCGACACAGCGGGCACGTCTCCAGCTGTAAGGCACACTCCATACACATCCCACTAAGGAAACAGACACAAACACACACAGAGACCACGTAAGGAGCTGTAACACACAGGCAAATAGCTAGATACTCAATATAGGTACAAGGGGTGAAACAGAGAGGGAAGTTGTTGTACCTGTGTCCGCAGGGTCTCAGCTCTGTATCAGCCATCTGGTCACAGCAGAGGGTGCAGCAGTTGTCTCTGATGCTCACCTGCTTGAGCAGGGCCAGGCGCCGGTGTCTGAGGAAAACACACAAGCACAAACAGTTACTAAATGTTACATGGGAGTTCACATAATGTGCAGTTGTCCTGTTCAACTAGTGATCATTTAGAGCCTAACAATTTTGCTCAAGGTTCCATTAGCTCAGACTTACCTGGGAAGGATAATCTTCTCATCAGACGCCAGCGAGGCAAAGTCATTGAAGGTGCTGAACTTGACAGACGGGGGATGGCGGAAGGGCTTCGCCCCAAAGTTAAACTCACATTGTTGGTAGGACATGAAACTTGCTGCTGCAAAGAAGCCAGACCTGGAAAAAGAAAGGAAGTAGAAAGACTAAAGAAAGTGGAAGAATAGTATGAAAACATTTATGCACTCACTAAGTCGCTCTGGATAAGAGCGTCTGCTAAAATGACTTAACATTTTTTTTTTTAAATAGGGAGGATATTGGATGTGGCAGTGAGTTACTGAAATGTACAGTATGTGAATATGTTAATACATGTGTGGGGTGCACTTTGGATTATGGCCAGAAAATGGAGCAAGCAGGAGTAGGGTGTGTATACTCACGTTGCTGAGGAAAACACCTGCTTCTCTGGGGGGAGCTGATGTCCATTCAGGTAGAAAAGCATCTGCTTCTTACTGAGGTCCAGTAGGAAACCTATGGCATCTCCTACAGATCAAAGAAAGTGTAAGGCTTAAGCATATACTTGTAAGGGACAGTAGTTTGGTAACAAATGTGTGTAAGTCGAGGTGTTGACAGACATCTCCCCATTACAGCCTGAGCTACAACATGATACTGTATGGAGTTTGGGGTGCACTTACCCTCTTTCCAGCAGGGGTGGGAGTGTGGTTTACTGCGAGCGTTGTACCAGATTAGCTGCCTGCAGCCATCATATGCACACGAGTATTCATCATCTCCTATCCCATAGCCCTCCTGAAGCACACACATTGTGGCATTCAGTCTCTAGCATAAATAGCATAAATAAACACTGCTTGCTGTGTGTATCAGTAAAGCATGTGAGCACATACATGGTTAAGGAACTTGCTGTCCTTGGTGGCCCAGCCAATCTGCATGACCCCTGAGGTGACCACTGTGACCTCATAGTACCACACGCCTGAGTCCACACAGAAGGTACAGCGGACACTCTCAAAGGAGGACGCGTCGCAGCGTGCCTTGGGAGAGGGGAGAAAAGGGCAGATCCATTATCTCTATGAAACAGGATTATGATACTGATCAGTATAATACTGGCATTTAGATGACGAACATAAAGTATAATCACTTCGTGTGTGTGCAACACAGTGCCCCTATAGACAGTTGCGTAGAGATTATTCTAGTCACACTGCTCTGTCAGGCTTGTTACAGAGAGAGGCCCCCCTCACCTCCAGTCCACTGGGAGAGATCTTGAGATACTCGCTGACGTCGTTGCTGTTCAGCATGGCGTTGATGTTGCTCAAGTTCACCTTCTCATAGGTGAACTGACGGCCATCTTTCAGGACTGAGGAGACAGGATAGAGGGAATATTAAGTCAGTCAGTCATACACAACAACATAGTGTGTGGATGAGAACTGTCCTCCCTAACATGATGTAGCCTACTACTCACAGAGGTTATCCAGGCTCCATTGGGAACAGAAGCCGACCTGGCGCTTCAGGTAGTCTGTGTGGTCAGCCCACAATTCCAGAATCCCCAGCCGGTCACTTATACACGACTCAGACACTGTTAGCTTGTTCTCACCTGCAAAAAGGGAAATAGAACAGCTACTAGTCCATTTCATGGCCAGTGGGTTAGCATAGCAACCTTCAGAAGGATGTGCAGGATAAGGGGACAAACTTACTGGTCTGAGAGAACTTCTCCAAGGCTATGAGAGCAAAGAGCATTACAGTAGGATGGGCCTCAGAACTCTGGGAACAGAGATGTTCAGATCAATTAGACAAGGTCTCAGCCTCATTCTACATGCAACCCAAGTTTATGACTATTGGCAGCGCAACAGCATTTGTGTGGTTCTACATGTTTGGCGTGTTCTCTCACCAGGCTCTCCAGCAGGTACCCCAGGGTTCCAGGGCTCAGGAGTCCAATGCTGGCTGGACCTGAGAGATGAGACATATGGAGTGGGCGTTAGGTGAAGGAACAATGCTAAGAGCCACAGTAAAAGCACAGGATTGCACCCAAAAAATTATTTAAAACCCCCCACAATATTATGTCTCACATGCGCCGAATACAACGGGTGTAGACTTCACCGTGAAATGTTTGCTTACGAGCCCTTCCCAATGATGTAGAGTTAAAAAAGAATAATACAAAGAAAAATAGTAACACTCAACGCTTCCAGAGAAAGACAAAGTGTAGTTCACAGTTTGGGGTGTAAACAAACAGACATTGAATAGAAGAGGCAACCCCTGTTGGGTATGTCAGAGACCGTGTTGTCTCACCCTGGCCACCCTCTTCCCAGGCCAGTGCTGCAGGCTCAGCAGAACTGTCAGAGCAAAGGCAGAGCACTTTGGCCATGTCATGACAGGCATACAACTCAAACCTGCAGGATCAGCTCTTTCAGTTCACAATGACCATTTGGTATGCTAAATTCTGGTTGGGCAACTAGGGTCAAATAACCTGAGGCGTTTGAGAGCATTTGCATACATATTCACACTGTTGATTATGTGAGTTCAAGAGTGTGTGTGTGTGTCTGTAAGAGAAAGTGTGTGTGGGGTTTGGTTTTACCATCCTTGTGGGGACCAGAAGTCCTCACAAGTTTAGTAAAACAAGGAACATTCGGACAAGTGGGGACATTTCGCCAGTCCCCAAAAGGAAAAATACTTTCTTAGGCTTAATGGTTAGGTTTACAATTAGGGGTTAGATTTAGGGTTTTGGGTGTAAGGTTAGGTTAAGAAAAATAGGATTTTGAATGGGAATCATTCGTTTGGTCCCCAAAAGGATAGTAAAACAAACTTGTGTGTGTAAGAGATGAGGGAGATCAGGTTGCATCCACCCTCACCAGCCAGTTTCTCAGCCAGGCAGCCCAGTACAGCTGTAGTGTTGCGGTGCTTAGAAGGGATGACGGCATCCTGGCGGGCCACAGTGGCACTCAGGCTCAGCATCTCGGACAGCTTCTGTAGAGCATCCTGACAAAGGAAGGGAAACGAGCACTGTTTTGAAAGCCCTACACAGCGAAACACTGTCTCTTGAAATCTACTTCATCGTCTTTTCTTTCATAATACAGTGCCTTCAGAAAGTATTCATACCCCTTGACTTATTCTACCTTTTGTTGTGTTACAGCCCGAATTCAAAATTGATTACATTTTTCCCTCACCCATTTACACAAAATACTCCACAATGACAAAGTGAAAACATGTTTTTAGAAATGTTGGCAGATTTATTGAAAATGAAATACAGAAATCTAATTTACATAAGTATTCACACCCGAGTCAATATTTTGTAGAAGCACCTTTGGCAGCAATTACAGCTGTGAGTCTTTCTGGATAAGTCTAAGCGCTTTCCACACCTGGATTGCGCAGCATTTGCCCATTATTCTTTTAAGAATTCTTCAAGCTCTATCAAATTGGCTGTTGGTCATTGCTAGAAAACCATTTTTCAGGTCTTGCCATAGTTTCAGAAGTAGATTTAAGTCAAAACTCTAACTCAGCCACTCAGGAACATTCACCGTCTTCTTGGAAAGCAACTCCAGCGTAGATTTGGCCTTGTGTTTTAGGTTATTGTCTTGCTGAAAGGTGAATTCATCTCCCAGTGTCTGGTGGAAAGCAGACTGAATCAGGCTTTCCTCTAGGATTTTGCCTGTGCTTAGCTCCATTCCATTTCTTTTTTATCCTGAAAAACTCCCCAGTCCTTAACGATTACAAGCATACCCATAACATGATGCAGCCACCACTATGCTTTAAAATATGGAGCGTGGTACTCAGTAATGTTGTATTGGATTTGCCCCAAACATAACTTTTTGTCCTAAATACAAAAGGTTAATTGCTTTGCCACATTTTTTGCAGTATTACTTTAGTGACTTGATGCAAACAGGATGCATGTTTTGGAATATTTTTATTCTGTACAGGCTTCGTTCTTTTCACTCTGTCAATTAGGTTAGTATTGTGGAGTAACTACAATGTTGATCCATCCTCATTTTGTTCCTATCACAGCCATTAAGCTCTGTAACTGTTTTAAAGTCACCATTGGCCTGGCCTCATGGTTAAATCCCTGAGCGGTTTCCTTCCTCTCTGGCAACGGAGTTAGGAAGGACGCCTGTATCTTTGCAGTGACTGGGTGTGTCAATACACCATCCAAAGTGTAATTAATAACTTCACCATGCTCAAAGGGATATTCAATGTCTGCTTTTTGTATTTGTATCTACCAATAGGTGCCCGTCTTTGCGAGGCATTGGAAATCCTCCCTGGGCTCTGTGGTTGAATCTGTGTTTGAAATTCACTGCTTGACTGAGGGACCTTACAGATAATTGTATGGTGTGGGGTACAGAGACGAGGTTGTCAATCAAAAATCATGTTAAACACCATTATTGCACACAGAGTGAGTTGGGGTACAGAGACGAGGTTGTCAATCAAAAATCATGTTAAACACCATTATTGCACACAGTGTGAGTCCATGCAATGTATTATGTGACTTGTTAAGAAATGTTTTACTCCTGAACTTACTTATGCTTGCCATAACAAAAGGATTGAATATTTAATGACTCAAGACATTTCAGCTTTTCATTTTTAATTAATAATAATTAATAACATAATTCCACTTTCACATTATGGGGTATTGTGTGTAGGCCAGTGACAAAACATCTCTATTTAATACATTCTAAATTCAGGCTGTAATGCAACATGTGGAAAAAATCAAAGGGTGTGAATACTTTCTGAAGGCTCTGTACACACTGACTGTACAAAACATAGGAACACCTTCCTAATATTGAGTTGCACCCCCTTTTGCCCTCAGAACAGCCTCAATTCGTTGGGTCACGGACTCTACAAGGTGTCGAAAGTGTTCCACAGGGATGCTGGCCCATCATGACTCCAATGCTTCCCACAGTTGTGTCATGTCGGCTGGATGTCCTTTGGGTGGTGGACCATTCTTGATACACACGGAAAACTGTTGAGCGTGAAAAACCTAGCAGCGTTGCAGTTCTTGACACACTCAAACCGGTGAAGGTAAGATGCACCAGATCTTATTTAGGGGCTTCATAGCAAAGGGGGTGAATACATATGCACGCACCACTTTTCCATTATTAATTTTTTTGAATTTTTGGAAACAAGTAATTTTTTTCATTTCACTTCACCAATTTTGACTATTTTGTGAATGTCCATTATATGAAATACAAATAAAAATCCATTAAAAATTACAGGTTGTAATGCAACAAAACAGGAAAAACGCCAAGGGGGATGAATACTTTTGCAAGGCACTAAGATACACTACATGACCAAAAGTATGTGGAACATCTCATTCCAAAATCATGGGCATTAATATGGAGTTGGTCCTCCCTTTGCTGCTATAACAGCCTCCACTGTTCTGGGAAGGCTTTCGACTAGATGTTGGAACATTGCTGCGGGTACTTCCTTCTTTTCAGCCACAAGTGCATTAGTGAGGTCGAGCACTGATGTTGGGAGATTAGGCCTGGCTCGCAGTTGGCGTTCAAATTCATCCCAAAGGTGTTCGATGGGGTTGAGGTCAGGGCTCTGTGCAGGCCAGTCAAGCTCTTCCACACCGATCTCGACAAAACATTTCTGTATGGACCTCGCTTTGCACAACTTTACAGTTGGCACTATGCATTGGGGCAGGTAGCGTTCTCCTGGCATCCGCCAAATCCATATTTGTCCGTCGGAGTGCCAGATGGTGAAGCATGATTCATCACTCCAGTTTCCACTGCTCCAGAGCCCAATGGCGGCAAGCTTTACACCACTCCAGCCGACGCTTGGCATTGCGCATGGTGATCTTATGCTTGTGTGCGGCTGCTCGGCCACGGAAACCCATTTCATGAAGCTCCCGACGAACAGTTATATTGCTGACGTTGCTTCCAGAGGCAGTTTGGAACTCAGTAGTGAGTGTTGCGGTCTCTTTTTGTGAACTTGTGTGGCCTACCACTTCACGGCTGAGCCGTTGTTGCTCCGACACGTTTCCACTTCACAATAACAGTACTTACAGTTGATTGGGGCAGCTCTAGCAGGGCAGAAAGTTGACGTACTGACTTGTTGGAAAGGTGGCATCCTATGACGGTGCCATGTTGAAAGTCACTGAGCTCTTCAGTAAGGCCATTCTATTGCCAATGTTTGTCTATGAAGATTGCATGGCTGTGTGCCCGATTTTATACACCTGTCAGCAACGGGTGTGGCTAAAATAGCTGAATCCACTAATTTGAAGGGGTGTCCACATACTTTTGTATATATAGTGTATATCCTCAGTTTGTTTGATACTTTTCCGTTTCTTCTCCTTTTTGCACTTGTCAGTCATGATTGTATGTTAACATGTGTTTGTATCTCTATTTTGTATCACAAACTTACCTACTGGCCTTACAAGCCATCAAATCTCCATCCTACCCCCATGTGCTCCTGTGTCCTTGTACTGTGCCTTTTAGTTAGTTAATAAATACCCTGAACTGGAAACCTTGTCTCCAACCATCATTCCTGCATTTTACAGATACCATAGTGGCAACATCACTCCTCAACCCTAGTCCTTTTTAGTAACTATCAATTCCCCCCTCACTACTGGAACATGAGCTTGGTATGTTGTAATCAGCTGCTCTCAAGGAGTGTCTTAAGAGTGGGTGGTCATGCTTTGGGAAGTTGAGTTTTGAATTTGAGTTCTGTGTAGGCATTAGGCAAGGAAGACAGATCTTGGAGGCATTACACAGAAGAGACCCAGATGGTAACTAGTACTCACTTTGGTGGGCAGTGGGCACTCGTCAAGCAGCAGGGTAATCACAGCTGGTCCCAGTGGGTCGTCCAGCGGTATCACCCGGATCAGAGACTGGACCACCTCCAACCAGCCGTCATCTTCGGGTGGCACAGGGGGTGGGGTTAGCAGGGGACAGCAAAACTGGTTAATTAACAGCCTCTTTGGAGTTGTCACACTAGATACAGATATGTGCTGTCTGAGGTTTAGTGTCTAAACATGTCTGCTTGGAGGCTTTCTTATGCATCACTCAACTGGCCAGAAACTCAATTACTGTTGAAAGTGAGGTATTGTTTTGGGTTTCTCTTCCCCCTAGCCTTCCTTAATTCAAAAGAATCAACTCATTTCCAACCTTTCCTTGTGATAAAACTATGCAACTCTATTTTAACTTCTGTGGCAAAAGCAGCATATAAGGCGGATGGATGTATTTTGGGCATTTCCATGTAAAAGGACCCATGAACAGCAACAGTTCATAGGAGTATATGAAATTGGGTGTCAAATGAAAGCTAAGCGTCTATATTGAGAAATTAAGCCATATACATCTTTCAACCATTTTACATCCTACAAATTAGGAATAAGCAAAGGCTTTTATTTCTAGTAAAACAGATGGAAAAGGGCTCTTAGAAAACATCCACCAGATAAAGTCTGAAGGTATTAGAAATACATCAAAACACAATTTTGAAGTAAAGACCCCTGCAAACTACACTGAACAAAAATAAACGCAACATGCAACAATTTCAAAGATTATACTGAATTACAGTTCATATAAGGAAATCAGACAATTGAAATAAATTAGGCCCTAATCTATGGATTTCACGACTGGGAATACAGATATGCATCTGTTAGACACAGATACTGTACCTAAAAAAAAAAAGGTAGGGGTGTGGATCAGAAAACCAGTCAGTATCTGGTGTGACCACCATTTGCCTCATGCAGCGCAACATCTCCTTCGCATTGAGTTGAACAGGCTGTTGATTGTGGCCTGTAGAATGTTGTCTCACTCCTCTTCAATGGCTGTGCGAAGTTGCTGGATATTGGCGGGAACTGGAACACGCTGTCGTAAACGTTGATCCAGAGCATCCCAAACATGCTTAATGGATGACGTGTCTGGTGAGTATGCAGGCCATGGAAGAACTGGGACATTTTCAGCTTCCAGGAATTGTGTACAGATCCTTGCAACATGGATCTGTGCATTATCATGCTGAAACTTTACAGTTGGCACTATGCATTGGGGCAGGTAGCGTTCTCCTGGCATCCGCCAAACCCAGATTCGTCCGTCGGACTGCCAGATGGTGAAGCGTGATTCATCACTCCAGACAACGCATTTCCACTGCTCCAGAGTCCAAAGGCGGCGAACATTACACCACTCCAGCCGACGCATGGCATTGCGCATGGCGATCTTAGGCTTGTGTGCGGCTGCTCGGCAATGGAAACACATTTCATGAAGTTCCTGACGAACAGTTATTGTGTTGACGTTGCTTCCAGAAGCAGTTTGGAACTTGGTAGTGATTGTTGCAAACGTGGACAGACGATTTTTACGCTCTAATTGCTTCCGCACTCGGCGGTCCTGTTCTGTGAACTTTTGAGCGCTACCACTTCGCGGCTGAGCAGTTGTTGCTCCTAGACGTTTCCACTTCACAATAACAGCACTTACAGTTGACCGGAGCAGCTCTAGCAGGGCAGAAATGTGACGAACTGACATGTTGGAAAGGTGGCATCCTATGAAGGTACCACGTTGAAAGTCACTGAGCTCTTCAGTACGGGCCATTCTGCAGCCAATGTTTGTCTATGGAGATTGCATGGCCGTGTCATCAATTTATACACCTGTCAGCAACGGGTGTGGCTGAAATAGCTGAACCAACTAATTTGAAGGGGTGTCCACATACCTTTGGCCATGTAGTGTAGTTGTATGGTTTGTTCAACTTTGTTTGGCATACATTTTAAAGTTACAAAATCTGAGTCTCAGCGTAATTCCGATAACGTGGTATTGCCCTTTTACAGATATCCACAACATCAGTGTGTAATATTGGAAAAATCCCACTCCTATTCCTGATAACAGGCCCAGGAATAACACCATTCTACCCTCCCCATAGCAGTGACTCAACACCTTACTGCCCTGCTCCAAACCTACCACTCTCTCTCAACCATCAAAAGAACAGATGTACTTATAAATAAAGTAAACAGCACACAGCCGTGGCAACGAGGGGAGAGACAGGCTGGCGGGGAAGGATACGGTTGTTAAAACTCAGTTAGGCCCTGCTAGATCCACCTCTGAAACCAGCCAAAGAGAGGCTCAGACCTGCCACTCACTGTCCCCAAGAACTAGCACAATGCTCTGGCACTATGGGTCTGGTTCTCAAAATTAGTAGCATTAATACGGAATAGTAAAACATTACAAGCAAGTCTCAATAATGTAGAATGAACACAATCTTGCTGTGGGATCGGGTGAAATTGTCATGACTAATAGGCAGGCGCAAAGTTTAGAGACTGAATGGGAAGCCTGCATTAGTATCATTGTGTGGGCTAGAAGAGCCTTGAACAAAGAGTAATGACTGGCAAAGCCTGGGCAACCTTATGATCCACTAGTTATCGATATCCAGAGGTTACAGCTGCCAAGAGGACACACTAATTATTTCATTTGACACAGAGGAGACAGCCACAGAGGACAGAGTTCCTCTTACGGTTCTAAATCATACTGAAGAAAATGAACAATCTTTGAGAAACTTATCCTGAAATCCATGTATTACATCACCATATAAGGACATGTCTTACCCGTTTCTGCCATCTCATGCAGCGTGATCATGGAGTAGGGGGGCTCTTGGTCGCTGAAAAAAACAACGTGATTGTGAACAGAGAATCTTGTGACAGTGAAGCTAAATCATCACCTGTAATGTGTGTGGGTGCATTGTTACGTCTCTTGCTCTAAGTAGTTACGAAATTCAGATGACAAGCCAGAGGCAAAGTGGAACAGTGTGACGGATGGGTGTGCGGCTGCAACTGTTGAGGATGTTGTTTTGCCCGCTAGCAAGGCTGGCCCATCGGCCTCCCTCATCTTGCCTATAAATCTGACCAATGACAGCAGACCTACTGCTCCCTTGGGAACTCCTCCTGGAGGAGAATCTGTCTCTGCTCACAGGTTCAAGTCCTTCATCATTTGATAGTAAAATCAGACCCAGACCTCTATAGCTCTGAGGAAGCATTCTGTCAGCCTAAACACTATTGACAGGGTTCTGAGGGAGCAGAGGAGGCTGTCTGGAGGATAGCAACACCTCAATGACCAACAAGCTTGTACCAAGATGTAAGCCTATCCCGAGTGAGAGTTTACACACCCCTCAAACATCTTAAGATTTCAAACACTTACTTGTCAACTAGAGTCCTGATCACAGCTAGTGTGTCCAGCACCAGCCCATCCACGTTTAGTTTCTTCCGGCGGGGTTCATGGGGTCCCCGCCCACGCCGCGGGGGTCTGACAGGGTCCCGGGGCCGACTGCTTCGCGCCTCAGGGGGATCGCCAGTGGGGTGATCAACTCGTCTGAGTTGCCTGCGAGCTGCCGATCCATCCTCCACATCACTTTCTTCTCTACAAACGCAGCTGTTTCCCATAGTTCCGGTTGTCCCGAGGCTTTCCCAAAACTGTAGTGATAACTGCTCCAAAGAGAGCAGCAGAACCTGCGCAAGGCTCCTGCTGGCACAGAATCCAATCCAGCTAGCTACTATCATATCATTTGGATCACTGGTGGAGGCGTCTCATGATGATCCGGGTGGGGACGTCAGTCATGGTGCTACTGCTGATGGATGGCAGATAGCTAGGAGGGAGTAGCACAGATCAGCAGTGCTACAGTGAGCAAAAACCATCCTACTGGATGGAAGTCCACGTGCACTTCCCAAACTCTAACCTGTGTAAAAGAACATGTATAGAAAGAATAGCTACATGTTGAAGAAAAACAAAATACTCGGCAAAATAAAATTATGTAGCTAACGTTATCTAGTGTTGCTGATTAACGTTACATAACATTACTACCAAACATTATAGACGAATGTTTGGCACAGTTATATTTCAGTGAAATGTAGCTGACTAGTTAACTAACGTTAGTTTGCTATGACCAACTTACGCCAAGGATACATTGACTGGCTGTAACAGCCATGTTGAAACTGCTAATGAATTACCTAGGGACCCCACTTGTACTAGCTAGTTAATTAACGTTAGTTATATCTGACTGAGCGAAGTTATTGAACTGAAACTAGCTAGAATTAGTTTACCAAATTAGCACACTAACGTTAACCTGTTGATGCCAGATAGTTAGCTAACATAAATAGTTAACATTAGCCATTTCCCACACCCCCATGTTACACGATAACTAGAAATATGGCTAGGCTAGCAACATTAGCTAATGTTGGTTCTCATGAGATGCTTGTTGGTTCTACGTTAGTAGCAACGTTAACGAAAAATAGCTCGCAAGCTAGCTACTTACCTAGCAAATGCGCTAGTAGTGTCCTCGGTTAGCTAACGTTAGTTAACTATAACAATAAATTGTCAGGATGAACAGGCCTCTGAAAAGCTTCACGAAAAAAGCGTTTATGTTAGGTTAGCTAGCTAACGTGTAGCCTACCTTGCTAGTTAGCTAGCCATAAAAAAAAGGGACGCTTGCTAGCGCGAGCTGGCAAACTAGAACAAGCTAGTTAACGTTCACATTTAATCCACTCTTTCTTGATTCAATCGAGTATACGCCCTCAAACCCCTTTGTTTAATTTCGTTGACGGCTGTACTGATAGCTAGCTAATTCCGTAGTGTCAGCTATCCCCCATCTGATCAGCTGTCACCAGGACAGGAGGAGCTCGATGCGCGCTTCGCTATTGTATTGTACTAGCACAGAGTTTCTAAACTACTGTCTTTGGTACGATGCCTATGGATGAGCGCGGTCAGAGACCTAACCTCAAGTGATTTTAAATGTATATGTCATTTGGACTGGAAGCTATTGAACATTTGATCTGTACATAAATTAATAACCACAGCTGTAATATAATAAATATTTGTAGAAAATCAACAGGGAGGAATTTTGAAAAAATAAAAGGTGTACCTTTGATAAGAGAGGTCATGGAACCACCGCAATTGTCTGTAGATCTGCAGCTCATATGGAGAGTGAGCTATTGAAAATTAGACCTATCACAGGTAATATTCATATAAAATCTGTGAAATTAAAAATTGCAATTATATAATGGGTGTACTGTGGAGGTCAAGTGGTTTTAGATGTACATGTCATTTGGACTGGAAGCTATTGATTATTAGATATGTAGGCCTACGTGAATGAATATCCAAAGCCATAATAGGATACATATTTGTAGAAAATCAAAGGGAGGGAATTTTGAAAAAGTAATTTGCTTTGATTAGAGGTCAGCGAACACACCACACTTGTCTGTAAAAAAAAAAAGAAAAAAAAGAAGAATGTTTTATTGTCACATACACCAGATAGGTGCAGTGAGATGTGTTGTTTTAGGGTCAGCCATAGTAGTACTGTGCCCCTGGAGCAAATGTAGATCTCTAGCACATTCAAGTTCAAGTTGTTACTGATATCCCATATGGCAGTCGAAGACACTGAAATACATGGATATTACAATACATACACAATAACAACACATTCAAGTTTAAATCACAAGTGAAATTCATGACAATTTGTACATTCAGGATTTTTGTGGATTAATTTGCATAGGTATGGAATGGGCGACTTTTTATATCTCTCAATCCTGGACTCCTGGCCTGTGGAATTGAAAGCAGATGTGTACTGCGGCAGGATCTGCTTGACACTTGTCCTCGGCAGGCAGGTAACCAGTCTCTGAAGGGGAACTTGAACAGTAAGACAGAAAAGTCTGCTTGCTACAAGCTCTCAAAGTCTCACATCCGAATTAGGCATTCATCCATGTTTCTCAAGCGTCAAATACTGACTTGTATCACGGGTGACCTGCCTGAAAGTCCAGGCACAGTTTCTCTCTTCATTAAGTGAGGGCAGTGATAGTGAAGTCAGAGCATTGTTGTATCCAGGATATTCCATGCCGAGGATGATTCTGCAAGCATGCTTCTGGATACGCTCAAGTTGGTCAGAAAGGGCTTGAGTTAAGTTAGCCCAATAATGGACTAAAAGCCTAACCCTACTCCTTACATGTTCTGTTTAGAGGCAAATTGGCTCTGACAACCAAAACAGCCAAAAGTATTTTTACATAAAATCCATAAAAATAAATGTCAATTGTCAAAATGTAATTGTTGTGGGAAAAAAACAAAGTTGGTTTAAGATATCTAGATTTCTAATTTGAGATAAAAATGTAGTTTTTCTGCAAACGCCAGGTTCTGCTGATTGCACTTTTAAGACGGTCCCTTACCCGCGAGTGCATAATATTCCCCCATTGAAACCAACATAAAGTCACTTTTTGAAACCCGGAACGGAGAAAATAAACGGTGTACCTTGCTCTCTATCGTCATCTTATTCTGGATGTATCACTCGAATAATCATAGGACCTTCCGTCGAAGAGAATGACAAGCAAAATCCGAATATCCAACCTGAAAACAAATTTACGGCAGTAATTGGTTGGAGTGGTGGTGGTGATGTCAATGGAAATTCTCAATCATCCAGAATCGTTCTACAACCAGTAAATTCTATATTCATAATTTAGGATTTCTAATCTGCAGTTGCAAATTAGATTGTGATACAGGTAGCAGAAAAATGAAAAATAAAGTATGTGCGTGAATTCATCCAGAGCCATTCAGATGTAGCTCAGTATATCAGCATAGTTTTTGGCTGAAAATGTATAACATTATGGCTCGGTTAGTGGATTTACAAAAATAATCTTCCACACAATTTGCATGACACAGTGGAGGTTTATACGTATTTATTTACATAGATTGCTACAATTATTCAGCCCGATGCACAAGTGGGAACTGTATTGGTTCTTCACAAACTATGCGGAACATATTTACTGTGACACGTGGCTCCGTGGATTAGGTACAAGTATCCTAGCTAGCTATGTTGTTAACTATTAAATGTCACATTTGTAATCCAAAATGTACGAACATTGGTTAATTTATGAACTATTGTAATCATTTTTGAACGCAGATATATATTTATTTACATTATAGAAGTGGTATTTAGCCATGATTTATCAACGAGCTGCGTGCTAGCTGGCGACTAACGTTAACTCGTTTTCTAGAGAGACCGCTTCAGTAGCGAGCTAGAAAGCTTTCTATAGCTATACAATGTATTTAGCAAGATAGCAGTGTTAGTTAGCCTCTACGTTTCTATTTGTAATCCTTTCTTATTGATTAGCTAATCTATAATCTTATGAGCCCGTAGCTAATAACTGACTGATCAGTTGGGAGAGTAAGGAACCTAGCCGATTTAAAGTCAACTCCATGATTTAGGATGGAGTTGAGCGGCGACTATTGTGGGCAGACTGGAGCTCCGACATAACATACAATTCCGTTTTATAAAAAACTACTGATTTCAGCACCCAAAGAATAGTCCAGTTACAGATGACATTTTCCTGTGTAATTGCGTGCTATTCTATGGATGCTGAAATCAGTATTTTTTTTAAATAGAAAACGTCAGGTTGTGAAGTAGGATCACCAGTCCGCCCACACTAAACGCTGCTCAACTCTATCGTAAATCGTGGAGTTGAGTTTTGTCGGATAGAAGAAACCTAGCCAGCAGGTATCCAATAGTATGTAGGCCTAGCTAATAGTTTAGTAGGTTCACCCATAGATAGCAGCTACTTCTTTGGAAACGCAAGTTACAAAAATAGAATATCAACCTTAAAGACAACCCTTACTTCACTTGGTAGAAGCTAGCTAAAATATAATATGATAGCTAGCATATAGTCCAGGGTTTCCCAAACTTGCCCTAGCACTACACAGCTGATTCAAATAATCAAAACTTGATGATGAGTTGGTTATTTGAATCAGCTGTGTAGTACTAGGGCAAAAACCAAAATGTACACCCAGGAGGCCATAGGACAGAGTTTGGGAAACACTGCGAAGACGGCTACACAACACATTTCTTGAGTCGACCACTAGAGGGAGGCATAGCCTCATAAATTATCAATAGGCGATAACCAATTGCTGTTACCAACCATGTAGAGTGCTGTGTGTGTAGGTTTTTTTTTAACACTCTTGTACGCTAATTGTTAATCTTATTTCTCCTTTAAGCACACTGTTCTTAATTATTTTATATTCTATTCAACAGATGATTTCTTGACTTGGTGTCAGTCTGTGTTCTACTGGATTGAGTTGAGGCAAGTAAAGTAAGTTATCAATCTCCACAGTATACCTTTATTTTGATGGATCCAAAAAGCATCAGTTTGTTTTTAACTTTAAAGGGGAACAACTTTAAAGGGGAAATCCCCAGTTGTTACATCCATTTTTTTGACTCGTCAATTCATGACATGTACCCATTGATTCTTGAAGAATATAACGTATAAATGCCTCATTAGCTTAGTTCAACTGTCTTACCCCATCCGAATCCAGCGGCATACCACCCTGCATCCCACTGCTGGCTTGCCTCTGAAGCTAAGCAGGGTTGGTCCCTGGATGGGAGACCAGATGCTGCTGGAAGTGGTGTTGGAGGGCCAGTAGGCACTCTTTCCTCTTGTCTAAAATAAAATATCCCAATGCAATGATTGGGGACATTGCCCTGTGTAGGGTGCCGTCTTTCGGGTGGGACGTTAAATGGGTGTCCTGACTCTCTGGGCACTAAAGATCCCATGGCACTTATTGTAAGAGTAGGGGTGTTAACGTTGGTGTCCTGGCTAAATTCCCAATCTGGCCCTCATACCATCATGGCCACCTAATCATCGCCAGCTTCCAATTGGGTCATTCATCTCCCCTCCCCTGTAACTATTCCCCAGGTTGTTGCTGTAAATTACAATGTATTCTCAGTCAACTTACCTGGTAAAATAAGGCTAAAATAAAGAATCCAAAATATAAGCTTGTTTTACTCCAATGTTTGTAAATGTAAACTAACACTATATAGCCTCAACATGTTTAAAACTATAATTTTGATATCATGGATGTCAGTGCATCCATAGCTCTGTCTATGAATTTGAGTGGTTGCATTTCTCAAGACCCATCCTTCAGCTTTTTGCTGAAACAGGGGCGGGTTGAGCTTTGTTATCGTTTAAACTGCTGATTTCCCCTTTAACAACTGTTTGCTATTACAGATATATAATGTGTTTTTCCGTTAGTCTATTGTGGATGCTGCTGTTTGAGCTCAGGTTTGTGCATATACATTTTCAAGGTGTGCAATGGCAGTGCCAGCGGCCGGGGGTGTAGACCTCAGTCGGAAATTTGTGTCAGAGACTGAGATCGAGGAGAAAAGGAAGCAAAGACAGGAGGAATGGGAAAAAGTTAGGAAGCCAGAGGACCCAGAGGGTAAGCCATCTGCAACTAACTCCACCCTACCTCCCAAAATGTACACAGACACAAGCAATATCTTTCATCATGCCTGTACACTAAGCATCTGCATATCTATTTTTTCTGTGTGTTTGTGCTGTCTCCCTGACTCAGAGGCTCCTGAGGAAGAGTATGATGGGCGTTCACTCTTTGAGCGGCTACAGGAGCAGAAGGACAAGAAGCAGGAGGAATACGATGAGCAGTTTAAATTCAGTAAGGGTCCCGCTCTCATTTATTTTAGTCCCTCTCCACTTTCCTTGCAACAGCCCCTACCACATGCTGGGACTTCACATGGGATATCTCAGATTAAACTCTCGCATTTATGGAATGGATAGTCAGACTCTGGACCTGTTGAGTACAAAGTCTTTGTATTCTGGGTGTGTGTACATTTTTATATTATGAACCTGTTTGTGTGAACAGATGGAACTATGTAATGCATTAGAAGAGGAGCAGGAGGAGATTATGACCTAGTCTTGGGAATGAGTGGAGCCTTCTGCCTGGCATAGTAGCTTCCCTGCTTTTCT
The DNA here is from genome assembly GCF_964263955.1 of Coregonus lavaretus. Taxonomy (NCBI): domain Eukaryota; kingdom Metazoa; phylum Chordata; class Actinopteri; order Salmoniformes; family Salmonidae; genus Coregonus; species Coregonus lavaretus. Next base: position 34,010,927 of record NC_139996.1, on the reverse strand, counting down.
GTTTCCCTGGTGACCAGCCTACTATTAGCAGTCACCCTGGTGGCCATATGTGTCTTGTAAAGCTATATGCTCTTTAAGCAAGGACATTTCAGAAAAATAGAAAACATGTTGTTTTGTATATGTAAAAACCCTTCTCCAACTCCCCTGGCCTTAAGTTGAAATGATTAGAGAGTATTGTTGTATTGGTACTACAGTAGTTAGAATTTATTTTCCATGGAAATGTCTTTTCACCACAGAGAACATGGTCAAAGGCCTGGATGAGGATGAGTCTCACTTCTTGGATGAGGTCTCCAGGCAACAGAGCCTGGTGGAGAAACAACGCAGAGACGAGGAGCTGCATGAACTAAAAGAGTACAGAATATCCTTTCAGTTTCAGCTGTATACTCTCTCCCCATCACTCTAATTCTCTCTCTTTAACACACACACACACAGAAAGAGAGCAAAAACACGGTGTATCCATTTTCATGTCATTTTATTGGTGATTTTTTTTCTTCTGTCAATAGGGCAACATTTAGTGGGCATGAGTCACACAAATAATGGATCTAGGTGTTAGAGACGAATGTGAGAGTCAACTACTCTCATACTCTCTCCATGTGTTTCTCGCTCTTTCTCTTTCACAATATTTTGGTGGGGTTGAGATTTTTGCTCTCTTGACAGTAAATGAGGCTTGTCCTACCCCTTTACTCCCCCACTCACCTGATGGACAGGAGGAGGCAGTCAGTCTACAGGCCTCAGGTCAGAACCAGAGCATGTGAGCGGAGTTGAGCGGTTGGAAATGCTGCTCACTGCTCCATGTCCTTTTCAACCTCTGCTAAAAACCGCTCTGCGCTCACAGGAAAAAAGACTGCCGCTCCATTCATTAAAATCACAATTTAACCAACACCCACCTATTTCTGTGACTACATGGACCTACCATTTGGTTTTGAAGTATTGAAACCAAACCATATGGATTTGAATTAGAAGTATTTGAATAAACATAAAAAGGTGAATGTAAGAAACGCACATCATTTCAAATAGGCTACATGTCATATTAAACAGCATGTAAACATTCTAAATAGGTCAGGAGCCAGACAGGGAGCCTAAGAATGAACAAAAATGAATTATTTAGGCTATATTATTTCAAGGCTATAGCCTACAAAGAAATGCATTGTGAAGCATTAGCGAGCGTGACATAATAGGTTGGTAGGGACATGAAGCACTCAGCATTTAAACAACATTTCGTTGTGTTAAATCATTATAGTCTTGAAATTGCGCATATAGGCTGTGACTTAATTAGAATTAAATACAAATTAAATGAAAAATGACTTAGTGCCTTTGCATTCATTTTTAGAAACACGAGTTTGGCCAGTCTGTGGCGTCAGGCTCATGCGATGGTGCCTGGAGAGCCGGCCAGCAGGGGAGAATATCCCTTCCACACTTGCAGAGCCACTGGGGATGCTTAACACCCTTTTGGCCACTCTTGCCTGGCTGGGCAGAAATAGTTGTTTTTACATTTTTCTATAGGTAGGCCTAAAGGTTTTTAGGCAAAATAACCCAATCAAAACGGAAAGCTTCTTGAACGTGGGAATATGCCAGGCCTACAGTGAGGGGAAAAAAGTATTTGATCCCCTGCTGATTTTGTATGTTTGCCCACTGACAAAGAAATGATCAGTCTAGAATTTTAATGGTAGGTTTATTTGAACAGTGAGAGACAGAATAACAACAACAAAATCCAGAAAAACCCATGTCAAAAATGTTAGAAATTGATTTGCATTTTAATGAGGGAAATATGTATTTAATCCCTCTGCAAAACATGACTTAGTACTTGGTGGCAAAACCCTTGTTGGCAATCAGAGGTCAGAAGTTTTTGTAGTTGGCCAACAGGTTTGCACACATCTCAGGAGGGATTTTGTCCCACTCCTTTTTGCAGATCTTCTCCAAGTCATTAAGGTTTCGAGGCTGACGTTTGGCAACTCGAACCTTCAGCTCCCTCCACAGATTTTTCTATGGGATTAAGGTCTGGAGATTGGCTAGGCCACTCCAGGACCTTAATGTGCTTCTTCTTGAGCCACTCCTTTGTTGCCTTGGCTGTGTGTTTTTGGTCATTGTCATGCTGGAATACCCATCCACGACCCATTTTCAATGCCCTGGCTGAGGAAAGGAGGTTCTCACCCAAGATTGGCCCCGTCCATCGTCCCTTTGATGCGGTGAAGTTGTCCTGTCCCCTTAGCAGAAAAACACCCCCAAAGCATAATGTTTCCACCTCCATGTTTGACGGTGGGGATGGTGTTCTTGGTGTCATAGGCAGTATTCCTCCTCCTCCAAACACGGTGAGTTGGGTTGATGCCAAAGAGCTCCATTTTGGTCTCATCTGACCACAACACTTTCACTTGAGCAGGGGGACCTTGCGGGCGCTGCAGGATTTCAGTCCTTCATGGCGTAGTGTGTTACCAATTGTTTTCTTGGTGACTATGGTCCCAGCTGCCTTGAGATCATTGACAAGATCCTCCTGTGTAGTTCTGGGCTGATTCCTCACTGTTCTCATGATAATAATAATAATACGCCATTTAGCAGACGCTTTTATCCAAAGCGACTTACAGTCATGCGTGCATACATTTTTGTGTATGGGTGGTCCCGGGGATCGAACCCACTACCTTGGCGTTACAAGCGCCGTGCTCTACCAGCTGAGCTACAGAGGACCACCATGATCATTGCAACTCCACGAGGTGAGATCTTGCATGGAGCCCCAGGCCGAGGGAGATTGACAGTTATTTTGTGTTTCTTCCATTTGCGAATAATCGCACCAACTCTTGTCACCTTCTCACCAAGCTGCTTGGCGATGGTCTTGTAGCCCATTCCAGCCTTGTGTAGGTCTACAATCTTGTCCCTGACATCCTTGGAGAGCTCTTTGGTCTTGGCCATGGTGGAGAGTTTGGAATCTGATTGATTGATTGCCTCTGTGGACAGGTGTCTTTTATACAGGTAACAAACTGAGATTAGGAGCACTCCCTTTAATAGTGTGCTCCTAATCTCAGCTCGTTACCTGTATAAAAGAAACCTGGGAGCCAGAAATCTTTCTGATTGAGAGGGGGTCAAATACTTATTTCCCTCATTAAAATGCAAATCAATTTATAACATTTTTGACATGCGTTTTTCTGGATTGTTTTGTTGTTATTCTGTCTCTCACTGTTCAAATAAACCTACCATTAAAATTATAGACTGATCATTTCTTTGTCAGTGGGCAAACGTACAAAATCAGCAGGGGATCAAATACTTCTTTCCCTCACTGTATTGGGCCAAAATCAGTTATTGTATAGATAATAGAACAAAAATGAACAAAACGTTTAAGCGATCTGATCTTTTGTTTATAAATACTTTGCTATAATGACACACTTAGTTATCTACGCACCTCATTCCTTTCTTTTAGCATGTACAGTGAGGGAAAAAAGTATTTTATCCCCTGCTGATTTTGTACGTTTGCCCACTGACAAAGAAATGATCAGTCTATAATTTTAATGGTAGGTTTATTAACTGATATGAACGTATGTTAATGTATGCAAAGCTGCTCTCACGCCACATATCTCAGCACTGCTCAGAGCCATGGTCCTGTGGTGATTCATTCTAAATTCAGCCATAGCTTATAACGTGACTGACTTGATAGCCTTCATTTCTTGCGATCTGTCTCAATCAGGCTGTCATGTACAATCATGATGCAGGGAGCATGATCAGACCATTATGCTATCATGTAAGGGAGAAAATAAATGTTCCCTCTTTCCACTGACGATCAGGTTTGTCTGCAGATGGAAGAGGATGCATTGTCATGGCAACCAAATCCTACTGAGGGCTGGCCTTTACACTGATAGGAGACCGTTTGAAGTGCTTACTGCTGAGAACCATCAAGCCAGATCCTCTCGTAATATTTTTATTTGTCCTAGTTCAGCTAGTTTTCCCACCAGTGTCACAGGGTTGTTTTTAGCTTCAAAGTGTGTCACTTTTCCAGGGCGTTGGTGGAGGCCCACAGATGGACTAGTAAGTGGAAAGAACAGGCTGGATTTATGAGGACACACCTGGACTGAGGCTAGATGAACCCCCAAAGCGATTTGAGTGTGTACCACTTATTTTCCTGTACTCACTCAGTCAAACATTGTTGGAAAATCCATTCTGACAGTCAGTGCTAGCCCAGTGGGCAATTTTCTGCTCGGAAGTGATTGTGAGATGTGAATTAATTGTGAGTCACCTGGTGTCCCCATCACTCCTATCAGCAGTTAATTATCACATCTAGGATCTGCACGTCTGTGTGTTTTCTTCCATTTCCTCTCCTTAACTCCTGGATCTCACAGTGCTCTGAAAAAACTGGCCTCCAGTGAGAGTCGGAAGGAGCCAGAGAGGAGGGCAGGACCTAAACCAGCAGAGGTCAAGACCAGTCACCTGTCCCAGGCACACCTGTTGGCTGGGGCGGTCAAGCGACGCAGGTGAGGCCAGTGGCCACAATACTTTTAGACCTAGGTCACAGTTTTCAATGCATCTGGATATAGTGTTGGAGGATGTAACACAATTATAGGGGAGTGGTGGAGTTGGTTGTGGATTTGAGAATGGGGGGGAAAAAGTGAATTAATCTGCATGTTTCTTTAGTCTTTCTGTTTACTTTCCTCTCTCCTGCAGCTCTTCACAGTCCTCAGACAATAGCAAGAAACAGAAGGTTGAGGAGTCTGCAGCAGGGAATGGGGGCCAGACAGGTGGGCTGAGAGCTTCTTATAATGTCACATCTGCTCATCATTTCACCATTGAATGTTCTTCTAACACAAACTCTTCTATCTCACACATATGACTTCACTGACATCAGTAAGTGTGACTGGCAGTGTGTTGTGCTCTCAGAGCAGGAGGCGGGCGGAGGTGCGGGTGAGCAGGGCTCCACAGTAAAGACAACAGGTGTCCTCCACCTGCCATCGGCCGCCGTGTGTGTGGGCATCCTGCCGGGCCTGGGAGCCTACTCCGGCAGCAGCGACTCTGAGTCCAGCAGCGACAGCGAAGGTAGCGTGGACGGGAGCATCTTTCCCATAAAGAGATATAGAGTCTGCAGATAGACACGCACCCATATTCAGACACACGCACACGCTTACACACACACTCATTCACACAAACAGGCTGCCAACATCATTGATTTCACAGCTGTATGAGTTACTGTTACTCTAAGTCATTAGCAGCGTTTCCATCAAGTGTTTTCCAGCCCAGAATGGCATAGGTTATGATTTTCTTTCTTCATAATCACTAAATATGAATTAAAACCTGTTAAATGAACTTCAATGGCATTGTGGTTTTGGTGTTGTGCATTCAAACATGACACCTCCCCCCTTCCTCCCAATATGACATCTCACACAGTTTAAATCCCTGGCAGCCTAACCTGATGACACCCCCCTGTGGCTGCAGCTCTGCTATTGGCCAAGGAAACAGTGACTGACAGCTGTGGATCAAGGACAAGACTGCTAGACTGTCACATCACGTTCATACCTTACCTTAGACAACATCAAGAAAGCAAGCCAGAGCATTGTCTCAGATGCAATGTATGTGGAAATGTTTTTCCTTTAGTTTCTTTTTGATGCGTCAGTGCAAATAATGCTGGATTTTAATGGACTTCTTTCTCTCCATAAAAATGTTTGATCATGGGACGATCAAGGCTTGGGGAGGAGAAAATAAAGAGTTTTCCCGTTTCCTTTGTCTATTTGGTGTATTTGATGTAAAGAGTCAGCCTGGTCTCCTACACTAGATGTAACACAGTAAACGAAAGTCCGGGACACTCAAATTAGTATATGTTACGTTTGGTGTGGTTAAATAAGACCGACGGTTACTTAAGGTAAAAATGAAAGGAGGGTGGATGAGTGGGCGTATAACGTGAATGTCTAGCAACCCAAAGGTTGCGTGTTTGAATCTCATCACGGACAACTTGAGCGTTTTAGGTCATTTGCAACTACTTAACTACTTTTTAGCTAATTCCTAACCATAACCCTTTAACCTAACTCCTAACCTTAACCGCTAGCCTAGCTGATGTTAGCCACCTAGCTAATGTTAGCCACAACAAATTGGAATTCGTAACATTTTACAAATTGCAATTCGTAACATATCATACGAAATGGATGATGGACATCCACAAATTAATACATACCATACATAACATATCATACTAATTTGGGTGTCCCGGATTTTTGTTTACTATGTTACGTCTACCCCTGAGTCCAGGTTGAAAGCGTTGGTGTCTGAGTGCATGAATGAAGATGACTGGAATGAAATACAGTTAGAGTTAAATGGAATTGATTTCTGTGTCTGTCTGTACTCATTCGCTTGCAACCGATTAGTTGTGACAAATGAAAAATAATTAAGTGGTGTTAAGAAATCTAAGTGTAGGGATATATTTTTCAGGGCACTCTTTTGAAAGAAGCCTTGTTTGTACAGCATACACATTTTAAGAAAAACCTCTCAATTGGATGAAGTTTAAATGGATTTAATCTGGCACATCCAGGGTTAAATTTATACTGATTGTTCCAAACTTTCTAAAATGTTTGGCTTGGTGTTTTCTTGTGAAGCAAAGGTTGAGTTCCTGCCTGACTACATTGCAGATGCATGCCAGATCTTACAATGCATGGATAGGTACAGTATGTTAATATATCAGCTAACCAGGCACGCAACCATTGGGCGCGTTCGACGTTGCAGTTGACTTTAAAGTCGAGACAGGTCGCGTTCCCATGCTCAGACTTGCATGCATCAACCAATGGTTGCGTGCCACATCGTCGACTGCCGTTGGGCACCAGAGTGCTATAACATGGGGTGCATTCTTATGCTTAGACGTTGCTGATGCCTGACAGATCTTACATTTACATTTTTGTCATTTAGCAGACGCTCTTATCCAGAGCGACTTACATGAGCAATTAGGGTTAAGTGCCTTGCTCAAGGGCACATCGACAGATTTTTCACCTAGTTGGCTCGGGGATTAGAACCAGCGACCTTTCGGTTACTGGCACAACGCTCTTAACCACTAAGCTACCTGCCGCCCCTTACAACGCCTGGACAGGTATTTGACTGGGAAATCGGAAAAAAACGAGGTCAAATCATGACGTCAGTGATCTTCAGGTCAGAAAGTCGGAGCTCTAGAAAAATGCCAGAGTTTCCGACTTGGAATTCCGAGTTGGATGACCATTCGATTTCTCACAGTTGGAGCTTGTTTTTTTCAGAGTTCTCAGTTGTTTTAAATCTGGCATAATTACATATGTTATAGCAATTTGTCAGTCGATGACATGACACACAACCATTGGTTGTTGCGTCGCCTTAGCTGTGGAGTACGCCCATGTGGTGGTTAGCTGATACATAAAATACCTAACGCCTGGGCAGAGGAACGCGACCTGACTTCTACAAATCACCTGGCCATATTTTAGAGCATCAGAATTGTGATGTATCATGGGAGAATTGTGACTGATCTACAAATAACATTGAGTAGTTATTCATGATGCAGGTGATTTGTAAATCAGTCAGTCTCGACTCGCCTTTAAAGTTGGCTCCAATGTTGAACGCGCCCGGATCAATTTTGTCTAGTCCTTTCAAAGTGTGTTGCATTATGGGGATAAAAATTGTGTGACTTACCATGTGATCAAAAGTCATGCTGTTTTTGATAAAGTCACCTTCAAGTTGCTGCAGTTGCTTCTCAAAAACTGCACCATGCAGCCATCACCTGCATTGTGGGAGGCACTATTTGTCAACCAATCATTAGGGTGGTTTTGGTTGACCCACACGAATGTGACCAAAGATGTGACTGAACAGGAACCAACTTTGACACAATTCTAAAGCTACAGGGGATACAAATGAAAGTGATATTTGAGACCTCTCTCAAACCAATTAATTGAACACACGTTATGTTTTCAGTTTGTGAGTGTGTGCTATGTGGGTACAGAAACGTTTATTTCGACATTTATAAACACAAAATAGCAAGGCTCAGATCAACACTGACATATTGATCCGAGCCTTGCTGTTGGAAAACCACTACAGTGTCCGACTGTCACAGATGTACCTCTCCCGACTTCACTCGCCAACTTTCATCTACAGTTGGCTTCGTTAGCCTTACTGCTCGAACACACCCAATATTTGTAAATCAGTCAGTCACAATTTACCCATGATACGTCACGGTTTTGATGCTCTTGAACATGGCCATTGGTTGATGCAATGCAATACTTGCGCATCTAATCGGGCAGGAACAAGACCAGAATGTATTCATTGCACACGTTCATAAACTTAGATAGACATCGCATCATTGTATCTGTCCCTTTATGGTGACTGTGAGAGCATGGGCAGCACCATTGAGGCCATCTCCATTTTGAAGTAGTAAATTTTCTTCTTATACTACTTCTATGAGTTGGCAAACAAACTGAAAGGTTGCATACTGCCACCTGTAGTGTTCTGTTTGAACAGGTATAAAGCCAAGGTTGGCGATTCACTGCCACCTGCAGTTATGAAATGTTTGCTCACAAGTATAATTCATTGGCTGATCCCTCCTGATGATGAGGATGGAATCATGTGATCCTTCCTTAACCCATAGGAAGTCCCACCCAGTTGACTACTTCAAAATGGTGAAAGTCCTCAACGGCGCTGCCCATGCTAAACTGTCTTTTGGACACTAGAGTCCTCTATCTTTAAAGTCGAGGCAGAATGATCTACAAATCACCTTGCATCATAAATAACTACTCAATATTGTTTGTAGATCAGTCAGTCAGTCACAATTTACCCATGATACATCACAGTTATGAATGCGCTTGAACACGGCCATTGTGTTGGCTCGACATTATGTTCCAGTCAAACACAGTGCACTGCCCGGTGACATTTCTGTACCTTTATTTACCTGAGTGGTAACATAAATACATTAACTTTATAAAATCAATTACAACACCTTCAAGGTACAAGTACAACAAATTACAATTCAATGCATAAAAGATACATAAGAACTTTTCATAAACATTTTATTTTCAAAACATATAGAATATTGTATAAATGTACATTCAGTATACAGTATACACACTTCTAAAATCCCCTTTCCCTTCAGGCGACTCCAAAGTAGTGTTCTTTGCCACATTTTCCTCCTCCACAAAGTCTTGCTTTAAGACGTAAAAAAAATCAGATAAATAAATACATATTAAAAAACCTTTTCATGCACATTGTTTTTTGTAAACAGTGAGTAGATATTTGCAACATGCATGATGAACCAAGGCCTCAGGCTTTCACTCCAGTGCTGTGTTGCTAGGCGACAGGTTCCTCTGTTTGAAATACTGTGTGACCTGTTGCGGCAGCTCAGCCAATACTGATTTGGCTAAAGTTTCCTTCGGAGCCTGTGAGAACATGACAGGAAAATAAAAGTCACATTAGAGATCTCTAAATGTCAGTGATTTTTAAAATAATAATGCATTAGAATCAACTTTCATCCAGGAAAAGGTTTGGGAAGTAAACCTTTTACTGGATCACTCCATATACTCTGTATAATTATTTTTTTCATTTCCTGCAGATGGACTGAAGCTACAGATTGCCCGCTCCCACACCCAATGCTGTTTACACACGTGATTTAAGTAAATCCATTACAGCACGCATCATCTCTAATTTGTCTAGCAACAACAACCTGTCATGTGAAACCTGTTGATATAGTGCAACAGGTTGTCTGAAGCCCCGTTTATACCTGGTTTTAACATGAGTCCTTTTTTCCTGATCTTGTCCACATTCTGATTGTGGCCACATTTTTAGACAGGTGTAGACAATTAAAAGACGCATTGTGATCTGATTGTGATCAGATCTTCCTGACAACCTCCGGTGGTAGTCAGACACGCAAATGTCTGGATAGCTTACAAGTGTAGACAGATCTGGACAGTTGAACCATTTCAATCATAATTATCCCACCCTTTAAAATCATTGACAGGTTATGCCATTGACTTACGGCATCAATATGTGTCTTAAAATAAATATTATTTTGAAAGAATATCTGTCAAATACTTTTCATACAGGGAGGGACCAGGAGAACTGGTCACAATGCGGACACAATGGACAGATAAGAGACACTTTTTACTACCATGTGTTGAAGCAACAGCTACACTGTGGGTACAATCAGAATGTGGGAATTTATGCAATCCTTTTGTTTCACCCTATTAAACATGAGAGACACTCACATTTCGGAAGTCCCTGAAGGGAACAAACTGCACGATGTCTCTGACTGCCTCCTCTCCTGTGTAAGAGCGTAACACGCTGCTGTCCCCATCCAGGAACTCCATGGCAACAAAGTCTGCATTGCCCACTCCAATAATGATGATTGACATGGGGAGTTTGGCTGCCTGAACGATGGCGTGGCGGGTCTCATCCATGTCACTGATCACCCCATCTGTGATGATCAGCAGAGTGAAGTATTGCTGCAGGGGGAGAAAGAGAGAGAGAGAGTTAGGAGGAGAGAAGGGGTAATAAAAGGACAAATCCACTCAAAAAAAAATGTGTTGTAAAAAAAAATATTAGTCCACTGTTGGTATAGTCCCAGAATGTTTTGCATGTCAGCAGTCAAGTTTTCAAGATTTAGGATTTTCAAGAAGCAAAGTGTCACTTGCCACAGTCTCCTGAGTGGCGCAGTGGTCTAAGGCACTGCATCGCAGTGCTAACTGTGCCACTAGAGATCCTGGTTCGAATCCAGGCTCTGTCGCAGCCGGCCGTGACCGGGAGACTCATGGGCGGCGCACAATTGGCCTAGCGTCGTCCAGGGTAGGGGAGGGAATGGCCGGCAGGGATGTAGCTCAGTTGGTAGAGCATGGCGTTTGCAACGCCAGGGTTGTGGGTTCGATTCCCACGGGGGGCCAGTATAAAAAAAAAAAATGTATTCACTAACTGTAAGTCGCTCTGGATAAGAGCGTCTGCTAAATGACTAAAATGTAAATGTAAATCATGATGATGCGTTTTGCTTCATATGATGCATTTTGGGACTGTATTAACTGTGGACAAATGAAAAAAATAAAAAATATATAGTTTTGAGTGGATTTTTCCTTTAAGCTTCGGGGATGATGTGAAGGAGACTTGAAGGTGAATATAATCATGTTGGGACAGAGCAGAAAAGATTGTTCAGACATAAATTACATTTAGCCAAAATTTATTAAACTGTTCTGTTTAGCCACATGGATTACAGACCGGTGTCAGTATGATGGCTCCTGTATAACCACATCTCAGAAGTGGCACTGGTGCTGGAATAACAAATTAGGGCTAGATTCAATCCGTATCGCAGAAGTATCGCGGAAGATCCTCGTTATAACTCGATTGAAATTTAAAGGCAATAATCCTGCTTTCGCGAAGACTGCATTCACAGTAAACACTGCATATGTTGGCTCAATCGGAAATTACCTTTCAATTTGTATGCGGATCTTCCGCGATATGGATTGAATCCAGCCCTTAATATGAAGCCAATATCAAAGCTGTGTCCTCATTGTGAACACACACATCGCTCAGTAGACACACATTTCTTGAATAGCTTTTTATGCACATGAACTCAAAACACCCTAGAAGAGCACAGTCAGATTACTGATGATTGCATTACATTGTGGAGAAATGATTGTACATAGGGAGAGTGAAGATGAGAAGGAGAAACAAGGAGCTTCAATACTATCCCATTCCACTCCTGCAAAACAGGAGGCTAGGGGAAGGAGGATTTAAATAGTCACACAATCCCTGTCTCCTGTTCTTTCTGCTGCAGTTTGCTGATAGTCATATTTAGCATGGAGATTTCCATTTGCTCAGAGTGGCATCATAATGACATCTTCTTCCAGCTATAAGGCTGTAGCACAGTCACACTGAATTATCACACATGACCTGGAGAATTAACTGACTGGAGCCCAAAAAGACCCACTCCCACAAGCACAAATGTCAAAGGCTGTTCTGGTCTTAAGGGATCAACGGATTTCTTAATCATTCCGCAGCACGCAGCACAAAAGCAGTAAAAGCATGTCTATGTGTGATTGTCTACAGTGTGAGTCAGTGTAAAGCTATGGTCTGATGACCATCATTCAGTCCTGTGGGTTTAATACGGCCAGGTCCAAACCATGAGGGTCGGAGAGAGCAGCACTTGGGCCTCTAGCTGCTTCTCCAAACACAGCCACTGATACACAGACCCTCAGCAGTTCCCACGTTCCATACTAATCTCTATGTAGAGTACTTCAAACATATCAACTCTATCCTCCTGATTCCTGCTTATAAGCAAAAACTACCAGTGACTCGGTTAATAAAAAAGTGGTCAGATGACGCAGATGCTAAGCTACAGGACTATTTTGCTAGCACAGACTGGAACATGTTCCAGGATTCTTCAGATAGCATTGAGGAGTACACCATATCAGTCACTGGTTTCATCAATAAGTGCATCGATGACGTCGTCCCCACAGTGACCGTACGTACATACCCCAACCAGAAGCCATGGATTACAGGCAACATCCGCACTGAGCTAAAGGGTAGAGCTGCCGCTTTCAAGGAGCGGGACTCTAACCCGGACGCTTATAAGAAATCCCGCTATGCCCTCCGACGAACCATCAAACAGGCAAAGAGTCAATACAGGACTAAGATTGAATCGTACTACACCGGCTCTGACGCTCGTCAGATGTGGCAGGGCTTGAAAACTATTACAGACTAGGGAAGCACAGCCGCGAGCTGCCCAGTGACACAAGCCTACCAGACGAGCTGAACCACTTCTATGCTTGCTTCGAGGCAAGCAACACTGAAGCATGCATGAGAGCACCAGCTGTTCCGGATGACTATGTGATCACGCTCTCTGTGGCCGATGTGAGTAAGACTTTTAAGCAGGTCAACATTCACAAGGCCGCAGAGCCAGACGGATTACCAGAACGTGTACTCCGAGCATGTGCTGACCAACTGGCAAGTGTCTTCACTGACATTTTCAACCTGTCCCTGACTGAGTCTGTAATACCAACATGTTTCAAGCAGATCACCATAGTCCCCATGCCCAAGGACACTAAGATAACCTGCCTAAATGACTACCGACCCGTAGCACTGACGTCTGTAGCCATGAAGTGCTTTGAAAGGCTGGTCATGGCTCACATCAACACCATTATCCCAGAAACCCTAGACCCACTCCAATTTGCATACCGCCCCAACAGATCTAGGTCCAAAAGGCTTCTCAACAGCTTCTACCCCCAAGCCATAAGACTCCTGAACAACTAATCATGGCTACCCGGACTATTTGCACTGCCCCCCACCCCCACACCATCTTTTTACGCTGCTCTGTTAATTATTTATGCATAGTCACTTTAACTCTACCCACATGTACATATTACCTCAACTACCTCAACTACCTCAACTAGCCGGTGCCCCCGCACATTGACTCTGCACCGGTACCCCCCTGTATATAGCCTCCCTACTGTTATTTTATTTTACTTCTGCTCTTTTTTTCTCAACACTTTTTTGTTGTTGTTGTTTTATTTAACTTTTTTATAAAAAAATTAATGCATTGTTGGTTAAGGGCTGTAAGTAAGCATTTCACGGTAATGTCTACACCTGTTGTATTCGGCGCATGTGGCAAATAAAATTTGATTTATTTGATTTTATTTAAAGTGTGGAATACACACATTCGGAGGTCAGGATTAACTCTCCTGGCCTTCTGGCATGGTTGATGTGATGCTGTGATGCTGAGACATCAAGCCCTGCTGGCAGTGGGCTGAGAAGAGAGGTGAGGCTCACTTATTTTCATCCTCTTCTTCACATTGCATAAACACACACACACATGCACGCACACACACATACAAAATACACACAGAAGCACACAAACACACACTCTACATTCATACAGAAGCGCATGCATGTGTGCACACATGCACACGCACACACACATTCGCTGTTTCAATCGCACGCATGCTTTTACTCACTCAAAGACATACAGACAGGTAGAAGTTGACAAGTTCACAAACACAGCAACACATACGTGGCTGTTGTCTTCACTAACTGCTCTCTAGTAATCTCTGTAGTCTTGTCAGTAGTTTCCTCCCACACAAACACAGTCCCTCAGATATGCTAGCTGTTGCGACCACTTGCTCCTGCCTGCTTCCCGTCAGAGGGGCCACCAGAGTTGGCCTGTGTTTGATAGCAACCCCCGCTCCCCTGCTGTGGACGCTGTGAAGTCTGCTCCTTTAATGTACTTTAACAGTGAATCATTTTCTAAGGGACAGAGACAGACACAGCTACCGCGCCAAAGCTCAGCCGATTTGTACACACTCACACACACCTACAATCATTATCAAAGCCCAGGGACAGACATCTACAATGCCTAGCAGGTGATTTGCGAGTGCACACGCGCACACACATCAAGGAATTTATCTATCTCTTCCATTTCTAAAACCTTGTGAAGTGAACACAATAGCTAATTTCTCTTGTTTTTACAGTAAAAATGATCCTTGGTCTCTCTCTAGTTCTCTCTTGTTTCTCTCATATTCTCTGGGGTGACAGGGTGCAATTAGGGACAACAAGCTCCCAGGAGCTTAAAGTATGGTTAATAATAACAAGCTATTACTTCCTCCAAACTCACAGGCTGTGTACATCTGAATGTGAAGCCAGGAAACAGAAGGTCCAAAGAGGGGTCTGGACTGTATTTTCACTATTTTCAGGGCATAAGAATGTTATCTATATTCTTAACTGGGACATTCTGTCCTGGTTTGTCTTCCTTCCCTGGAGGAAAATACTCGTTAACTGTCTCATTCTATTCTGTTCAGACTACTTAGAAAAAAGGGTTCCAAAATGGTTCTGCGGCTGTCCTCATAGGAGAACCCTTTTTGGTTCCAGGTAGAATTACTTTGGGTTCCATGTAGAACGCTCTGTGGAAAGGGTTCTACATGGAGCCCAAAAGGGTTCTATCTGGAACCAAAAGGGGTTCTTCAAATGGTTCTCCTATGGGGTCGCTGTCACATCCTTGCTGTCACATTCTCCAGTGCTGCATCTCTGTCTAGAGTCAGAACCTCTTCCGTCACAGAGCAGAGACAGAGAGAGACCATTCTGTTGGACTGCAAAGAGAAAAGAGCAGACTTCTAGGCCACGCCTCATTAGTCATTAAAACCAATGAACAACAGGTGAAAAGAGGGTATATTTGTTCACTGAATCACCTTCTATAAATAACTACAGATATAGGATCTTAATTTGAGACAGTTTGCTACAGCAGGAAATGTGAATTATTATGCGGATTATAATGAATGGACATTTTTGTAGGGGTTGATACGTTTTTCATTACGTAAAATCAAGTCTGAAATTTCAAAGTGGAAATTACAAACTTCAGAAGACTTTTTTAACTTTAAAAACACTACAAGTTTTTAATTTAATTTAATTTAATAAAATTAACATCCTACATCTGTATAATTGAAAGGGGATTTTAATGGCTGCGCTCCTCTCCTCTGTGCTGGTAATAAGAGCAGAGAGAAATTGCGAGCGATGTTCAAAATGCCTCTGCAGACTTTGAACTGGCAACCAGAAGCAGAGTTTTGAGGTTTCTCACACAGCAATTAGGATCTGTTAGTGCTGGACCAACTCTCCATCTTACATACCCTGAGTCCAAAACACACACACACACATGCACACGTGCACACATACACACACACACAAAACACACACACACAGCTTGCTGATAGGCCCATGTGAACAGCAGTAAGGGGACTCATTCTTTTCTGATTACAGCATGCTGAGCAGCTCTGAGTGGAACAGACCTGTCTGAGAGACACAGGAAATAATTGCTCTTAAAGGGAAAGCTGTCCAATGGGCTGAGCTCTTTCCACTGTAACTGTTAAGACTTTACCAATAAGATGGAGTCTGTAATGTCTCATTATGCATGAGAGGAAGAGTACAGAGCACTACTGTTGTAAAAACAGGCATGAGTGGAAAGTGTTTGGATTCGGTGCGTGTAGAGTAGATTATGTAGTAATTACTCCAGCTATTTCCCATATTGTTAAATATGGCTTTTGAGTTGCTTCAGCTGTGGTGAGGGTAAGTTTTCCATGGAAATGGAATCTTTCGATAAAAACCTCTACCATGGAACAAGAAGACGTAATGTAATGACTCAGTGGTATTACCTTTCCAACCGTGTGAATGTTTAACGGTTCAGTGACTTCAGGAGCTCTGGGTTACAGTTGGAAACCTATCACATGGTCAGCATGTGCTGCCACATCTGGCTATGGGCAGTGGAACAGTGCTTGTGTTTACTACAAAGTGCACCCGCCTTTAAAGTCAATAAGCATTGGTAACGTGGGGGGATTTACATGTCATTTAGAACCGGTAATGTTGACTCATACTAATGACATGAGTTTGGATGGCCATCTTTAACAGCAAAATGATAGATTCAATAGAATGAAAATGGATAAACAATGAAACCGTGAAAGTAGTAGTCCTAATAGTGCTAACGAGCACTCACCGCAGCAGTCTCCTGTTGCAGGGCCTGGGTGGCGAAGCGGGCCACATGGGTGATGATGGGGGAGAAGTTGGTGGGGCCATAGAAGCGGATGTGTGGCAGGCAGGCAGAGTAGGCCTGGGCAATCCCCTCCACGCCTGACCACAGGAAACAGGAAACACACATGGAAACTATGTCATGGAAAATGCTCGACAGCAAACTCAGACTCTACACAGAGGGTTTTAGTATGGTAGTTCTCTAATACATTAGACAGAAGTCCAACTCCATGGAAAAAACAAGAAACCAACTCTAGTAAGTACATTTTGTAGTAAGGTTTTAAATAGGAGTTACAGATAACATAGTAGTTGCTCACCTTGGCAGAATGGATTGGTGGGGTCAAAATTTATGGCAAATTCATGAGACACCTGCAGGTTCAGGAGAGAAAGAAGCAAGCCTCAGGTGCAGAAATGGCTAATTGACTGTAGACTGTAGAGTGCAGTAGAAATATGAATTTCCATTGTATAATTGTAACTGGTGGTAAAAGTAGTGAATTGTGTATGTGATGAAATTGTATCATTCTCCCCTCCCCCAACCCTGCTTCTGTCACTTTCTCTATTCTATTTAGCTTTCCATTACATACATTCCCATCCCTGCAGCGCCCTTTCATTCCCATTTTTTCAACCTCTCCTTCTCTCCTTCCTCTTGTCCTCTCAGACCACAGATGGGTTAGACCTCCCTAAACACTTCCCATACAGTATCTGAAAGCAAGGCTAAATATTCAGTCTATTTCTGTTGCTTATCCTCCTCTTCCCTTTGTCCTTTACATCAGTGCAGTGCCATGGCAACCCAGATGGGATGACAGTTGCATAATCATTGGATTATGCATGTATTATACATACTCTTTATCTCTGTGATAGCGCTCTCTTCCAGTCTCCCTCTTCTCTTTAACACTCCTTTGGCTCTACTTCTATCATATGTATGTGCCGTGAAGACACACACTCGCATACAGACAGTACATACACTTACCTTCCAGTCTGGAGGGAGTTGAGCCCCAAATCCCAGAGCAGGAAACATTTTGTCACTGAGGAAGGATTGCAACAGATTGGCAGTGTTGAGCTACTTCATCAAAATTCAACATACAATTTTGCATTATGGAATGTCGCAATAAACTTGGGTTGGTATTTTATCACAAACAATTAAACCTACCCACACAATCTGATATTTTGGAGTGACATAAATAATATAACTGAGTAGACACAGAATTAGAAGAGTTGAAGGGACCTTTTAGTGACTTAAGACTGATGTATTATAAAACATTTTATACTGTATGTATCTGTGATATGATCATATTGAGTCCTGTCATTAGTGTTTACTATAATGGGACTCACGTGTCATAGTCCTGGATGATCTGGCCCACAGCCAGGATGGCTGATAGGTACTCGTTGCTGCCCAGAGGGTTGATGTAGTGAAGAGAGGAGGGCTCCCGGGGGTTCCCATTAGATGCTGTGAAGTCAATGCCAACCTACAGGAATAGCAGACATGCTCACAAACACAAACAAAGCCTATAAATCAGCTCAAAATATGAACAAAGATGTGGAACGTATAAATAGATCCAAGCCTTATTTCAAGATCCTGTCCTCAGGAAAAGGGACTTCATTTAGAAGGTTACAATATAAACATGCTAATTTGCTCAAAGATTACAACTGACAAGCCCTCCCTAAAGCGGTGAGTACAAGTGTTCACATATAAACAAGGCCACATTCTCATCCAGTCCATGCTACTGCCTTTAACCAAGAATCACATCACGGTGTATGGTTGCTACTCAGATCTCCTCCAGCTCCTACCAAACCTGTGGCTGACAACTGGACAGCTTCCCTTGTTCAATAGATGGACAGAAAGGTAATGAGAGAGAGAGAGAGAGAGTGAGAGAGAGAGAGAGAGAGAGAGAGTGAGAGAGAGAGAGAGAGAGAGAGAGAGAGAGAGAGAGAGAGAGAGAGAGAGAGAGAGAGAGAGAGAGAGAGAGAGAGAGAGAGAGAGAGAGAGAGAGAGAAAAAGAGAGAAAAAGAGAGAGAGAGAGAGAGAGAAATAGATAGATGAGATCAGATAGAATTAGGGTGCCACGTCTTATGCCTGACCCCATGCGTCTCAATCAAGGTAAGATGATGAGTGTGCTGATCAGGGAACTGACTCACATCTTCAGCTTTAACTCCCTTTAGTACAGATGAAGGACCACACTGTTTCTTAAACATGTCTCTAACCCTTTGTTACACTCTTAGAAAAAAAGGTGCTATCTAGAACCTAAAAGGGTTCTCCTATGGGGACAGCTAAAGAACCCTTTAGGGCCCTGTAGGGCTTCCGAAAGAGCCGGTGGTGAGATAACAAGATAATGAACAATCAGATAACCTCATAGATGAACACTGGTGTACTGAGCACTGCTCCCCACCGCAGGCCTGGCCTGTAGGCTAGTTTTACCACTGTTGTAATGCTGCTTTTATTACAATGTTCTTAATATTGTGTTATATAGTCAATAAGGGTTTCTCTGCAACTACCACAAACACTGTTTTCTTCAATTCCAGTCAATATGAGCAGTGCTCCTCATCTGGATCTCTGTAGAGAAGATTTCCCCTCTAACAGATTAGAATTAGATGCATGCTAAGTATAATTGAATCCCATAGAACAGAGAGAGAGCCCTGGGTCTCTCACAAGAGAAAACAGATTAAGAGAACTGCAGGATGCACAGTTGAGGATTTAGATTCACATTCGTTCTCAAACACCAATCTCGACTGAATTATAACATGCAGGTGTAATATCCACGAAGCACGAATGTGTGAACTATTGAAATATTTGAATTATCATAGTGGATTAAGGTACAGGTGTTCTAATTTTACTGGGGTTTTGAACATATATATTTTTTAAAGGATATACAGTTGAAGTCGAAAGTTTACATACACCTTAGCCAAATACATTTAAACTCAGTTTTTCACAATTCCTGACATTTAATCCTAGTAAATATTCCCTGTCTTAGGTCAGTTAGGATCACCACTTTATTTTAAGAATGTGAAATGTCAGAATAATAGTAGAGAGAATGATTTATTTCAGCTTTTATTTCTTTCATCACATTCCCAGTGGGTCAGAAGTCTACATACACTCAATTAGTATTTGGTAGCATTGCCTTTAAATTGTTTAACTTGGGTCAAACGTTTGGGTAGCCTTCCACAAGCTTCCCACAATAAGTTGGGTGAATTTTGGCACATTCCTCCTGACAGAGCTGGTGTAGCTGAGTCAGGTTTGTAGGCCTCCTTGCTTGCACATGCTTTTTCAGTTCTGCCCACAAATGTTCGATAGGGTTGAGGTCAAGGCTTTGTGATGGCCACTCCAATACCTTGACTTTGTTGTCCTTAAGCCATTTTGCCACAACTTTGGAAGTATGCTTGGGGTCATTGTCCATTTGGAAGACCCATTTGCGACCAAGCTTTAACTTCCTGACTGATATCAGAAGCTTCTAAAGCCATCATTTTCTGGAATTTTCCAAGCTGTTTAAAGGCACAGTCAACTTAGTGTATGTAAACCTCTGACCCACTGGAATTGTGATACAGTGAATTATAAGTGAAATAATCTGTCTGTAAACAATTGTTGGAAAAATTACTTGTGTCATGCACAAAGTAGATATCCTAAGTGACTTGCCAAAACTATAGTTTGTTAACAAGAAATTTGTGGAGTGGTTGAAAAACAAGTTTTAATGACTCCAACCTAAGTGTATGTAAACTTCCAACTTCAACTGTACATAATTTGTCCCAGTAGAAATAGGAGTACCTCTTTTAAAATCGGATACATTTAGTAAAACTGTCAGGAATCATTGCACATTTCCTGTCTATCAGCTAGGTTTTAGAAAATGTAAACTAAAAGGACAAAATATTATGGATACAGTACAAACACAAATTCCATTGGTCTCTCAAGGGGGACCTATAAGATGTAGCCACCTAAAGCCAAACCATCGAGTTGTGTCTCTCCAGTCATACCCCTATATTGTTTTCTGTTTCTCTCTCTCTCTTTCATTCCTGCAAAGACATAGTCTGCTTTGGCACAAAACACAGTAACTATGGAAACACAAATGTTCTATTTGCTTATTTAAAAAAATCTGACAATAACATTGGGATAAAATAATTGGTTGAACAGGACCACACATAACCTGCTCATCAGAACAATGTCTGTGGTCCACGACCACATAAATAAACACATCTAGTCACATACACGTAACTAAAGAGGTGTGGCAAGATGGAACAAGTTAATTTTGCCATCCAGGGAATAATAAAAAACAGGTGGAATTATTTTGTGGCTACAAAGTATATACAGAATATGGGCATACAAGTCTACATTATATATTGGTGTGTACTAAAGTATCTACAGTGTACAACAACATGTCATCATTTTGGTAACAGTTATTTTTACACTTTTATAAACCCTGGGTGCTGAGAACATAGATCAAACACACATTTTTGCACCACAAAGGGCACTGCTTCTCTGAGTATTTCACGGTAGCACGGATACGTAAGTGGTGGTGGTGTAAAATGTTTCAGCACCATTGAAGATACAGTTGAAGTCGGAAGTTTACATACACCTTAGCCAAATACATTTAAACTCAGTTTTTCACAATTCCTGACATTTAATCCTAGTAAAAATTCTGTGTCTTAGGTCAGTTAGGATCGCCACTTTTTATTTTAAAAATGTGAAATGTCAGAATAATAGTAGAGAGAATGATTTATTTAAGCTTTTATTTCTTTCATCACATTCCCATTGGGTCAGAAGTTTACATACACTCAATTAGTATTTTGTAGCATTGCCTTTAAATTGTTTAACTTGGGTCAAATGTTTCAGGTAGCCTTCCACAAGCTTCCCACGATAAAATAAAATGGGTGAATTTTGGCCCATTCCTCCTGACAGAGCTGGTGTAACTGAGTCAGGTTTGTAGGCCTCTTTGCTTGCACACACTTTTTCAGTTCTGCCCACACATTTTTTATACGATTGAGGTCAGGGCTTTGTGATGGCCACTATAGTTTGTTAACAAGTAATTTGTGGAGTGGTTGAGAAACAAGTTTTAATGACTCCAACCTAAGTGTATGTACACTTCCGACTTCAACTGTAAATACCCTGGCTGGCCAATAATGGAGCACTGACACAAAGGTGTGACATCACCAGGGACGCACAATGTTTCTCCCATCAGCCTGAGCCAAAAATAGACCAATGATGATTTTCTCCTACTACAGAGAATTCTGAACCTACCATGTTTCCAAAGATTTACAGTACTGTGGTGTGCATTCAATGAATGAAGTAGCATATGCAAGTGGTTTATGTTCAAATAAAAAATACATGTTAAATTAAAATATATTTCAAAATGTATTTGTTAGTTTGTATGTGTGCGTACGTACAGTACGTGCGTGTGTGTGCGCAGTGTGTTTGTGTTCCATCCTGAGTTATCTGTAATTTGACATATTGGAGTTCATTGCCAGGGGTGGGTGGATGTCTGAGTTACTGTAGGTGGGTGGCAGAGATGGGTGAGAGTGGGAGTAAAGGGTCAGAGTTTACAGGCAGAGTGGGAGACACACTGAGTTGAGTGATGACCTCATACTCACAGTGAACATGATCTGGCATCCACCTAAAATATAGTCCAGGAAGGTATAGTCCCTTTCAACCTGAGGAGACATTATTCAAACATTATTCAAACTCTGCTCATACTATTCCATACTCTAGCAAGTTCAAATAATTTTTCCTATAGATAAATAATTGGAGGAGGCACGACAGTGGCACTTTGATAGGACTGAGTCATCTCCATATTCAGTAATTGGCTGCCTGAACAAAGGTGATTACTGCAGGCAGAACCGTGGTGGACTGTGTGAGACTGACAGGTGTTTTGTGCTGATATTAATACATGCCTTTAATAGGGATTTGGAGCCATTACTCTAATCCCTGCCTGAAGCGAGCCATTACATGCATTTTTGTTTGTAATAAAAAAAACTACTTTGAAGGAAAGTAATTAGCTGTGTGCATAATGCTTTATGTGGATTCATAATACATTTAAAGATGTTTCCTTTTATACTTAATATGCCTTTTTGTGATTGCCATAATGGGTTGACTAATTAAGAGGCATAGTGTATATCAATTAGTCTGTGTGTTTTGGTTCACCTTGCATGACTTCAGAATGATGATTCCAGAGTTTTTGTAGCTCTTTTTCTTCTTCTGTTTTTTGGGATTAATACATTCAAATTCGACCTGGACCAGAGGAACACAGAGTGAGAAATTACAACTAGGGCCCATCTGCACACCCACACAATTTACACTCATTCTCACACTCAAGCTCTATTTGCATTTCTGCCATTAGCAAATGACACAAGGTTTTCAGGAAGAAGTTGGCAGCTAAAAATGGAAGAAAAATGTAGCTCTTCCTACTTCTCTCACCAGGTGTTACCGGGCTGTAAAATAAAGTGTTACCCAACATGTCTTAGTGAGGTTAAAACAGGCAGTAGATTGTATTGGTGTTAGTAAATAAACACTTGCGAATATCCAAATGAACGGGCATCCTCCATTCAGAAATGGTGAACTGTGTTAGGTGCATTGAGACTGTAGTGTCTTAAGTGAGTCCTTCACTCACAGTGAGGAGTGCTTTCAGATTAGAGACAATGTGAAAATGGTCTTAGATCCACATCAAAGCATGACTAACGCATACAGAACAAACTCCCATAGATAAACAGGAACAGATCTACAATCCTTCCCTCACCTCCAGTGAATTCTGGGCTTCACTCATCTTGGTGACAGTGGTCTGAAATTCTCCAATGAAGTCATGACCTCCGTCGTTGTCGTAATCATAGCACAGTACCTGTAATACGAGACAACACAGAAAGGACAAAAATATATGAAAATTCAGTAATACCACAACAAATCACTTAAAATGTATTTGGCTTTTTACATATCTAAAAGAGGATTCCATCGCTAACATTTTCATGCCATCGCCCTAAGATGAATGCACATTGGCAAATCTCACTCACCTTGATGCTCCTGTCTACGTCCCCATCACAGAGGGAGATGAGTGGTACTGTGAAGGGCTTCCACACCGGGTCCAGAGTGTTCTTTATCACCTGCAGCACAAAAACAGCTACAGAGATACAACTTCTTCCATGTCATTTGGAATACAGAACTCAGAAGCTGGATCAATCCAGTTACTGTATTACCAGGTGGTAATACACCTTGTTTAGTGATATAATACACTAATACACATTCAAATAGTCTAAACAGCCACCCCTGACCAACTACTGAGCCAACTCACCTCTGTCCTGTGGACCAACATCCATTTCCCATCATCTCCTTGCTTGTGGAACTCTAGATAGGGGTCTGATTTACCAAAGAAATCCTGCAAAACCAAACAATCTGGTTTGACAATGGCCCACATAGCTGCCGGCATTCCACTATGAAGACTTGGAGAGGGCATTGTTGTTGTTTCATTAGCATTGTCTTTATTGACAAAATCATATTGTTCCAAATATTACGTAAGAAATTCTTAACATTCAATGATAATATAGTACTATGTGGGCAGTGACTCTTACCTTCTTGTCAAGCTTTCTCCCACACAAGGTCAGTGTGATTACTCTATTGTCTGACAGCTCCAACGCAGTTATCTGTACACAAGAGAAACCGTTACTATGTGGTAAACTGTATCATGTTACAAAACGTGTGTGTGTGAGGGTGTGTGGGAGTGTGTGTGTGTGTGTGTGTGTGTGTGTGGGAGTGTGTGTGTGTGTGTGTGT
Organism: Coregonus lavaretus; assembly: GCF_964263955.1. NCBI lineage: Eukaryota > Metazoa > Chordata > Actinopteri > Salmoniformes > Salmonidae > Coregonus > Coregonus lavaretus. The sequence goes on along the minus strand of NC_139996.1, from coordinate 33,986,735 downwards.
GTGTGTGTGTGTGTGTGTGTGTGTGTGTGTGTGTGTGTGTGTGTGTGGGAGTGTGTGTGTGTGTGTGTGTGTGTGTGTGTGTGTGTGTGTGTGTGTGTGTGTGTGGACATGTGTTTATTTCTTGGATCGCTCTGTGGGTTGTGCAGCATGATGTTCTCACTGTGATGGTTCCCTTCCCAGCTGGCTTGCCATTGGCCAAGGTCAGTGACCGGTGAAGTTTCTTATTGGACACAATCTAAACATAACAGACCAGAGAGAGAAGTGAGTGAGGGGTGAAAATGCCCAACTGCAAATAAACATAACAAACAGGTGATAAACAGGTGCAGAAAGGGGTCACAGACAGATTCTAAGAACAATGTGACAGGTAGCATACCACCCCCAGTGTACAGATGTACTCTCCCAGGAAGTCATGCTCATACAGCTGGCTGCTGCACTTGTCCTCATCAAACAGGGCAAACTTGAGCTTCTGGACCTCCTCAAAATGGTAGTCCACCTTAAACTTCACCCCAAACACTGGGTTCAGGTTATTCACCGCAGTCTCTGTTCGACCAATCTGAAAATAATACACAGGAATATGGTTTTGTCAAACAAGTACTGTATTCACACACAAACGTGCAACCACCGAACACACAGAGAGGATGTGGAAGGTGGAAATGTGGTTGTGTGTAAGGTTGAAAAGGCCTTATTCATGTGAAAGATAAACCCAGCTGGTGGTGACTAACACAGTGTATGTGGTCCTCTGTAGCTCAGCTGGTAGAGCACGGCGCTTGTAACGCCAAGGTAGTGGGTTCGATCCCCGGGACCACCCATACACAAAAAAAAAAATGTATGCACGCATGACTGTAAGTCGCTTTGGATAAAAGCGTCTGCTAAATGGCATATTATTATTATTATTATTATGTGTGACTTACACTGATAGAGTATACACCTAGTCCTCGACCCCTACTGTGCTCTCATCTCTGAGACTAGATCAGAGCAAACTGTACATTCCAACGCTGCTCTGTCTGTTTGACTGGAACCCCTCGCCTCTGTGTCTCTCCCAGCACCTTCTCTGACTGTTTCCGCCCTCCCCTTTCTGTGTTTTCACACTTCCCTCTTTACCCCCACAGCACAGATGGCTCCTCCACCCAGAGTGAACCCTTCTCTCACGCCGAGACAGACAGGAAGAAAAGCCCTTCCCTTTAAAAACCCTTCACTCCTCTATTTCTTCTCTGCTGTGTGTTTTTGTTTCATATAGCTTTCGAATGTTTGTGTATAGTTATGTGTTTCATGTGCTGTAGCTTTCATCATGATCCAAAGAGAAACCATTGTCAGGATTACTACATGAGTTTAAAGATATGAAATGTTACACCTCTGGAATAGCACACAGCCTCTAAGGTACTTTTTACACATAGGCTGCCCGTTTTCAAAACCCACGGTATATTCCATGTCCCTTCCCTGTTTGCCTGTAAGTTCCATTCCTCATTACTCTTTCCACTCTCTTTCCATGCATCAAGAACATCATGATTCCTTTGTTTCCGTCCACATTTCCATGGTAACTGCAGCAACCGCTATGCTGGTTTCATGTTGGAGCCTGCCCTGTTGACCGACAGCCCAAGCCTGCAGCGATCACACTTAGCCTGCTTCAACACAACACTACCCAGGGAGGCATGTTTTTCCCTGGCACTGAGAGGGCACCCGGAGCACACACACAGATATACACTCCACAAGACACCACAGCTTCAAAGACAGCTCTGGATTTATGTTTTCCATTCTATATTGATAACACTGTGTGTTATTGCGAACTTGACGAGTATCAATCAATAAAACATTGAGAGCATTCAACAGTCAGAGGATATGTATTAATAATTATTATACCCTCTCAAGTGGTTTACTTCACCACTTTATCCAACCCTTCCAATCCCTCATTCTTTCCACTTTTCCAACAGTCATTTTCCCTTTTCTTTTCCTTTATAATTGATCACCTCAACCTTTTCCATACATGCCCAACCCTCCTCACCTCAACCCAGTTGCTGTCCACCTCGTGGAAGAGCACTAAGAAGGGGTCAGACTTGGAGGCCACGTCTCTGTCCAGCAGGTTGCCACAGCACACGGACAGCTCCACCCTAGTGACGCAATGCTGGGGACCCATGGTTGGCCCAGAATCAGGCCCCGTGCCTAGCGTGTAGGCCATGCTCGCAGGAGTGTCAGCTCTCCCACAGCCTAGGAACACACACAGCACAGAGAAACGGCACTATGAATGACATTACTGTAGCATTGAGCGTTCTGTAGAGACTCGTTGGTTCAAAATAAGGTAGAGAGACGCACAAAAACATGAGGATGTTTAATGCGGGGCGGGTAATGACAGAGAATTTGAGACCTATCATAAATTCTCATATTCCATATTCAATAGAACATTTAAAAATATATTATATCCATGTGCAGTATCCAGAGAGTTGAACGAATCAATTCAGCTGCAGGAAAAACAAAGGTCAGGGTCACATGCAGAATAATTGATCTACAAGGGTCCTTCATGTGTCATATGAGAGAATAAAAGCTGTACTCTGTCAAACATTCATACACAGGTAACGTAATGTGAGGACATGAGGAGTGTGGTGAGGGCTCTTGTTGCTAAGATACTGATGTGCCATTGTGGAACCAGAATATAGGAAATTGATTATAATCCCAACAGACCACAGATGTAGGACTGCATAGTTACAGCCTTATTCTGAAATGGATTCAATCGTTTTTCCCTCATCAATCTACACACAATACCCCATCATGACAAAGCAAAAACTGGTTGTTGTTTTTCTTTGTAAATGTATAAAAAAAAAAAAACTGAAATATCACATTTACATAAGTATTCAGACCCTTTACTCAGTACTTTGTTGAAGGACCTTTGGCAGTGATTACAGCCTTGCCTTGAGTCTTCTTGAGTATGACGCCACAAGCTTGGCACACCTGTATTTGGGGAGTTTCTCCCATTCTTCTATGCAGATCCTCTCAAGCTCTGTCGGGTTGGATGGGGAGCGTCGCTGCACAGCTATTTTCAGGTCTCTCCAGAGATGTTTGATTGGGTTTAAGTCCGGGCTCTGGCTGGGCCACTCAAGGACATTCAGAGACTTGTCCCGAAGCCACTCCTGCGTTGTCTTGGCTGTGTACTTAGGGTCGTTGTCCTGTTGGAAGGTGAACCTTCGCACCAGTCTGAGGTCCTGAGCGCTCTGGAGCAGGTTTTCATCAAGGATCCCTCTGTACTTTGCTCCGTTCATCTTTCCCTCGATCCTGACTAGCCTCCCAGTCCCTGCCGCTGAAAAACATCCCCACAGCATGATGCTGCCACTACCATGCTCCACCATAGGAATGGTGCCTGGTTTCCTCCAGACGTGACGCTTGGCATTCATGCCAAAGAGTTCAATCTTGGTTTCATCAGACCAGAGAATCTTGTTTCTCATGGTCTGAGAGTCCTTTAGGTGCCTTTTGGCAAACTCCAAGTGGGCTGTCATGTGCCTTTTACTGAGGAGTGGCTTCGGTCTGGTCACTCTACCATAAAGGCCTAATTGGTGGAGTGCTGCAGAGATGGTTGTCCTTCTGGAAGGTTCTCCCATCTCCACAGAGGAACTCTGGAGCTCTGTCAGAGTGACCATCGGGTTCTTGGTCACCTCCCTGACCAAGGCCCTTCTCCCCCGATTGCTCAGTTTGGCCAGGCGGCCAGCTCTAGGAGAGTCTTGGTGGTTCCAAACTAATTCCATTTGAGAATGATGGAGGCCACTGTGTTGTTGGGGACCTTCAATGCTGCAGATATTTTTTTGGTACCCTTCCCCAGACCTGTGCCTCGACACAATCCTGTCTTGGAGCTCTATGGACAATTCCTTCGCCTTCATGGCTTAGTTTTTGCTCTGACATGCACTGTCAACTATGGGACCTTATATAGACAGGTGTGTGCCTTTCCAAATCATGTCCAATCAATTGAATTTACCACAGGTGGACACCAATCAAGTTGAAGAAACATCTCAAGGATGATCAATGGAAACAGGATGCACCTGAGCTCAATTTCGAGTCTCATCGCAAAGGGTCTGAATACTTATGTAAGTAAGGTTTTTCAGTAAAAGAAAAAAAATCAAATAACCTGTTTCCACTTTGTCATTATGGGGTATTGTGTGTAGATTGAGAGGACATTTTTTTATGTAATCCATTTTAGAATAAGGCTGTAACGTTACAAAATGTGGAAAAGGGGAATGGGTCTGAATACTTTCCGAATGCACTGTATGTTATACCATAAGTGATTAATTTAAGTAATGCATTGTAAGGTTATAATGAACACTTAATATACAAATAAAATCTAAATGAAAATGTTTCTACATTGTCATTTTCTGTTATGGTTAATGGACTGTTATATGTCGGTACCGTATATGAGGCTCTTTCCATCTAAAGGTCTTTCCATTACCAATAATTAGATTCAACCAAAGCAAAAGTGTACAATGGGAGCATACTGAAGTGTACAATGGGAGCATACTGAAGTGTACAATGGGAGCATCCTGAAGTGTACAATGGGAGCATACTGAAGTGTACAATGGGAGCATGCTGAAGTGTACAATGGGAGCATACTGAAGTGTACAATGGGAGCATACTGAAGTGTACAATGGGAGCATCCTGAAGTGTACAATGGGAGCATACTGAAGTGTACAATGGGAGCATCCTGAAGTGTACAATGGGAGCATACTGAAGTGTACAATGGGAGCATACTGAAGTGTACAATGGGAGCATACTGAAGTGTACAATGGGAGCATACTGAAGTGTACAGCATCATAAACTAAACACATCACACACTTCCAACGAAATCATAATAATCTTCATGGCTGGATGTATTCGCAAACAAGTGTGCAAAAGTAAAGTATCATATTCTCAATTGCTTGTATAATGTAAACAGTTAAATGTTGTTTTGGTATCAGTAAAAATATTATATAGAAGACATCAGCATAGTCTTGCTCACATACCTAAAATAAAGAGGGTGATAACTCACCCCATATCCCCAAACAGCCCCTCAGGATCAGTCCATCCAACATTACATTCATTGGAGTGATTAACACACTCTTCACACCTAAGGCAAAGCTCTGGCCATATATACCCTCACTGTAAGGGCTATTTGTTAACTTCTGAAGGCTGATATAATGGAAAACTAGTATTTACCAAATCAACATGATCATCCTTATCCTTATACAAACATAGAGATCGGGGATCCAAACACATGTACACACACACACACACACACACACACACACACACACCAACCCCTTGGAAACTGTGCCTCACTCCCCCTAATAGCACAGTAAACACAACGTACATGGTATTTTACTCTAACATAAATGGAGCATTTGATTTGCTAAGGTATGATAAGCATCTTTGTGTGGTAGAGGGAAATGGGGCAAGACTATATGATCTGAATTAGTGACTAAAGGGCCTAGAACTGTCTCAGTGACTTGAATGTTAAAATAAATAATGCCACATACTGTAGGCGTAATGAAGTTCAAATAAAATGTTTGATACTTTAACATATTAGTTTACATTTTTTCCATGTGCGTCGCTGAATATTCCATTATATAATCACACACTGAAAACTGAGTTGGTTACCTAAAAGACTCAACAACACCTGTCTGTGAGTTACAGATCCAAATCACCACCCTCAGTGTCATGTTCTCTCTGTGTTCAGTGTGGTAGAATGAAGTGTCTGCAAACATAAAGAGCCCCTCAGGTGCCCCTTCTAATCAGCAGGCAAACTTTTCTCAGACCATTTATTCAGATGGTAAAAATATTAAATTGGGTCTTGGGCCAGTAATTAGGGACATATTGCTCCATCTTCAAATGGTCCAGGCTAATCAACACATATAGATATGCATAGATCTATCAAGATTACTATTGTGGTGGTGTCCAAGACAACGATGCTGATCTATGCTGTGATGATAAGAAGTCCGCTTACACTGTACTTTGATCATAAAGGTTTATTATTGTATCAAAGATCACAGTATCAATTTACAGACATCTGCAGATATCTGGAGAACAACGGCCCAATCTGTTGTCTCTCCCCCCCCCCCCCCCCCCCCCTTTGTTCAGAACATGGTATTTATATCCTATGTAACATAATATGGCGTGATTTTAATAGACCAATCCCTGGCCTCTACATAGTAGACTCTCCTCTATTCCAAGAAACCTATGTAGTAATGCTTTCCAGATGTTTCAGCAAAGCAGAGTAGAGTTCATCCATTACACCATTTGCAAATGTCAGCAAAATCATAAACTGTTTAGATACTACACTATCAATCAAGACAGTTGTCAACCCAAGCTGAAAATTGCATTCCCATCTTCACTAATCTCAGTGCTGAAGGACCAGGCTGACTGCATCATCTCATCTACTGTGAGATCAAATGTCACTAGATAATACCTATTGGGGTGGGTGTGAATGGAACAGAGTTTTTGATGGTTGCGTACAATGGAAATTCAATACATTTCAGAATAGATTTCAACTACCAACAAAAGGGATGAACACAGGGAAATCCAGAGAGAGATGGAGCAATGATTAGATAGATAGAGAAAGAGATAGGTAAGAGTGAACCTGAGAAATAAAGACATGAGTCTCCGTGGAGACTGACATTTCTGCTTTAGAACTGGTGGCAACTGACTCTGTTTCCTCTTGTGGTTGACAGCTTGAGCTTTGTGACTGCTCTATGCTCATAATAACCTATGACATATCCTGTGTGCCACCATAAATATTTTCATAAGTTTGCAATTTCAGGAAGAAGTACATTGAACATTAAAATGACAATCAATGAATATCCAACATATTTTAGTTAGCAGCACACATTGGAACACATTGCGTTTTTAATGAAAAGAGACATTTACATGTTTCCAGACATAATATATGTATATCGCATAGGATATAAATACACACATGCCTCAATATTCACTTACCTTGGTAAATGTGCTTTTTTTAAACTAATACTCTTATCTGAAGAACGCTTCTTTCTCGATACCTTAAACACGTTTCATTCTATGCACAAATTGACGTTATTTTCATGACGTCCAAAAAATATAATCAGGGGAATACAAATTGTTGTGGTTGGCCTCGAGGGCAGGTCATTCTGGTCTGTGACAGTCTCTCGCGGAGTGGTGTAGTGGAGCCGTCCAAGTGGTTGCGCATTCCAACAACGCCCGACTCTATGACACGCGCTCCCTTAAATTCTGTTGATAATTGCCTTCAGCAAAATGAGAACATAAATGGTCTGGTTCGGGAATAGCTACATATTTTTCTTAACATAGGCTATTATTGTGTAATCATTCATCAGTGCCAAATGTTGTATAGCCCAATGCGTTTGACACATAAGTACAGTATATTAGGCTACATTCCTGTTTACATTACAGTTAAACCTAAAAGCCCCCAACATATTTTTATCTTAAAAATATGTCAAGCACAAGCAGTAACACATTTTCTTCACACGTTTTTGGTTTTAATTCCCTAAAATAAGCATATATTACATTTGTTTTACACATTTATAGTCAAATGTATACACTGACTATACAAAACATTAAGAACACCTGCTATTTCCATGACATAGATTTACCAGGTGAATCCAGGTGAAAACAATGATCCCTTATTGATGTCACTTGTTAAATCCACTTCAATCGGTGTAGATGAAGGGGAGGAGACAGGTTAAAGAAGGATTTCTAAGCCTCGAGACAATTGAGACAGATATTCTGTATGTATACCATTCAGAGGGAGAATGGGCAAGACAAAATATTTAAGTGCCTTTGAATGAGGTATGGTAGTATGTGCCAGGCGGTGTGTCAAGAACTGCAACGCTGCTGTGTTTTTCACGCTCAACAGTTTCTCTTGTGTATCAAGAATGATCCACCACCCAAAGGACATCCAGCCGACTTGACACAACTGTGGGAAGTATTGGAGTCAACATGGGCCAGCATTCTTGTGGAACTCAGTGTACGTTTTTTGCTACTTGTGATAAAAAAAAGTATGGTATTAATTCAGTGTTTTGTTTCTGTGATATTCAGAGGCTGAGAAATTGCAGAATTTGCTTATTTGATTCACCGATACGACCTAAGATAGTCTGGACATTATAGGCCATCAGACTTAGCTCTAACTCAAGCCAAGTTGCTCTTCTGGTTAACGAATAGGTCTTTACAGTGGGGAGAACAAGTATTGGATACATTGCCGATTTTGCAGGTTTTCCTACTTACAAAGCATGTAGAGGTCTGTAATTTTTATCATAGGTACACTTCAACTGTGAGAGACGGAATCTAAAACAAAAATCCAGAAAATCACATTGTATGCTTTTTAAGTAATTAATTTGCATTTTATTGCATGACATAAGTATTTGATACATCAGAAAAGCAGAATTTAATATTTGGTACAGAAACCTTTGTTTGCAATTACAGAGATCATACGTTTCCTGTAGGTCTTGACCAGGTTTGCACACACTGCAGCAGGGATTTTGGCCCACTCCTCCATACAGACCTTCTCCAGATCCTTCAGGTTTCGGGGCTGTCAATGGGCAATACGGACTTTCAGCTCCCTCCAAAGATTTCCTATTGGGTTTAGGTCTGGAGACTGGCTAGGCCACTCCAGGACCTTGAGATGCTTCTTACGGAGCCACTCCTTAGTTGCCCTGGCTGTGTGTTTCGGGTCGTTGTTATGCTGGAAGACCCAGCCACGACCCATCTTCAATGCTCTTACTGAGGGAAGGAGGTTGTTGGCCAAGATCTCGCGATACATGGCCCCATCCATCCTCCCCTCAATACGGTGCAGTCGTCCTGTCCCCTTTGCAGAAAAGCATCCCCAAAGAATGATGTTTCCACTTCCATGCTTCACGGTTGGGATGGTGTTCTTGGGGTTGTACTCATCCTTCTTCTTCCTCCAAACACGGCGAGTGGAGTTTAGACCAAAAAGCTCTATTTTTGTCTCATCAGACCACATTACCTTATCCCATTCCTCCTCTGGATCATCCAGATGGTCATTGGCAAACTTCAGACGGGCCTGGACATGCGTTGGCTTGAGCAGGGGGACCTTGCGTGCGCTGCAGGATTTTAATCCATGACGGCGCAGTGTGTTACTAATGGTTTTCTTTGAGACTGTGGTCCCAGTTCTCTTCAGGTCATTGACCAGGTCCTGCCGTGTAGTTCTGGGCTGATCCCTCACCTTCCTCATGATCATTGATGCACCACGAGGTGAGATCTTGCATGGAGCACCAGACCGAGGGTGATTGACCGTCATCTTGAACTTCTTCCATTTTCTAATAATTGCGCCAACAGTTGTTGCCTTCTCATCAAGCTGCTTGCCTATTGTCCTGTAGCCCATCCCAGCCTTGTGCAGGTCTACAATTTTATCCCTGATGTCCTTACACAGCTCTCTGGTCTTGGCCATTGTGGAGAGGTTGGAGTCTGTTTGATTGAGTGTGTGGACAGGTGTCTTTTATACAGGTAACGAGTTCGAACAGGTGCAGTTAATACAGGTAATGAGTGGAGAACAGGAGGGCTTCTTAAAGAAAAACTAACAGGTCTGTGAGAGCCGGAATTCTTACTGGTTGGTAGGTGATCAAATACTTATGTCATGCAATAAAATGCAAATTAATTATTTAAAAATCATACAATGTGATTTTCTGGATTTTTGTTTTAGATTCCGTCTCTCACAGTTGAAGTGTACCTATGATAAAAATTACAGACCTCTACATGCTTTGTAAGTAGGAAAACCTGCAAAATCGGCAGTGTATCAAATACTTGTTCTCCCCACTGTATATGTTGGCTAAGCCTTCTATAAGTCAATAAATTCCCCTTATTAGCGTGAAATAAATATGCTGTAGGCTATGCAGGCCCGTGGTCGGGTCCACTCGGTTCTATCAGCTGTAGTTACATAGATCCAAGACTTGATTACAATCAAACAGGACCCGACCCAAGGGAAAAGTTAGAATCTTGGACCTGGACACGTGTCGGGTCTTGGGTACTCAGGTTCGGGCGGGCCTGTGAAGACCTCTACTTCATACAGTACTTCTCGCTGATCCTGTCCTCATACCAAACTGTCCAATTACAACTTATTGCAGCAGTACCTATTGTAGGTGATTTTGGGTGATCATCAGTCATAGATAAAGCAAGATTAGACTGTTGACATCTAGTGTTTGATTCAATCTGGTTCACTGCTGTCTCATTTGCCAAAACACTGTCAATCTCAATTTATCAGGCACAATATAGTAAACAGCTCAACATTTACATAAAGGTGAGCAAGAAGCATTGATCAGTTATTTTGTCAAATTAACAAGACAAAAAAGTATACACTGTGTAAAGATTTCAAATGGAGGTGACTAGAGTTTTTTTCCTTCTGATTCACAACCTCCTATTGTGAAATTGAACTGCCATCTACAGGTAAGTTCAGATAAAGAAAATCACTATTTACATAGCGTCTCACACTTTATTTCACCAAATCACATGTGAGATTAAAACATGGACATTACAAAAACAAGTGTGAGGAATAAGAAATAAATCAGCAGATGCATATAATAACATAACAGTGAAACATGTACAGTACCAGTCAAAAGTTTGGACACACCTACTCATTCAAGGGTTTTTCTTTATTTTTACTATTTTTTACATTGTAGAATAATAGTGAAGACATCAAAACTATGAAATAACACATATGGAATCATGTAGTAACCAAGAAAGTGTTAAACAAATCAAAATATATTTTATATTTGAGATTCTTCAAATAGCCACCCTTCGCCTTGATGACAGCTTTGCACACTCTTGGCATTCTTTCAAGCAGCTTCACCTGGAATGCTTTTCCAACAGTCTTGAAGGAGTTTCCACTTATGCTGAGCACTTGTTGGCTGCTTTTCCTTCACTCTGCAGGACCGACTCATCCCAAACCATCTCAATTGGGTTGAGGTCGGGGGATTGTGGAGGCCAGGTCATCTGATGCAGCACTCCATCACTATCATTCTTGGTAAAATAGCCCTTACACAGCCTGGAGGTGTGTTGGGTCATTGTCCTGTTGAAAAACAAATGATAGTCCCACTAAGCCCAAACCAGATGGGATGGCGTATCGCTGCAGAATGCTGTGGTAGCCATGCTGGTTAAGTGTGCCTTGAATTCAAAATAAATCACAGACAGTGTCACCAGCAAAGCACCCCCACACCATAACACCTCCTCCTCCATGCTTTACGGTGGGAACTACACATGCAGAGATCATCCGTTCACCCACACCGAATCTCACAAAGACACAGCGGTTTGAACCAAAAATCTCCAATTTGGACTTCAGACAAAAGGACACATTTCCACCGGTCTAATGTCCATTGCTCGTGTTTCTTGGCCCAAGCAAGTCTCTTCTTCTTATTGGTGTCCTCTAGTAGCGGTTTCTTTGCAGAAATTCAACCATGAAGGCCTGATTCATGCAGTCCCCTCTGAACAGTTGATGTTAAGATGTGTCTGTTACTTGAACTCTGTGAAGCATTTATTTGGGCTGAAATTTCTGAGGCTGGTAACTCTAATGAACTTATCCTCTGCAGCAGAGGTAACTCCAGGTCTTCCATTCCTGTGGCGGTCCACATGAGAGCCAGTTTCATCATAGCGCTTGATGGTTTTTGCGACTGCACTTGAAGAAACTTTAAAAGTTCTTGAAATGTTCCGTATTGACTGACCTTCATGTCATTTCTCTTTGCTTATTTGAGCTGTTCTTGCCATAATATGGACTTGGTCTTTTACCAAATAGGGCTATCTTCTGTATACCCCCCCTACCTTGTCACAACACAACTGATTGGCTCAAACGCATTAAGAAGGAAAGAAATTCCACAAATTAACTTTTAAGAAGACACACCTGTTAATTGAAATGCATTCCAGGTGACTACCCCATGAAGCTGGTTGAGAGAATGCCAAGAGTGTGCAAAGCTGTCATCAAGGCAAAGGGTGGCTATTTGAAGAATCTCAAATATAACATATATTTTGATTTGTTTAACACTTTTTTGGTTACTACATGATTCCATATGTGTTATTTCATAGTTTTGATGTCTTCACTATTATTCTACAATGTACAATTTTTTTACAAATAAAGAAAAACCCTTGGATGAGTAGGTGTGTCCAAACTTTTGACTGGTAGTGTACATGAGCAGTGCCATTAGAATCCAGCAGTGCATTGACAACTAATACTAAAGTGTAAGAAATAAAAATCACACCAAGCAGTGAGGTTTCCATCAGAAAAACAATATTTCAACTCTACCCTTTTTGATTAGTTAACATATGGGGAGAAATCAACATCACATAAATAGTTCCGGTTTTACAAACCGAGATAGAGAGCTGGAACACCTGAAGCATAAACTTGAGTTATCAGTTTGTCATCACTCTTTCTGCCTGAGGTGGAACAAATTATTTAGCAAAACACAAACAAATAAATAAATTCCTGATACAAAATCAATACAGAAATAAATACGACAGTGGAAAGAGACTATGAGCTGATTGTCCAGGAAGAGGAAGGAAGATACAGTTGAAGTCGGAAGTTTACATACACTTAGGTTGGAGTCATTAAAACTTGTTTTTCAACCACTCCACAAATTTCTTGTTAACAAACTATGGTTTTGGCAAGTCAGTTAGGACATCTACTTTGTGCATGACACAAGTAATTTTTCCAACAATTGTTTACAGACAGATTATTTCACTTATAATTCACTGTATCATAATTCCACAATGCCTTTAAACAGCTTGGAAAATTCCCGAAAATGATGTCATGGCTTTAGAAGCTTCTGATAGGCTAATTGACATAATTTGAGTCAATTGGAGGTGTACCTGTGGATGTATTTCAAGGCCTAACTTCAAACTGCTTGACATCATGGGAAAAGAAAAAGAAAAGAAAAACAATTGTAGACCTCCACAAGTCTAGTTCATCCTTGGGAGCAATTTCCAAACGCCTGAAGGTACCACGTTCATCTGTACAAACAATAGAACGCAAGTATAAACACCATGGGACCACGCAGCTGTCATACCACTCAGGAAGGAGTGATGAACGTACTTTGGTGCGAAAAGTGCAAATCAATCCCAGAACAACAGCAAAGGACCTTGTGAAGATGCTGGTGGAAACATGTACAAAAGTATCTACAGTGAGGGGGTCAAATACTTATTTCCCTCATTAAAATGCAAATCAATTTATAACATTGGATTTTGTTGTTGTTATTCTGTCTCTCACTGTTCAAATAAACCTACCATTAAAATTATAGACTGATCATGTCTTTGTCAGTGGGCAAATGTACAAAATCAGCAGGGGATCAAATACTTTTTTCCCTCACTATATATCCACAGTAGAACAAGTCCTATATCGACATAACCTGAAAGGCCGCTCCGCATGGAAGAAGCCACTGCTCCAAAACCGCCATTAAAAAGCCAGACTACGGTTTGCAACTGCGCATGGGGACAAAGATCGTACTTTTTGGAGAAATGTCCTCTGGTCTGATGAAACAAAAATAGAACTGTTTGGCCATAATGACCATCGTTATGTTTGGACACACCTACTAACCTAAAACAGGGAATTTTTACTAGGATTAAATGTCAGGAATTGTGAAAAACTGAGTTTAAATGTATTTGGCTAAAGTGTATGCAAACTTCCGACTTCAACTGTATATAAAGAGAGATTTGTCTCATGTCCTCTTACCAGGGTTGGACTAAAAAGGTTCACTGTTCCACCTCCTCCTGGAAAATATTATTGTTTGTTTGGATTTGATGGCATGTAAACAAAATCAACTTTATGTGCAAATGAACATAATCCAAATAGAAGTGCAAGTTTACTGTTCTGCTGCTCCCCGAATGAGTGAGATTAGATCATATACTACGTGGAGGAGAAGTTGAGCCTCTTCTCTCTCTGTCTCAGTCTCTGGGCATCACAGGTAGAAATATCATTCCTCCACAGTCTGGTCAAACACAGGGAGAGGACATTTGTAAAAATGGCATTGCACACAATAAAGACAGTATCCAAATGAATAGCCATTATAATACATTATACAATTGACAGTTTACCAACAAACAACTTCCAAGATATTTACCTGATCACTTCAACTGATGGACAAGACTGTAAGCTTCTGGCAAGTGCCTCTGCTCCAATAGCGCTGATACTGTTAGACTCTAGACTAAAATCAAAGATATAAAAACACACATCTGATTATCAAATCCTTTGAAAACATGTCAATGTAAAAGCGTTAATTTAGCACTCACTCAAGTCTCCTTAGCTTCTGGCATTGTGGTAAAACCTCGGCAAGCTTCATTGCAACATCATCTCCACAACCATTCCACGCAAAACTGACAAAAAGGACAGGGAGTGAAAAAGAGAGAGAGGAAACATGGTCAAATCAGTCGTGAATATTCAGAACCAGATGAATATTGCTCTGTGCTGTGTGGATTTCCCTTACCTGACATCCTCTGCACAGACACAGTGAGCCAGGCTGCCAGCCAGACCAGTCAGCTCTGAAGTCCCTATGGAGGTCAAGCTGGAAGACAACAAGTATATTAAACACTTGTCTCTTGGGCAGGGAATACACAGTATGTATTATAGAGGATTACACATAGATATATATATCTTACTGTATCTTTGTCAAATACTTCATGGAGATCAAGGCTTTGGAGATCCTGACAGATCCTTTTGTACCAATCTCGTTCTCTGAGAGACTTTTCACAAACATACAACCGTGAACATAAACAAGGGTTAGGGTTGCAGTTACATTGCAACACATTAATAGAATTAATAAATACATTCAAATGATTCCTACCGCACACAAAAACTGATGGGAATAGACTTACTCTAGAACCCTGAGGTGAGTGAAAGTGGGCAGAACTTGTCCCATCTTGGCAGCACAGGCAAGGCTGAGATTATTCACAGACAGACTGGGATATAAAGTCATGGGTCAGACGGTGCATTGTTTGCAGTCAAAATTCAAACCTTTTATTTTTGGTCATTGTGAAAGCAGGGCACTATGCATTGATAGTTTGGGCTTGGCCTTACTTGAGCTCCTCCAGTGCTGTGCAGGTTGCCAGGGCCTGGACCAGCCTCTCTCCTGCTTGGTCACTGATGCAGTTCGCTGACAGGCTGAGACACAAAGATAAAGAGGAAAGAGACTGGTTGTGTGTTTTATATAGTCTATAGAGATATGGGCCAACATTCTCCTCTTCTAATCATTGAGAGGAAAATGTGTCCATTTCATATCATAGCTCATAGTGCTACATCAGTATGTTTCCTCTGCAACAGTTCAGGAAGTGGAATAAACTGGACTTTGTGATGGAGAAAACAGAATTATATGATAAAGGCGTCTTTACAAACCAATCAGCACTTTGAACCAGCTTTATACCTTTTTGATGATGACACACCTAAAATCTTCTGCCTGAATCCCACACACACACCAATGTTGTACCCATGAAGCCCATTGGAATATTAGCTGACACTTTGACAGGTTCTAAGATTGGTTCATTTGACAGATTTCTGATGCATATCTTATCTTTTAATTTGACACATTAATGATGTAGTCTATTTCTTGTCCAGGGCCATTCCCCACCCATTCCTCCAGGCCAATAATCCCTACCTGATCTTCCTCAGGCCTGTCCAGGTGGGCAGGTGTTTGATAAGCTCCTCCACTCCTTTATCTGACATCCTCATCCCCTCTAACCTGCAGGCCAGACACACATTGACAATACCACATCAAACGTGATGGCTAGTCCATGCAGAAGTCAGATACTACTTGACATTTGTGTTACCATGGTTCTACTCACTCTATCTCCTCCATCCCTCTGAGCCCCTTCAGAGAGGCCAGTAGGACCAGAGTGGCCCCCTCCCCTGGGGATCCAGTCGCCATGGTAACTTTATTATTCAGACTACGGGGCAGATCACAAATCATTGGTAAAGATAGCACTCTATACCAAATCTGTCTCAGGCATAGCAAAGCCCACTACATTCTCACTCAGGATGCTCTACTCACTTTAGCCTCTTCAAGGAGGTCATAGCATGGAACCCTTGGGCCAGGCACACTGTGCTCTCGTCATCCAGCTGTACAGAGTCAAGGCTGTGGACAGGATACAGATATTTAACTCATACCCTTAATAATAATAATAATAATAATAATAATAATAATAATAATAATAATAATAATTTACCTGATCCCTTCCAGAGAGAGGCACTGTCCCAGCCCTCTCACCAGGTCCAAGGCCCCTGCTGCTGTCCAACCATAGCACAGGGACAGACTAGGGGACAGAGGGCACAGCATTAGTATTGTTGTATCACTGGCCAGGTGGTTGAATACAAGAATACAAGAGTTCTTACTTGATTGTTCTGAGATGAGGAAGGTTCTGGAGTGTTCTGGTCAGAACTACAGCTCCTCTGTCACTGATCACATGACCAGACAAACTGAGGGAGACAGGAGAGAGTGGTGATAGGTGAAAGTCAGGAATGAAACATAAAAAGTAGGCATAGGGGATGAATGACAATCACTTACTTCAAGCTCTCAATGCTTTTAGCCTGCAACAACCCCTCTGCAAGGAGCAATACCACATCTTCAGAGGTTTCTTTTGATTCAAGACTAGGAACAAATAAAATAAAACATATTTTTCATGTGTAGCCTAAGATAGTCATCCTTGGTCATCAATGTAAAGCCTTTCCAACCCCCAAATCCATAACACCAGCCATACCTGAGTTTCCTCAGACTGGCTAAGGATGGTAGGACAGAGCAGAGCAACTCTGCTCCCACTCTACCAATGCTGTTGTATGACAAACTAAGGAGGAAAAGAAGAAACATGTATAACTTAAAACTAAATTAGACATTAGAATCACTTTCACTACTTCCAAAGTAGTGCCAGGTCTCTTTCTCACAGATACTTACTCTAGCTCCTGTAGCAGAACACATTTCTGGAACACAGTCTGCAGAGACACTAGGTGGTGCCCTTGCACTGCACAGTCCACCAGGCTGAAAGACACAAAAGGCAGGAGCATATGATAGGGAGAGCTCACATGCAGTAACCAATTCTGAGCCAGCTTACACACATTGCTGTTGCTGTAGGAATGATAGAGGAAGATGCTTTCACCTTATGGTCACGGTAGACAGAGAGCCAGACATGTCTGTAGAAAAGTCACCACTGAAATTCAAATAAAGGCAGCTCAGTCAAAACGGAAAGAGCGTGTTATCTTTATCTTCAAATCTACAAAATATTTTGTAAATAGACAACATTAAATGTCTTTCAGCTTTACCTGGTAGGAGTGGGATTTTGGCATTCTTCCAAAGTAATGTGTACAGTGGATTTATTTACCCTGCAAAACAAGTTCACACATACATTATGCATGTCATGTTTTATTTTCCTATACTTAAATATTACCTAATGCCAACATGAATTCTCACCTGATGGTGTGTATGTTGGGGTTGAGGTTCAAGCAGCAGGAGACCAGGTTTACAGCTGCTTCTGCTGTGATCCATGTCTCCTCAATACTGATGGGAAATGAATATAGACTTTTAACTCCGAGGCATTACACACTCATGCAAGAAACCCCACTCACAAATACACAGACACCACAAGCCATTCCCATAACCTCCTCCTCACCTGATATAGCGTTGGAAGTGACCACACCTCAGCTGCTTCACCAAGTCTTCAATCACCTGAACACTCAGTCCGTTGTTTCTTATCCTGAAGTAAATCAGAGTAAAAAAGGCATTCATTTTCCATTCAATAACTTGGTGTGTACATGTGTGTGGCTCACTCCAGGGTGCGTAATGAGGAGAGGGTAGTCAGGCTGTTCTGCAGTGCCAGTAGGCCTTCTCTCTGCAGGGTGTTACAGGATAACCTACATACAAGAGAGATAACACTGTTCCTCACACTGCATCATCACAGAGAATCACCCAGGAATCATATTATAATTGTTTCAAATTCAGTGTTGCAGGTTCATTATCGCAAAAGTCAAGCCAAGGTTATTATAGTTTTGTGTTTCTATGTTTGTTTTTATTTCTATTAGTTTTTCAATTTTTATTTGAAATTCAGGTTAGTTTTAGTTGTTTTTAGACCTAATTTGCAAGTTTTTCTTTAGTTATAGTTATATTTCTATTTTGTTTTTATATTAATTAGTTTCAGTTTTAGTTTTAGCGTTAAGGACAGAAAGCATACGTGGGAGGCTAGGAGCCATTTGTGTTGTATACTTTTTTTGGGGGGGGGGGGGGTTTGGGATGTCACCTCTTGGAACTGGGGGGCAGTAGGCTAATACATAAGGTGATGGGTAAGGTCATGGTTAGGTTAGGTTTAAATTAAAGTCAATATCAATGTGACTTGGATTTAAAAGGATAGCGCAGAGACTGGTGTAAAAAATATGGTGGAATGAAACTCTCTCTCGCCGATGTTTACATCAATCCAATACTTTTTAACTTTAGTAGTACATGTAAGCAGAATCAAGTAGCTAACTAGCCACCTTTTTTCCCTGTTAGCTAGTGTTAGCTAGTTATTGTGATGCACAAGCTCGGCCTATTTGAAACATCCCTATCTCCTGGCTGCATTTACCTGGCAGATTCAGTAGCGTGAAAACCCACCAAAGGCTTAAAAACCACATTCGATTTTTTTGCCCCCCAAAAATAAAAATAAACTAAAACTGAACATATTTCATGATGGTTTTTTATTTTAGTTCGTTTTGGAGTCAAAGGTAATAGTTTCAGTATAGTTTTCGTTTTTCAAACCGGTTTGTTAATTATTTTATTTCTGTTTACTAAATTGTTTTTTTATGATTCGTTTTCGTTTTCATCTACTATAATAACCTTGGGTGAAGCAATTCTCCCAGTCCCATTCTCACCTCAGTTTGACCAACTGAGCAGCACAGCATGTCAGAATCTCTGCTAGTCTCTGCAGATGGTCAGCCCCAAAATGACACTCTCTCAGACTGTAGGGTTCAGGAAACATGAAGCAGAGAGAGAAAGAGAAAGTGAGAGACTGAGGCGGTGGGAGAGATAGATTTCATGTCTATGAGTCATATAGAAGAGGTTTGATATCATTTATACAGTGGGGGAAAAAAGTATTTAGTCAGCCACATATTGTGGAAGTTCTCCCACTTAAAAAGACGAGAGAGGCTTGTAATGTTCATCATAGGTACACGTCAACTATGACAGACAAAATGAGAAAAAAAAATCCAGAAAATCACATTGTAGGAATTCTAACAGGGGCGGTGTGTTCATTAGGGCGATATGGGCGACGCACTGCCAAACGGGAAAAGGAAGGGATTTTTTTTCTAATCAATTATATCACGGCAACAGTAGTTATCAGTGTTCTAATCTAGACGTCTGATCTGCCACTAAATGTCCAATCAGGCTAAAGTCGTGCTTCAAATGGCCCCGCCCCTTTTGGGGCGATTTCAGTCAGGTTGAAAATCGCCCAGAAGTGTCTCATAGCCTCTCATGTAAAATCTTTTTTTTTCAAATATCAGAGCTTTCAATACAATCTCTATGGGTTTCTGAGGGCTTGCACTTACGCGCTTTCGTCATACGTAACATAACCATGAACGTAACTAAGAAAAGAGCGGGTAGCAGCGTCAATCAATTCACGTACTACTATCAAGATGGCTAGCGTTCAGTGCAACTCGATTGTCTCTTTGAAAGAAGTTCACATCAAAGACCATTCAAAACGAGCTACTGGAGTGTATGCTAGCGGTCATGAGGGAACATATTGTGGAGGAGGTGAAGTCGGCGAACTTCGTAGCTATCCAAGCTGACGAGACCACGGACGTTTCTACACAGACACAGCTGGTGCTTGTGCTGAGGTACATAGATAGCAACCACAAAGTGCAGGAGCGCTTTTTTGAGTTCCTTCCCATCTCAGAATCAACCTCAGTCTCAATCGCCAGTGTGCTTTTGGAGAGACTGAACGGTCTTTTTGCCGATGACGAGAAAGTCAAACTGTGGTGCACTGGCACTGTACCAGGTTCTCATGAGCTACAACCTCCAGGAGACGTTCTCTGAGACTGTGACTCTGTTGAACATCCTCCTAACTACTCCCATGACAACAGCTGAAGCTGAGAGATGTTTCTCAACTTTGACACGAGTTAAGACATTCCTGCGAAATTCAATGGGCCAGGAACGTCTGAATGCACTGGCCATGCTTTCCATGGAGAGGGAACTAGTCCTCAGCATGCCTGATTTCAATGAGAAAGTCATTGACCGCTTTGCTGCATTGAAAGAGAGAAGAGAACAGTTTCAGTACAAGTAATGTAGCCTCTCTCTCTCTCTTTGTCCCTCCCTGTCTGTCTCTTTAACACACACACGCCCAAATCAGTTCACAGTTGATGTTGTTTAAAATAGTTATTTTTCATGTAAAAAAATTAAAATAATCTGTTCATGTTCATTTTTACAAATCTATACAGTTGGCCAGAATATGGTTGTTCATATTTACAAATCTATACAATTGGCCAGAATATGGTTGTTCATTTTTACAAAGCCATACAGATAGCTGTGTTTACCTTTTCTATAAATTATTTTCAAATTCTGTTTTCAGGCAAAATGTCTATCACTGTTCATTTTCACAAATCTATACAAGAGGGCAGAATATGGAAGTCTATAAAAATTTATTATTACCAATAACTTGCATCAATGTTTTCAGTAGCCTCTATCAAAAGCTCCTGCTTGCTTGTTGTGAATTATGCTCAGGTGCACATATTTCCAATTCAACCATGAGGCAAAAAATGTGGTAAAAGCTCTTGTTGATCCTGCAATCTGAACAAATACCAAGATGCTGTATTTTCAGCTGATATTTCATTTGTTTATGGAAATGCATATTGTTTATGCAGTGTTGAGGAATGTGAAAGAACACCCTTGATTATTTTTACTGTGATAACTTATTTTGCTTTTGTAAGCCAACACTTTTGAGATCAGTCAATAAATGCTTCTGGCATTGACTTATATGCTGCCCCTGTCTTCATGTTGTTGCTGGACATATCTTTTTTAAAATGTGTGTAGGTCACCTAAATCATCAGAAAAATTGCCCCCCCTGAGAATTTTTTCAGGAGCCGCCACTGAATTCTAATGAATTTATTTGCAAATTATGGTGGAAAATAAGTATTTGGTCAATAACAAAAGTTTCTCAATACTTTGTTATATACCCTTTGTTGGCAATGACACAGGTCAAACGTTTTCTGTAAGTCTTCACAAGGTTTTCACACACTGTTGCTGGTATTTTGGCCCATTCCTCCATGCAGATCTCCTCTAGAGCAGTGATGTTTTGGGGCTGTTGCTGGGCAACACAGACTTTAAACTCCCTCCAAACATTTTCTATGGGGTTGAGATCTGGAGACTGGCTAGGCCACTCCAGGACCGTGAAATACTTCTTACGAAGCCACTCCGTCGTTGCCCGGGCGGTGTGTTTGGGATCATTGTCATGCTGAAAGACCCAGCCACGATTCATCTTCAATGCCCTTGCTGATGGAAGGAGGTTTTCACTCAAAATCTCACGATACATGGCCCCATTCATTCTTTCCTTTACACGGATCAGTCATCCTGGTCCCTTTGCAGAAAAACAGCCGCAAAGCATGATGTTTCCACCCCCATGCTTCACAGTAGGTATGGTGTTCTTTGGATGCAACTCAGCATTCTTTGTCCTCCAAACACGACGAGTTGAGTTTTTACCAAAAAGTTATATTTTGGTTTCATCTGACCATATGACATTCTCCCAATCCTCTTCTGGATCATCCAAATGCACTCTAGCAAACTTCAGACGGGCCTGGACATGTACTGGCTTAAGCAGGGGGACACGTCTGGCACTGCAGGATTTGAGTCCCTGGCGGCGTAGTGTGTTACTGATGGTAGGCTTTGTTACTTTGGTCCCAGCTCTCTGCAGGTCATTCACTAGGTCCCCCCGTGTGGTTCTGGGATTTTTGCTCACCGTTATTGTGATCATTTTGACCCCACGGGGTGAGATCTTGCGTGGAGCCCCAGATCAAGGGAGATTATCAGTGGTCTTGTATGTCTTCCATTTCCTAATAATTGCTCCCACAGTTGATTTCTTCAAACCAAGCTGCTTACCTATTGCAGATTCAGTCTTCCCAGCCTGGTGCAGGTCTACAATTTTGTTTCTGGTGTCCTTTGACAGCTCTTTGGTCTTGGCCATAGTGGAGTTTGCAGTGTGACTGTTTGAGGTTGTGGACAGGTGTCTTTTATACTGATAACAAGTTCAAACAGGTGCCATTAATACAGGTAACGAGTGGAGGACAGAGGAGCCTCTTAAAGAAGAAGTTACAGGTCTGTGAGAGCCAGAAATCTTGCTTGTTTGTAGGTGACCAAATACTTATTTTCCACCATAATTTGCAAATAAATTCATTAAAAATCCTACAATGTGATTTTCTGGAGAAAAAAAATCTCAATTTGTCTGTCGTGGTTGTCTCATAGTTGACGTGTACCTATGATGAAAATTACAGGCCTCTCTCATCTTTTTAAGTGGGAGAACTTGCACAATTGGTGGCTGACTAAATACTTTTTTCCCCCACTGTACAGGCAATCCTTTCAGTTTCGATATGAGTTGTATTTTTCTGAGAGCAAAATAAACAATGCTTCCTGTTCCACTAGTTAAATGGGTTTACACTATGTTGTTTCTGTGACTGCTTTAATTGATTTTATGAGTATTGAGTAGAAAGTAGTAGCCTTGTTGTCCTACCTCAGAGTTTTGCCACAGTCAATGTCCTGTTCAAAGCGGATGAGTGACCTCTCCTCAGTTCCCAAACTACACAGACATAAAAAACTCAGACCTTCACACTATGGGGTCTAGACAAGTAAATGTTCAGTTTGCCAACATGGTATTGTTCAATAGAATTTTACCTGACTTCCACTGCAGCCACCTTCTCACAGGTCGTCACTGTGTTCACCAGGTAGAGCGCCCCCATCTGGGTCAGTCTGTTATCATTAAGACTGCAGAGAGAAACACATACAGATGTACAAGCAAGCACAACTAACCTCCATAAAGCTAGAACAGATGCATCTGCTAGCACTGATACAATTATCTCAGGTAGGCAGACCAGCAAATCAAATCAAATCAAATCAGCACAAGTGGTAATGGATTTCACTGTATGGACTGAAGGAAGATAGGGTGTTGCAATGAGTCTTACTTCACTGAGCTGGCAATCCGCAGCCTTGGCAGAGAATCCACAAAGCTCTTCACTCCCTCGTCTCTCAGAAGGTTACTGGATAAACTGCACCGTTGTAAAGAATGGGTTATTATCCATAATGAGAAAGGTTGGTTGAAAATGTGTTAAAAAAACAAACAAAAAACACCCCAAAACATTCTGCGAGGGAAAACACAGTTTGACCATTGGTTGAGGCATATACTCTAGTAGTGTAAGGTATTTCTGGGAATACAGTGCATTAGTTGCGAGTACATCATAATTTATAAGTACTGCTATTTTTGCTCAAATTTGGGCAGTGACCCAGGGACAGGGATGTGTATTAGGGGAAGGGACAGGGACACTCACTCCAGGTCAGACAGATGAGGACACTGCTCCAGGATCCCAGAGAGTTTCTCCACATCCCCACTGCTCAGTGTGTACTGGGTGAGTCTGGCAGAGAGATAGACAGACAGACATGAGGTCAGGGTTAAACCAGGTTAGAGAGAAGAGGAACTATATGTGACTGATTAAAAACAGCTTAATTAACCTAAAACCTAATTTCTGTAATGTAATATAACATGTCTATCTATGGGAACAGTACGAGCAGATAAACTGCATTCACCTGCAAGTTGCTTGTTCTGCTTTCATGTTGACAAACTTGATGAATGCTTCTCCTTGGGGCCTTAAAAGTACATCAATATTTAAGGCAATTTATATAAACACAGTTCATACATTTAAAACCAAATGTGTGAACCACATGAATGAATGATGACCTTAACATCCTGAGCCATACATACCTGAGTTCCACAGCGCTGACACGCTGGCAGTCTATCAGAGATCTGACCAATAACAACACTCCGTCCGTAGACATCTGGACATGGCTCATACTGTGGAGGCAGGTAGGGGCCGGAAGAGAATGATGAGAAATGAACACCTTACTGGTGTTGTGGCCTTGAGATTATCATTACTGAGCAGGGTGAAGCATTCTCACTTGAGCAGCTGAAGAGATGTCATCTTAGGCAGGATATTCAATAGATTTTCAATGGTATCGTCCCTCAGGGATCCATTGGAGAAACTGAAACAACAGACAACAGGCAGAATGCTTTTATAGGATCGAGAAGGAGGAAAACATCATACATGTAACACACTAAGAAGAGGGAGGGAGTAGAACATAGAAACTATACTAGATATTATACATAGATATTGTACAATACAGTATTTTATAGTTAACCCTGAAAGACAGAGACAGAACATAGACATAGTTAGCGGTAACATGAGAACTCACTCTAGCTCCAGTGGGCCGGGACACTGTACCAGTCTTCTACACAGCCTGGTCATGTCAGTGGGCTGGATACCACTGTGAGTTAGACTAAAAACAAAAACACAAGTTTCGGATTATATTGCAGGGTAAAGTGAATGGGATATTAAATGGACAACAGAAATTCAGAAAGTAATTTGCATGTTAAGACTTCTGTCTAAAACTTTATTGTCCTACCTGAATTTCTTATCCTGTTCCATATCTGGTGAGGTCCCGAGTGCTTCTGATTGTATTCTGAAATGAAAGTGATTCAGTGAGTTGTTATTAGGACTACACCATCCAACTGAGTTACAGAATAGGTATACTGACAGAAACAACTTTAGTATATATATAAAATATTACCTTTTACTGGAATGGAATTTCAGGAACAGCTTCTTCCCCCCATGACTGATAAACGTAACATTTGTATATTTAATCATCACCTCAAATGCAAAAATACTAATCAAACATAGTATGATTTCAATAACTTTTTACCATGCCCATTTTATACAAGAGAGAGAACAAGGACATAGATAGATAGAGAGAGAGACACAAACAGACAGACAGACAGACAGACAGACAGACAGACAGACAGACAGACAGACAGACAGACAGACAGATAGAGAGAAAGAAATAGGGGATGTGAATACCTGACATTCACTTCGCTCATGTTCCTGTGTGAGCAGAGAGCGTCAGCTAGCAGCACCACCCCTTCCATGCTGACTGCATTCTCACTGACACTACACCAAACAGAGGGTACAAGCAGTGGTTTGATGGCCAGAAATAGCTTTGAACTAAAAAAGCTAAAGCAAAAGAAAGGGAGGAAAGGTAGGTGCTAAGAAATTCTTACTTGATTTCCTGGATGGTGCTAAGCTGAGGTAAGAGGTCTAACAACTTCTTTACACCTTTGTTTCCCAGAGAATTGTTGGAAATACTAAGAAAGGCAAAGAAGGGGTGGGGGGATGAGAAAAAGATAAACAGACACAAACAAAGAAACTTTCACAACCCAATTCTCTGAAACTTTCCATAAACCAACTCTCTGAAACTTTCCATAAACCAACTCTCTGAAACTTTCCATAAACCAACTCTCTGAAACTTTCCATAAACCATCTCTCTGAAACTTTTCATAACCCAACTCTCTGAAACTTTCCATAAACCAACTCTCTGAAACTTTCCATAAACCAACTCTCTGAAACTTTTCATAACCCAACTCTCTGAAACTTTTCACAACCCAACTCTCTGAAACTTTTCATAACCCAACTCTGAAACTTTTCACAACCCAACTCTCTGAAACTTTTCACAACCTAACTCTCTTTTCACAACTCTGAGCACTTACTCCAGCAGAGTCAGAGCAGAGCAGTCCGTCAGATTCTCACACAGACGGTCCAAGTGAGGGGGACAAAGAGCACAGCCAATCAGACTGTCCACAGGTGTTCATGAGAAACGGAGATGAAAAGAAGAGACAATGTCGTAGAACTTTAAAGCCATTATCCATATTGTTATACACAGTGAATACAGAGTATAACAATTGGTATATTGTACATACCAAAGTTTCTTAGACATCTCAGGATGGTGTTTCTCTATCCCCCCAGCAAAAAGTATGGACACACGCACAGGGTCCTGCAGGCTGTCATGGGGAAACCGCACAGCAGTCAGTGTTAAGGTAACATTTTCAGAGCATTCTAAAAAATCATGATCATCGAAGTTCTACATTATAAAAGGCACCACAGTATTGTTATTTCTTTCATGTTCACAACGTCTGGTTTGGGCCTATAACAAGCCACTTGACAGACATACCCTCTGAAGTGTTTACACCAGGAAGTGATAAGGTAATGTGCTGGTTTTAGTGTGGTTGCAGTTTACACACAATAAAAGGGTGCAGTCTATATTGGCTCTATCTAAGAAATGAAGGGGTGTTATGCACAACATACTTGATGTCCACTTGAACCACATCAGGACATACAGAAAGGAAACTGGTCAGAACCATCAACCCATCAACCGATATGGGAATCTCGTTCAGACTGTCAAGACACAACCAATAACCGTATTAGGCTACATGACTGGGTTCAAACATAATATAGGACAGGCACAAGGTCATGACTTTTTAAAAAGCATTTTAAATTAATGATCAGTCTTACACAATCTGTTTGGAGATGTTCAGCTTCTGTAGAGAGTCAGTCAAGGCCTTGAGAGTATCAGCCTTGATGTGGCTTCCTGAGAGACTGCAGGGGTCACAACATAACGCCAAACAGAAAGTCAGATATCTTTACTTATTTTGTGTCTTTACCCACAGTCTGATCTGACTTGTTCAAGGACACTGGGTACTTATTCACTTACTCCAGGACAGACAGGCCAGGACATCTCGCTAGCAACTGACACAGTCTGTTCATCTGGTCAGTAGTGAATATGCAGTTCAACAGGCTGGATGACATATAAAGAGAAAGGAAGGAAACAACAGCAATGTTACTCAAGGAATTCAGATGCTCAATTGAAATATACATTTATAAAAGCCTAGGTTCTGTACAAGAACAAAACTGAGAATATCATACCTGACAGTCAGCCCAGTTTTATCCTTAGAACTTGAGACAAATAGAAAGGGAGAGAAAGGGGGTCAGAGAGAGGCTGATTGATACAGCACAGTAGATTTCCCAAAATGTAGCATAGAAAAACAATGAAATAAAAGCAACATTTTCTCAAAGAGCTATGAAACATGAGCTTGATTTTCTTGGGCCTGTTGGTACACCAAACATTGAAAAAATGTATAAAAGTTGCATATTCTTTTATTTCACTTCACTAAAACCTCACCATTTCATGTCTAAGATTGGGACAAACAGGACATTGATGTCCTTCACTCCACTGCAAAGAGAGAGAAAAACATAGTTTACATCCCCAGTATTTGTTTTTTCAGTTACAGTGTCCTCAGAAAGTATTCACACACTCTTTCCACATTTTGTTATGTTACAGCCTGAGTTTAAAATGGCTAAAATTGAGATTTTGTTTCACTGACCTACACACAATACCCCATAATGTCAAAGTGGAATGATGCTTTTAGAAATGTTTACAAATTAATACAAAATTAAAAGCTGAAATGTCTTGAATCAATAAGTATTCAACCCCTTTGTTATGGCAAGCCTAAATAAGTTCAGGTGTAAAGTTGCATGGACTCACTAGGTGTGCAATAATTTTTTAATGACTACCTCATCTCTCTACCCTACACATATAAATATCTGTACGGTCCCTCAGTCGAGCAGTGAATTTCAAACACAGATTCAACCACAAAGACCAGGGAGGTTTTCCAATGCCTCGCAAAGAAGGGCACCTATCGGTAGATGGGTAAAAATAATGGTGAAGTTATTCATTACACTTTGGATGGTGTCTCAATACACCCAGTCACTACAAAGATACAGGCGTCCTTCCTAACTCAGTTGCCGGAGAGGAAGGAAACCGCTCAGGGATTTAACCATGAGGCCAGGCCAATGGTGACTTTAAAACAGTTACAGAGCTTAATGGGGCGGCAGGTAGCTTAGTGGGTAAGAGCGTTGTGCCAGTAACCGAAACGTCGCTGGTTCTAATCCCCGAGCCGACTAGGTGAAAAATCTGTCGATGTGCCCTTAAGCAAGGCACTTAACCCTAATTGCTCCTGGAAGTCGCTCTGGAAAAGAGCGTCTGCTAAATGACGTAAATGTAAATGTAAATGTTAATGGCTGTGATAGGAAAAAAATGAGGATGGATCAACAACATTGTAGTTACTCCACAATATTAACCAAAATTACAGAGTGAAAAGAAGGAAGCTTGAACAGAATAAAAATATTCCAAAACATGCATCCTGTTTGCAATAAGGCACTAAAGCAAAACAAAACAAAAAAATGACAAAGAAATGAACTTAAAGTCCTGAATACAAAGCGTTATGTTTGGGGAAAATCCAACACAACACATCAATGAATACCACTCTTCATATTTTCAAGCATGGTGATGGCTGCATCACGTTATGATTATGCCTGTCATCGGCAAGGACTAGGGAGTTTTTTTTTAGGAAAAAAAGGAATGTAATAGAGCTAAGCACAGACAAAATCCTAGAGGAAAACCTGGTTAAGTCTGCTTTCCAACAGACACTGGGAGACAAATTCACCTTTCAGCAGAACAATAACCTAAAAAACAAGGCCAAATATATACTGGAGTTGCTTACCGAGATGACACTGAATGTTCCTGAGTGGCCTAGCTACAGTTTTGACTAAAATCGGCTTGAAACTCTATGGCAAGACTTGAAAATGGCTGTCTAACAATGATCAACAACCAATTTGACAGAGCTTGAAGAATTTTAAAAAGAATAATGTGCAAATATTGTACAATCCAGGTGTGCAATGCTCTTAGAGACTTACCCAGAAAGACTCACAACTGTAATCGGTGCCAAAGGTGATTCTAACATGTATTGACTCAGGAAGTTGAACACTTGTGTAATCGAGATATATTAGTGTTTTATTTTTCATTATTTTTTCTTTCTTTCTTTTTTTGTTTTATATATTTTTTTACAAATGTTAGAATTTGTCCTCCACTTTGACATTAGAGCATTTTGTGTAGATTGTTGACGAAAAATGACAATTAAATCAATTTTAATCCCACCTTGTAACACAACAAAATGTGGAAAAAGTAAAGGGGTGTGAATACTTTCAGAAGGCACTATATGATCAAGTATGCAGATTACAACTGGAGGTTCTATTTGTGAACATAAGAAGTGTCTATTGTCTGAACTCACTCAGCATAGAGTCCCTGGATGGAGGGGATGTAAGTGATCTTCTCTAGAAGGGTGTATATACTCTCCAGAGAGCAGCCATTCCTCCCCAACCTGAAAACATACAACACACATACAGTGAGGGAAAAAAGTATTTGATCCCCTGCTGATTTTGTACGTTTTCCCACTGACAAAGACATGATCAGTCTATAATTTTAATGGTAGGTTTATTTGAACAGTGAGAGACAGAATAACAACAAAATAATCCAGAAAAACGCATGTCAAAAATGTTATAAATTGATTTGCATTTTAATGAGGGAAATAAGTATTTGACCCCTCTGCAAAACATGACTTAGTACTTGGTGGCAAAACCCTTGTTGGCAATCACAGAGGTCAGACGTTTCTTGTAGTTGGCCACCAGGTTTGCACACATCTCAGGAGGGATTTTGTCCCACTCCTCTTTGCAGATCTTCTCCAAATTAAGGTTTCGAGGCTGACGTTTGGCAACTCGAACCTTCAGCTCCCTCCACAGATTTTCTATGGGATTAAGGTCTGGAGACTGGCTAGGCCACTCCAGGACCTTAATGTGCCTCTTCTTGAGCCACTCCTTTGTTGCCTTGGCCGTGTGTTTTGGGTCATTGTCATGCTGGAATACCCATCCATGACCCATTTTCAATGCCCTGGCTGAGGGAAGGAGGCCCCGTCCATCGTCCCTTTGATGCGGTGAAGTTGTCCTGTCCCCTTAGCAGAAAAACACCCCCAAAGCATAATGTTTCCACCTCCATGTTTGACGGTGGGGATGGTGTTCTTGGGGTCATAGGCAGCATTCCTCCTCCTCCAAACACGGCGAGTTGAGTTGATGCCAAAGAGCTCGAATTTGGTCTTATCTGACCACAACACTTTCACCCAGTTCTCCTCTGAATCATTCAGATGGTAATTGGCAAACTTCAGACGGGCCTGTATATGTGCTTTCTTGAGCAGGGGGACCTTGCGGGCGCTGCAGGATTTCAGTCCTTCACGGCGTAGTGTGTTACCAATTGTTTTCTTGGTGACTATGGTCCCAGCTGCCTTGAGATCATTGACAAGATCCTCCCGTGTAGTTCTGGACTGATTCCTCACCGTTCTCATGATCATTGCAACTCCACGAGGTGAGATCTTGCATGGAGCCCCAGGCTGAGGGAGATTGACAGGACTTTTGTGTTTCTTCCATTTGCGAATAATCACACCAACTTTTGTCACCTTCTCACCAAGCTGCTTGGCGATGGTCTTGTAGCCCATTCCAGCCTTGTGTAGGTCTACAATCTTGTCCCTGACATCCTTGGAGAGCTCTTTGGTCTTGGCCATGGTGGAGAGTTTGGAATCTGATTGATTGCTTCTGTGGACAGGTGTCTTTTATACAGGTAACAAACTGAGATTAGGAGCACTCCCTTTAAGAGTGTGCTCCTAATCTCAGCTCGTTACCTGTATAAAAGACACCTGGGAGCCAGAAGTCTTTCTGATTGAGAGGGGGTCAAATACTTATTTCCCTCATTAAAATGCAAATCAATTTATAACATTTTTGACATGCGTTTTTCTGGATTTTATTGTTGTTATTCTGTCTCTCATTGTTCAAATAAACCTACCATTAAAATTATAGACTGATCATTTCTTTGTCAGTGGGCAAACATACAAAATCAGCAGGGGATCAAATACTTTTTTCCCTCACTGTAGGTCACATTACAAAAGTGCAAGCTTGCTGAAATGTAGAAATAAGAGACACTTGTAATATAAATAGATGGCTAGGATCATGCAACACAAATTATCCAGTCAAGGAAACAATAAACTCACGAGACAGAGGCCAGACTGGGCAGCTTGGGAAAGATGTCAGCAATCTCCCTGACTCCTCTGTCTGTCAGGCTGTTGTCACTGAAACTGTCAGACAGACAACACAAACCATTTTATACAATGCAAAACCTGTTCAATACCGAATCAGACCAACTGTACTTTCATGGCAAATATGGTACTGTATCTTTAACCAAGTTTGGTTAGATCCTGATAAAAGGTCTATAAAATCTTGAAGTGGTGGTAATAATCTTTGGTTGTTACGGTAAGTAAATAATCATTTACTTGAGCTCTGTGATCTGTGGACAGCTCTCCAGGGCTCTGGCAAGTTTGGCAGTTCCCACATCAGTGAGGTTACCGCAGATAAACCTGGGGAAGAGGAGCAGAATATCCACGTCACACTTTGACAATTCGCGTACACATCCACACACAAACAAAAAACTTTGAAAGTTGATCCTTTCAAAACTGAGTGACTCAGTGAAGGACTCACTCAAATCTTTTCAGGGTTGGTAGTCTGGGAAGGATGCAAGAAAGTTTATCTGCAAATCTGTCATCATACTTGCGGCTTCGAAAACTGAGGGATTGTTAAAAAAATAGGAAATTAATTTCATGCAGGATTATCCTTGTTTAGTACGCAATGTATAAATGAGTCATCAACTCACATTAGACAGTCGATGTGCAGGCAGCTGGGTAGAATATCGAGACACTCCAGCTCCATAGAACAGGCTCCAAAGTCCAACCCGATGCCCACTCCAGCAGACGAGATGACAAAGGCCAGGGCATCCAGATCCACAGGGTTCAACGTGATGTTCCTTAGTTCAAAGCAGGGTCGCGACCCTACCACCTCCCTGGCCAGCTGGGCATCCTGGGTCTCCTGGACACAGTGGCACAGCTCCACCACCTTGGGCCCAGTCAGGTTGGTGCTCATTGCCAGGCTTCGGAGCAACTTGCGAACTAGTGCCAGGCGTTTCTTCACCCACCCCACAGCCCCCGCTCCCCCAACAAGCTGGAGCAGGTAGGAGGAGCAGGCTGGGGCAGCAAGCCCACAAACATACAGATGGAGGGAGTCAGTGAAGACAGTCTTGGGGTCTGATTTCGTGGTCCAGCGGGTCTTGAGGTTGAACTTCTTCCTGAGCTGGGCCTCTGTGACCTCCAAGCTGGTCATGAGGTGTAGCGCGCCCAGAAACTCTTGCATGGTTCGGTGCATGAACGTGTAACCCTGGCTTTTAGATCCATCCTCATTGGTCAGGTCCACCTGTGAGAGGAGACCAGCCTTAGTGGCGAAGTCCAACAGGTCTGGTGGAACCTCTTCAGACAAGAACACAATCTTGCTCCCCTCCAGGCCCCTCATAGCCAGGCGGCCCAGCTGTGTGACCTCTGCCCTGTGACTCTGCAACAGGGGTGTGATGCTCCCTGGGCATCGGCTCAGAAAGGCACAGAGGATCTGGAGGTAGACCTGGGTGAGGGTGTTTGGCAGCTGGGGTAAAAGCTGAGATCCACCACTGGAGAATATGTGGTCCAGGCACACACAGCAGATATGGCAGAGGGCTGGCAGGTAACACATGGTGAGGAGGTGGTGGTTGGCCAGTAGATGACTCACTGCCTTCTCCTTCAGATCCAGACCCTTGTCCTGGAAGTACTGTTCAGCATATTCTTTCACAATGCGTTGATTGAAGCCTAGCAGCTCCCCGATGCAGTCCACAGAGCTCTCCAGGTCTGTCACATCCCGAGGCCTACAGGTAATCAACAGAGTGCATCCTGGGAGGATCCTGCGACTGTACAGGCCTGAGATCAGCTCTGCCATGGGGAGCGGGCACCATGGGTCAAATGGGCTGCTCAGTTTGCCTGAATGGGTGATTTTAGTGTGAAACTCGTCGTAGCCATCAAAGATCAAGCATATTTTCTCAGGGTTTTCAAGGATGAAGTCAACCACAGCGGTACCCTCCTCCTCTCCACCCTCTGGTGGGAGGAAGAAGCGAAAGAGCAGCTCCTTCAGAGACAGCGGCCGAGCTACGAGGTTGAGCTGGCGGAACTCTAGCAGGATCAGTAGGTGAAAGGAGGGAAAGGCGCCCTGAGTCCATTGCTGGCCAAGACAGTGCATCAGTAGGGTCTTCCCTGACCCTGCCTGGCCCAACAGCAGTGTGACCTGGGCTTCTGAACCCAGGAGGGAGTGAACAGTCACCCTGTCCTCCACAGCCCCCTCCTCGCCCCCCTGCGGAAGCTTTGAGGGGCTCAGACCTCCATCAGCCCTGTCTCTGGGTCTAACATGGGTTCTGCGGTGCAGACTGACCCAGGCCTCTTCCAGACGAACCTCCTTCACGACACCCTGCATCACCCTCTCCCACCTCTGCAGTAGAAATCTCCTCACAGCTGCCTTGTAGCTTTCTATGTGGTCTGGACACACAAAGAACATCTTATAAAATAACACACGTTTTTGTTATTTTACAGGCTGT
Organism: Coregonus lavaretus; assembly: GCF_964263955.1. Lineage (NCBI taxonomy): Eukaryota > Metazoa > Chordata > Actinopteri > Salmoniformes > Salmonidae > Coregonus > Coregonus lavaretus. Next base: position 33,953,334 of record NC_139996.1, on the reverse strand, counting down.
TCATGAATTTGTTTACAAAATATATTTTGTGATTGTGTACTAATTTCGAATCAAACAACTCTCATAAAGTGAAGACAAAGACACATTTCAGGTAACAGAGATAGCTCACACAGTATGCAAGTCCTTTAAAATTGAAACCCCATAAGAAATCTTATTGAGATATGCCACAAAACCATCTGGGTGTCATGAAAAGACTGGTATTTACCTATTCGTGGGCGTTTTACACACCAACCTTGAGATGGTATATACTCATCAACCAGGGTATGGCTGTTGTTTTCAACGACTTCTTCTGAGAAGAAAACAAAATGGAGAACCCAATAATGGAAATATAGGGGAAACCCAAGAAAATATGAAGAGGGACAGTGGTTAAACAGAATTGCATAAGCATTGCATGACACTCTTCTCCAGGGCCTTTGGGGTACCCGTAAGCGAGATTTGGCTAACAAAATCACTTACAAAATCAATGGGGTACACCCGGAGGTCAGGGCCCCTGGGCACATGCCCTGCATGCCCATCAGTATTTGGACATTAGTACAAATTTAGATAGCTGGCTAGACTAATTTACCAAATTAAAAATTGTTAGCTGACATGGCTAATTGAATGACTGTCAGTAACTGAGATAACAAACAGAACATTTGCTGGATAGAAAAACATTGCAGTAAGTTATGTCTGAGACAAAACCACTATTTTACTTCCAGATGTACTTAACAATTTTTATGCTGTTTTTAGTGTGTTATCTGCTGTTGGACCTTTGACCGATTTCTTGCCTGAATATCACACACAGGTGTCATCTTACACAAAAAACACTTCATATCCCCTTAAATTACTTTGGAAAAAGAGGGTAAAAACTGACTGAACAGCTGCAGTAAAATGGGATGATTGACTGATTGATTACCTGGATCACAGAGGGATAGGGGCTCACTTGCTGGTGTAGGCCGAGGATCACCTGCACAGTCAAACAAATCAAACTTCCAATAAGGGGTAAAACTAAGCCTAACTCTATCCACAGAGTTACTGCATTGTCAGTGGGGTGTTTATTGTTTATTGTTGGGAGTCAACATTTGAGGGACAGAAATGGAAAAGGAAACCCCACCCTGATATCAACATCTTCCCCATAACTGAATAACTAGGCTACAGTGTGGATATTATGGATGGTCAGTATGGGCAGGCATACTAGTCTTACTTACTAGTCACAGATCCGGCCACAGACATCAGCCGAGATTCCAGACGCATTGCCATGTCGCAGTGCATGCAGACCATTTGAAGAAATTTGCGGCAAATAGCAGGGTCTGCTGTCCTGAAGTAATTCAACAACCCCATGATGCGTTCCATTTGGCTGGCAAGGCGCACGAGCCGTTCCCGCGCTCTGCTGTCCATCATTTTATAGAGCATGGTGAGAAAGGCTTCCTCTTGATGGCTCAGAATGTCTGCCAGCTCATGGGTCTCCTGTGTCAATACAGTCTGGACATCTTCCTCTGCTTCCATCAGCTGTACAAGCTTAGGCTACATTTTACAATAAAATAAACTTCAGTTTGATTACGTTTAATCTATAACTAGATTATAACACTATCTCAAACAATTTCACATGGAGCAAAGCTAAATAGTTATTATGCTTGAAAACAATTGCCCTGGCACTGCACGTTCCCAAATACATAGGCTTGCTTCAGAAGGAAAGGCCATGCACGTTAACAATCTGCTTTGTTTTGGGTGCAGTTTTGGATGGGCTAATGGGTAAATTATAGTCTACTACGACAATCTGCTTTGTATTGGGCGCGCGTTTGGATGGGCTGCTACGTAAAGTATAGCCTACTACTCTCTACGAAGTCAATTAACTATTGACCTATTTTTTTTAAAATAACCAATATAAGTGTACACCAAAACCACAACTTACCAAATGTAGCTGCTTGTCGCATCGCTGCAGATCAGCCTACAATAAAGTGAAACTCAAACCAAATAAGATGCTTTTACTTTCTGTTTCGTTTCTGAGTAGTTTTAATTACAAACCGGCATCGTCAGGTGTGCGAGCATTGCAAAATAGATTGACACATTCAATAATTTCATCCAAACTGCTCGCGCGTGTCAACGTGTGTACATAGCCAGGCACCAAAATAATCCAAATAGATATTCAAGCAGGGGGCAACTTTGGTTTTAGAAGTGGGGGTGGGTTTGCTTTATTTTTTTCAAATATTTTCTACATTGTAGAAAATAGTGAAGACATCAAAACTATGAAATAACACATATGGATTCATGTAGTAACCAAAAAAGTGTTAAACAAATCAAAATATATTTTATATTTGAGATTCTTCAAATAGCCACCCTTCGCCTTGATGACAGCTTTGTACACTCTTGGCATTCTCTCAACCAGCTTCACCTGGAATGCTTTTCCAACAGTCTTGAAGGAGTTCCCACATATGCTGAGCACTTGTTGGCTGCTTTTCTTTCACTCTGCGGTCCGACTCATCCCAAACCATCTCAATTGGGTTGAGGTCGGGGGATTGTGGAGGCCAGGTCATCTGATGCAGCACTCCATCACTCTCCTTCTTGGTAAAGTAGCCCTTACACAGCCTGGAGGTGTGTTGGGTCATTGTCCTGTTGAAAAACAAATGATAGTCCCACTAAGCCCAAACCAGATGGGATGGCGTATCGCTGCAGAATGCTGTGGTAGCCATGCTGGTTAAGTGTGCCTTGAATTCTAAATAAATCACAGACAGTGTCACCAGGAAAGCACCCCCACACCATAACACCTCCTCCTCCATGCTTTACGTTGGGAACTACACATGCAGAGATCATCCATTCACCCATCCCGCGTCTCACAAAGACACGGCGGTTGGAACCAAAAATCTCAAATTTGGACTCCAGACCAAAGGACACATTTCCACAGGTCTAATGTCCATTGTTCGTGTTTCTTGGCCCAAGCAAGTCTCTTCTTCTTATTAGTGTCCTTTAGTAGTGGTTTCTTTGCAGCAATTCGACCATGAAGGCCTGATTCACAGAGTCTCCTATGAACAGTTGATGTTGAGATGTGTCTGTTACTTGAACTCTGTGAAGCATTTATTTGGGCTGCAATTTCTGAGGCTGGTAACTCTAATGAACTTATCCTCTGCAGCAGAGGTAACTCTGGGTCTTCTATTCCTGTGGCGGTCCTCATGAGAGCCAGTTTCATCATAGCGCTTGATGGTTTTTGCGACTGCACTTGAAGAAACTTTCAAAGTTCTTGAAATGTTCCGTATTGACTGACCTTCATGTCTTAAAGTGATGATGGACTGTTGTTTCTCTTTGCTTATTTGAGCTGTTCTTGCCATAATATGGACTTGGTCTTTTACCAAATAGGGCTATCTTCTGTATACCCCTCCTACCTTGTCACAACACAACTGATTGGCTCAAACGCATTAAGAAGGAAATAAATTCCACAAATTAACTTTTAAGAAGGCACACCTGTTAATTTAAATGCATTCCAGGTGACTACCTCATGAAGCTGGTTGAGAGAATGCCAATTGTGTGCAAAGCTGTCATCAAGGCAAAGGGTGGCTACATGATTCCATATGTTATTTCGTAGTTCTATATCATGGAGCTCCGCCCCATAGGGGAGCTCTGCTCCTATTGGTTTACCCACTGCCCTAAGGCAGCATCAGCCTGAGACAAAATTATGCACACACCTGCAGCCAATATGAGTACAGGTGTCCCTATAAGAGGGGATGCCTCCCCTCAATCAGCCTCCCTTTATCTTCAGCGACTGGACTAGACTGAAGAAGCCAAGAAGAGACGAAGAGAAGAAGAGAAGACTCAGGACGAGAACGCCGTCGAATTTCCAGTCATCGACGTCGTCCTAAAATGAGCACACCAGGATATTTCCACCCCCAAAAGCTCTTTTCAGAGCTCAATGCAGATGCTCCTCCATGGCGGCGACTCCCACGACTTATGTTTCGTGTGTCTAGGGTCCCAACATGCCAAAGAGGGCGTCTGCAGTCCCCCTAACTGCGCCTCCTGCGCCCTCCTTTCTACAAAGGAGAGGAAGCAGCGTTGGGCGTTTTTTAGGAAGGATATCCCCCTAGAGGACGTGTTGTCGATACTAGCCTCTGCTTCAGAGGCGTCATCTGACGGTGCAGACTCAGGGGATGATGGGGACTATGAGGAGGAGGCTGACATTCCTATGGAACAGTCAGACCCCGTCCCTCATACATTCAAGCCCCCCTTTCCTTTGGTTAGCGAGAGGGCTTGTAGTTCCTATGGTGATGACGACACGGGCTCTGAGAAATCAGAAGCCCTGTCCTTCACCGCAGCGTCTCTGAGAACGGACTTTCCTGGTCTCATTGAGAGAGCTGCTAGACGGCTGGAAATACCGCTGCCCCCTATTCCCTCCGCACCGGAGGTTGACTTAATGGAGGGCGGCCCTTATTCCAGGCCAAGAAGAGCGGCAGAGCCACTAGCTCCTGCCATGCCTTCATTGGCAAAATACGTCGAGGGCTCATGGGAGGCACCTTTAGCGGCGCGTTCGCCGGCTAAAACGTACCTCCCATTCACTAGAGTGGAGGGAAGGTTCCAGGGCCAAGCTAAGGGAATCCCCAGGTTAGAGAGCGCCATGGCGGCGTATCTCGTACCGGGTTCGAGTCCCTGGCCCTCTTCCAGGAAGGCCACATTGCCATCTCAGAAGGACCGTCTCACAGCACAGCTGTTGAGAAGTCCTTCAATTTGGGAGCCCAAGCTGTAGCAGCAGCTAACAACATTGCCCTCTTGGCAGCTGCTCTGTCCCGTTTAACCACGGGTAAGACAGCGCTGGAGCCAGAGGAGGTGGAGGAGGCGTCTAGAATTTCTGACGCCATCCTACACCTAACACAGGCATCGGCCGTCTGCTCGGGGAGGTCCATGGCCACCTCGGTGGTCGCGGAGCGACACCTCTGGTTGTCCCTGACAACCATGAAGGAAGCAGACAGAACGTCCCTGTTGAACGCCCCCTTCTCTGACGACGGGCTCTTTGGAGTCGCCATCAAAGAGGCGACTGAGAGGTTTTCCAAGTTGGACGAGAAAAAGAAGCAGCTGGCCAGACACCTGCCACTGGCAGTGAGGTTAGGCCCTGCACCGTCTCGTAAACCATCCACTTCGGCCCCCCAGAGTAGACAAGGATCTACAGCGAGGCGGCGTATCCGGCGCCAGTCGGCGGCCGCAGGAGGCAGGAGAGCGGGCCCAGCCTCCCCAGCAGCCACGGTGGCCCCATTGCAGCCGGCGAGGGAGGTGGTGAGAGCGCCGACCTGGGCCCCTAAGGGAGGCCACAAGAGGAGGCGCACATGACGGGACGCGGGGGAGCGAATGGAGGACACGTCATCCTTGAACGTGACCACTGTTCCCCCCCCACCCTTCGGTTGAAGGGATGGGTGATGATGTAAATGCTTTTGTTGATGTGTTGAATAAAGAGTTGGCTCCACCTGACTTTGTCAAAAAAGAGCCCCTTTTCCATAATACGTCCGAGAGCGTTCAAATCTCACCCTCTCTCTCCTACCTCTTTAAGCGCCGTTCAGCCCACCAAGGGTGCGCTGCTGAACAGGCATTCAGAGTAGGTTCACATAACACTTCAGGTATAAGAAGTGCTTCACATTGCAGACGGCAGTCTCTGTCAGACTCTGACATGATGACGCAGTCGCTATTTGGGGATGGCGCACTATCACAGACTAAGGTCTCCGTTAGTGCGATTCAGACCCATGATGCGTTCACAGAGGGCCCGATTACCACGGTCACGAAGGTGCCCAGTGTATCGGCGCCCCCACTTCTTTCTGAACGCGCTAATACTCACCACACTGAGTGTAGTTCAGCCCACCAGAGGTGCAGAGCTGAACGCACACAGGAGGTGAAAGGAGGAAAGATACCAAGACGCCGTCTTGGTTTATCTCAAAGAGACCTCACATTACAGACTCCAAGGAGTACTGTAGTGAGTGCCTCTCATAGCAGGCTGCAGTCTCAGTCAGGAGACATGATGACGCAGCCGCTATTTGGGGATGGCGCACTATCGCAGACTAAGGTCTCGGTTAGTGCGATTCAGACCCATGCTGCGTTCACGGAGGGCCGGATTACTAAGGTTACAGGAATAACCAACGTATCGGCGCCCCCACCTGTCACAGAACGCACTAATACTCACCACACTGAGCGTGACTCAACCCACCAGAGGTGCAGAGTTGAACACACACAGAAGGTGAAGGTTAAGAAGGTATCAAGGCGCCGCCTTGTGTTACCTCATAGAGACCTCATATTACAGACTCCTAGGAGTATTGTAGTGAGGGACTCTAATAGCGAATTGCAGTCACCTACGATGACGCAATCGCTTGCTGGGGATGGTGCCCTGTCGCAGGCTGTGGCCTCGGTCAGTGCAATTCAGACCCGCTCTGCGTTCACGGAGGGCAGGAATACGACGGCTACGGGTTTAACTGACGTCTCTGCCCCTCCTTCTGGTTCAGAACGCACTAATGCTTCCTCTCCCTTTCATGGGAGGCCCGCCTTGGGCTGTTCCACCACCTCAGTGTTGGGGAACAGCGGCGGCAAGGGCCATAGAGGAATACAGGTCCTTCCTACTGAATGTACCACAGCTTCGCGCTCGGCCGCTTTCTCTGTATTGCTGGCAGTGGCAGCGAAGCTGCACCCTCTCACGCTGGCTAGAACAGACGTTGCAGAAGGGTTATGCTCTCCAATTCCATCGGACCCCACCCCCATTCAGGGGAGTGGTAGAGACGGTGATGAAAACGCCCGAAAAAGTGGCCGCTCTGGTTTCAGAGATTACGGAACTTTTGGCGAAGGAGGCGGTCATAGTGGTTCCCCAGGAGCAAAGGAACAAGGGGCTATATTCGCCCTACTTCCTAGTGCCAAAAAAGACGGGGGGAATGAGGCCAATATTGGATTTACGCATTCTCAACGAGAGCGTAACCAAACGGCCCTTTCGAATGCTAACGACAAAACGTCTGCTGGAATGTGTCCAGAAAGGAGACTTTTGTACGAGCATAGACCTAAAGGATGCGTACTTTCATGTGCCGGTACAGCCGCGTCACAGGAAGTTTCTGCGATTCGCCTTCCAAGGGGTGGCGTACGAATACACGAGGATGCCATTCGGGTACGCCCTGGCACCTCGCACGTTTTCCAAGTGTGTGGAGGCGGCATTGGAACCGTTGCGTCGTCAGGGAATACGGCTACTAGCCTACCTAGACGACCTACTGGTTCTCGCCCCGTCAGCAGAGCTGGCGATCACTCACACAACACAGACAGTGATTCATCTCACACGTCTGGGGTTCGCTGTGAATTGGAAAAAGAGCGCGCCCTGGCCCAGTCATCAGATTGTCTACCTGGGGATACAGCTAGACACTGTAACGATGAGGGCTCGAATTTTGGACCCCCGAAGGGTAGCCTTGTTGCTAGCCCTGAGGAAGTGCATTCTCACGCACGGAGTCCCGATAGGCAAAGTGTCCTCTTACATCCCAGTGTTCACAGATGCGTCTCTGACGGGATGGGGAGGGACATGTCAGACCCAAGCGATAGGAGGTGTGTGGCCTCCTTCGAGTCGCCACATCAACCTCTTGGAGTTGGAAACGGTTCGACTGGTTTTGACCCACTTCGCGTCTACCCTTCGGGGTCGCGATGTGCTGGTCTGGTCAGACAACCGGACCACAGTAGCCCACATAAATCGCCAGGGAGGAGTCAGGTCTCCTGCTCTCCATCGGGCGGCAGAGGAATTGTGGCTGTGGGCTCACGAGCACCTTCGCTCATTGAGAGCAGCACACATTCCGGGCTACTTGAACGTAGGAGCAGACCTCATGTCAAGAGGGGGTCCTCGAGACGACGAGTGGTGTCTGCATCCGGACATTGTTCTCCAAATTTGGGAACAGTTCGGGAGAGCCGAGGTGGATCTATGTGGTCCTCTGTAGCTCAGCTGGTAGAGCACGGCGCTTGTAACGCCAAGGTAGTGGGTTCGATCCCCGGGACCACCCATACACAAAAAAATGTATGCACGCATGACTGTAAGTCTCTTTGGATAAAAGCGTCTGCTAAATGGCATATTATTATTATTATTATTCGCGTCACGTGTGAACGTGCAATGTCCCCTATGGTTCTCTCTAAGGGAACAGGAAGAACCGCCACTAGGAAGAGACGCCTTTGCGCACCACCCGTGGCGGAGAGTTCTTCTGTATGCATTCCCTCCGCTGTCCTGCATTCTCCCAGGGTGAGGTCAGGAGGGCTGTCAGTGATACTGGTAGCCCCCGATCGCCCAGGGGCTCCTTGGTTTGCGGAGATGAGTCAGATGTTGATTGCGCCACCTTGGCCAATTCCACATCGACGGGACGCGTTGTCTCAGCCGGGGGGCACGATAGGGCAGTTGCCCATAATCGGCTAACCACTGAAGGCCTGGCTGCTGAGAGGGACAGGCTAGAGCGCCGTGGATTATCTGATGCGGTGATCAGGACCATACAGGGTTCACGTGCCAGTTCCACTTCTAAGATGTATGCCAGTAGATGGAACGTGTTTTCACAATGGTGTGTCACACAAGGTGTAGACCCCATGAGCTGTCAGGTTGAGAGTATTCTCTCTTTCCTACAGCTTATGTTTGACAAGCAGCGATCGCCCGCCACCATTAAGGTGTTTGCAGCGGCGATTTCAGCTTGTCACGAGGGGTTTGGCAGAGACAATGTCTTTAGCCACCCTCTAGTGAAACGTTTCCTATTAGGAACGCGGCGGCTTAGGCCAACACCTAGAGCCACGCTTCCTCAGTGGGATTTGGCTTTGGTACTCGAAGCGCTATGTAAATCGCTGTTCGAGCCATTTAATCAAATACCCCTCAAGATGCTGTCTTTGAAGACAGCGCTGTTGCTCGCTTTGACTACGGCTAAGCTTGTTAGTGATTTGTGTGCTCTTTCGACGAGACCCGACTGCCTGGCCATTAATGGCGATCTGAGCAGAGCGGTGTTACGTCCTAACCCGGCATTTGTGCCGAAGGTTATTAGGAGTTCATATAGATCACAGACCGTGGAGCTGTTGGCTTTTTCTCCTCCTCCTCATAGAGAGAGGAGTGAGGAAAGGCTCCATCGCCTGTGCCCAGTACGCGCCTTCGCCTGTGCCCAGTACGCGCCTTGACGTGTTACGTTGAGCGCACAGCAGCGATTAGGTCATCGACTCAGCTGTTTGTGTGTCATGGTGCTGCTGCACTAGGTAAACCACTTTCGAAACAGCGTCTGTCTCATTGGCTCTGTGAGGGCATTGAGACAGCTTATGAGGCAGCGGGGCGACAATTGCCTCAGGGTATCAGAGCTCACTCCACTCGAGGAGTAGCAGCTTCTACTGCCCTTTTCAGAGGAACAGGGGTAGAGGATATATGTAGAGCGGCGTCATGGTCAACACCGTCTCCATTTATCCGTTTCTATATTTTGGATATGTCTTCTAACTCTTTGGCTCAGTCTGTACTCAGCGTGGCTGAAGGGAGACTTTGAGCTAGGAGGAGAGGAATGCAGGACTGTGGAGACAGGGTCTCTATCAGGTCCGCTTCTGATAGAAGGACATATTTTTGGCATGACTCCTGACTGACAGGTTCAGTACAGTAGAGGGCATGTATTGATCTGCCCACCAGTGATTCACTGGAGTGAGGCGGGATGATGAGGGATAATAGTAGTAACCTGGGTCACGATACTATTAGACCGGTCATGACAATTTGACGGAATGTGACGTCGTCTATCTGCTTGTTCAGATTAGTATGAATCATGTTCTGGGATCTGCCCACTAATCTCTGGGGTTCCATTGATTGAGTGAGGCGGCCTACCGTGTACACAATGTAGAGTGACACTTTGTGTCATTCCATTAGTGGTCGGTAGTATTGTAACAGGATATTGAGGTACCATCTATCTGCTAGTACAGATTAGTATGGCCTGTATTCTGGTGATCTGCCCACTAGTCATTGGTGTTGCCATTGGACTAGGTGGGGCGGGTTTTTAACCGATGACGCAGTATATTGTGACACTTGTAGGGTGACAGTGGTTACAGTACTGCGGGAATTGGTTGCAGCCATTGCTAGGCCTGACCTTTTCATTGTGATGGGAAGTGTTGGGCTCGGCAAGGAGTACATTTTGGAGCGCTACGCTCCGCCTTAAACCAATAGGAGCAGAGCTCCCCTATGGGGTGGAGCTCCACGATATAGAACGATTAGTTACCGGAGTGTAACTCCAGTTCTATGAGTGGAGTGGAGCCCCATAGGACTTAAGGCCCTGCCGACCCTCTCTAGTCTCGCTGAAGATACATATCTCGGGAGGCTGATTGAGGGGAGGCATCCACTCTTATAGGGACACCTGTACTCCTATTGGCTGCAGGTGTGTGCATAATTTTGTCTCAGGCTGATGCTGCCTTAGGGCAGTGGGTAAACCAATAGGAGCAGAGCTCCCCTATGGGGCTCCGCTCCACTCATAGAACTGGAGTTACACTCCAGTAACTAATCGTTTTGATGTCTTCACTATTATTCTACAATGTAAAAAATAGTAAAAATAAAGAAAAACCCTTGAATGAGTAGGTGTGTCCAAACCTTTGACTGGTAGTGTAACTTGATTTGGAGTCTGAGGGTCCTCCCATTTTATGGGTCATCTAAAGCTCATTTCCTGAATTTCTACACAATCTAATATGACCCATGGCCCTTCTAGCCGTTTCTATTTAGAACAAGCAAAAATGTCCACAGTCATCAAGCTAGGTAAGAGACCATTATTAAATAAGTGATTGATAAGACTGAACTAGATCAATGATAATTCAATAATCAATATTGTGTTGCACCTTTAACCAATAGCCTAACAAATTAACAACTCTTATAAATAAAGTACAAAGACTTAACTTTTGATTGTCTTTATTAAGACATCCTCTAAACCAAATTTCCGCCAGCTCGAGCCGCCTGCATGCCCGACCCCCACCAGTCTAGTCAATAACTAAACTCTCTCCCCAACACAACTTCCTTCCCATCTTTTTTTTATGTCTCAAGGGAAAGGTTTGGAAATCAAAAGTTTAATAAAACACACATACACCTCCACCACATTAACACACAGAAACAGTACATCCTCCATATAATTAATATCATAGGCCTAATGGTACTGTAGAGCTCTTTTTACTTGCACACAATATAGCTGGGTCACCCCGTCCTGCCCCTAGCGTTCCATGGCCCTGCAGCGCCCCAACCCAACACACCCCACTCAGCTTTAGGATCTTAGTGAAACATTCATTATTGGTTTCAGGTGTGTTAGGCCAAGGCCAGAGAGACAACCAACAGTACGGCAGACCCCCAGGGCCAAGACTGAGCAGCCCAGTAGCTAGGGATTGCCTAAATAGGTATCTCCCCTGATGTGGGCATGTTTTCAATACAGACTCCTTTTGTCGTACAGTACTCCATATAAGGAATCCAGACCTTATGAAAGTTGCACAGTATACAGTTAATCTTGTAATAAATCAAATCTGGTGATACATAACTTGACATTTCTGCCATCCATTGTGACATTGTGGGAGGATAACCAATCTTCCAATTAATGGCAATGCATTTCTTAGCTGCTATAAAAGCTAGGTTACACAGTTTCTTCTGCTAACAGTCTCCAGTATCAACATTTCCAAGCAAACAAAAACAGGGAGAATCTGTAGACATGCTGAGATAAAAGAACATACTCTTTTCCAGAATTCAGCAAGCCGTCACAAGACCATAACATATGCAAGAATGTCCCCTTTTGTGTTTTACACCTCCAGCAGAAGAATGACATTTCTGAGTGCATGATATTCAGTTTAACTGGCATATAGGACATTCTATGGATAGTCTTAAACTGCAGCAATTTATGTCTGAGATTATATGAACATGACTGGGCATTCTAACATACAGTCAGGTCCATAAGTATTTGGACAGTGACACAATTAGCATCATTTTGGCTCTGTTCGCGACCACAATGGATTTGAAAGGAAACAATCAAGATGTGCTTTAAGTGTAGACTTTCATCTTTAATTTAAGGATTTTGTCAAAATTATTGTATGAACCGTGTAGGAATTACAACCATTTTTATACATAGCCCCCCAATTTTAGGGGCTCAAAAGTAATTGGACAAACTAACATAATCATAACTTAAATTGTGAGTTTTAATACTTGGTTGCAAATCCTTTGCAGTCATTGACTGCCTGAAGTCTGGAACCCATAGACATCACCAGAGGCTGGGTTTCTTCCCTGGTGATGCTCTGCTAGGCCTTTACTGCAGCTGTCTTCAGTTCCTGCTTGTTCTTGGTGCGTTTTGCCTTCAGCAAGTGAAATGCATGCTTAATTGGATTCAGGTCAGGTGATTGACTTAGCCATTGCAGAACATTCTACTTTTTTGCTTTAAAAAGTATTGGGTTGCTTTCGCAGTATGCCTTGGGTCATTGTCCATCTGCACTGTGAAGCGCCGTCCAATGAGTTTTGAAGCATTTGGCTGAATCTGAGCAGATAATATAGCCCTAAACACTCCAGAATTCATCCTGCTGCTTTTGTCAGCAGTAATATCATCAATAAATACAAGGGAACCCGTTCCATTGGCAGCCATACATGCCCACGCCATAACACTATCTCCACCATGCTTCACAGATGAGGTGGTATGCTTCATCATCAAGTTCCTTCCCTTCTCCATACTCTTCTCTTCCCATCATTCTGGTACAAGTTGATCTTCGTCTCAACTGTCCATAGGATGTTGTTCCAGAACTGTACAGGCTTTTTTATATGTTTTTTGGCAAACTCTAATCTGGACTTCCTGTTTTTGAGGCTTAACAATGGATCACATCTTGTGGTAAACCCTCTGTATTTACTCTGGTGAAGTCTTCTCTTGATTGTTGACTTTGACACAGATACACCTACCTCCTGGAGGGTGTTCTTGATCTGGCCAACTGTTGTGAAGGGGTTTTTCTTCACCAGGGAAATAATTATTCTGTCATCCACCACAGTTGTTTTCCGTGGTCTTCCAGGCCTTTTGGTGTTCCTGAGCTCACCAGTGCGTTCTTTCTTTTTAAGAATGTACCAAATAGTTGATTTGTCCACACCTAATGTTTTTGCTATCTCTCTGATGGGTTTGTTTCGATTTTTCAGCCTAATTATGGCTTGCTTCACTGGCAGTGACAGCTCTTTTGGACTTCACAGTAACAGATTCCAAATGCAAATGCCACACTTGAAATCAACTCTAGACCTTTTATCTGCTTACTTGTAAATGAACTAATGAGGGAATAACACACACCTGGCCATGGAACAGCTGAGCAGCCAATTGTCCAATTACTTTTGGTCCCTTAAAAAGGGGGGGACCACATTTAAAAAGTGCTGTAATTCCTACACCGTTCACCCGATTTGGATGTACAGTGGGGAGAACAAGTATTTGATACACTGCCGATTTTGCAGGTTTTCCTACTTACAAAGCATGTAGAGGTCTGTAATTTTTATCATAGGTACACTTCAACTGTGAGAGACGGAATCTAAAACAAAATTCCAGAAAATCACATTGTATGATTTTTAAGTAATTAATTTGCATTTTATTGCATGACATAAGTATTTGATACATCAGAAAAGCAGAACTTAATATTTGGTACAGAAACCTTTGTTTGCAATTACAGAGATCATACGTTTCCTGTAGGTCTTGACCAGGTTTGCACACACTGCAGCAGGGATTTTGGCCCACTCCTCCATACAGACCTTCTCCAGATCCTTCAGGTTTCGGGGCTGTCGCTGTGCAATACGGACATTCAGCTCCCTCCAAAGATGTTCAATTGGGTTCAGGTCTGGAGACTGGCTAGGCCACTCCAGGACCTTAAGATGCTTCTTACGGAGCCACTCCTTAGTTGCCCTGGCTGTGTATTTCGGGTCGTTGTCATGCTGGAAGACCCAGCCACGACCCATCTTCAATGCTCTTACTGAGGGAAGGAGGTTGTTGGCCAAGATCTCGCAATACATGGCCCCATCCATCCTCCCCTCAATATGGTGCAGTCGTCCTGTCCCCTTTGCAGAAAAGCATCCCCAAAGAATGATGTTTCCACCTCCATGCTTCACGGTTGGGATGGTGTTCTTGGGGTTGTACTCATTCTTCTTCTTCCTCCAAACACGGCGAGTGGAGTTTAGACCAAAAAGCTCTATTTTTGTCTCATCAGACCACATTACATTCTCCCATTCCTCCTCTGGATCATCCAGATGGTCATTGGCAAACTTCAGACGGGCCTGGACATGCGCTGGCTTGAGCAGGGGGACCTTGCGTGCACTGCAGGATTTTAATCCATGACGGCGTAGTGTGTTACTAATGGTTTTCTTTGAGACTGTGGTCCCAGCTCTCTTCAGGTCATTGACCAGGTCCTGCCGTGTAGTTCTGGGCTGATCCCTCACCTTCCTCATGATCATTGATGCCCCACGAGGTGAGATCTTGCATGGAGCCCCAGACCGAGGGTGATTGACCGTCATCTTGAACTTCTTCCATTTTCTAATAATTGCGCCAACAGTTGTTGCCTTCTCACCAAGCTGCTTGCCTATTGTCCTGTAGCCCATCCCAGCCTTGTGCAGGTCTACAATTTTATCCCTGATGTCCTTACACAGCTCTCTGGTCTTGGCCATTGTGGAGAGGTTGGAGTCTGTTTGATTGAGTGTGTGGACAGGTGTCTTTTATACAGGTAACGAGTTCAAACAGGTGCAGTTAATACAGGTAATGAGTGGAGAACAGTAGGGCTTCTTAAAGAAAAACTAACAGGTCTGTGAGAGCCGGAATTCTTACTGGTTGGTAGGTGATCAAATACTTATGTCATGCAATAAAATGCAAATGAATTACTTAAAAATCATACAATGTGATTTTCTGGATTTTTGTTTTAGATTCCGTCTCTCACAGTTGAAGTGTACCTATGATAAAAATGACAGACCTCTACATGCTTTGTAAGTAGGAAAACCTGCAAAATCGGCAGTGTATCAAATACTTGTTCTCCCCACTGTAAATACCCTCAGCTCATATTCATGTTTTAATTTCAACTCCAATATGCTGTGGTAGACAGCTAAAATAATAATAACTTGGTCAATGTCCAAATATCTATGGACCTGACTGTATCTGTATCCATTCATCATCATCAATAGCGTCTCCCAGGTCTTCCTCACATTTTTGTTTTACATGTTTTGTGTCATCGGGAAAAGCCACTATCAACCATTGATATAGTTTGGAAATCTACTTTAGAGGTTTGTCAGACTGCCTTAAAATAGTTTCAATCTTTGAAGCTTCTTGTTTGTCCAGAGTTTGCTGCACAGAGAGAATAAAGTGTTGTATCTGCAAAAGTTTGCCTCAGCGCCGTCACAGACTGGACTTCCCTGACTGCCTGACCCTGCTGAGACCCCTGTCACTATCTGTTCCTGCTCAGATGAGGCATGACAAAGAATTACCTTGGTGTACATTTATACATTATATTATCCAAGAATAGAATCATTTGTTCAATAATTGAAATGAACATTATTCCCAGATCCCAGACTGTAGCCTACCCATAAACTCAAGATGGAACTTTGTATCCATTCACTGATTGTTATAATGTACTGCAAAATTCACCTGAGCTCCGTAGACTGGTCTTCCCTGGCTGTCTGATCCTGCTAAGACATTATGAGCATAGTGTTGTGTACTGACTGTGCACCATGACAGTGAAGCCTGTAGAGCTTTATATACCGTGTCTGTGTAAAAAGTAGGAAATTAGCTAGGGAAACTGACAGATCAATAACATTACATGGCTATACTGACTAATAAAACTCACATGCTGAAGAAACGTCAGAATATATTGTCTTCAATCGTTTGGCCGTTGGTTTCATCATTTGATTCAGGTCTAGTGTGATTGAGGTACATCATCAAATTTACTTCCGTTGAAACGGGACAAAACAAAAGCTACAAAACATTTTCATACACACAACAGCTGTTAGATACTGCTACCTGACAGATAGCTAGAGACTAGCTAGAGCTGAACTGGCTGTGGTAGCTACTAGCTAGTGGCTAGTAGTTCATTCACTTCAGTCGAGAAGGGATGAAACATTGGCTAACGTAACATGTCAGTTACACTACTAGCTTAGCACTGGGAATAAATACTTTTTTTCTGTCAAACAGCAGTTACCTTGCCAGCTATATCAGTCAACTAAAGAGTAGCCAGTTTCTGCTCTGCTTGCTTTTACATCTCTGAGAAAATGTTCAAACCAGACAGCAGCTACCTCTGATCATCTCTCCCGTGCTGGTCCTATGCGCCAGCCTTTCAGAAGCTTTGCCTTCACACAGCCTGTCCTCATGCTCTGCGGTGTCTGTGTGGTCCTAAATCCAGCTGGCTGAAACTGGAAAACAGCCTACCGACCACTCTGAGGCGTCCACATGGTCCTAAAGCACACCGGTGCCGCGTTTTGTACATGTAACCAGGTCAAAAATCCCAACCTACGGTCCGTAATGCTCCCACGTAGGGAAATAGAACCTGCAAGAAGAGCCCTGTGGGTTCAGGCTATTCTTTGTGGGAGAGTGGGAAATGTGGGGACCTTGCTACACTATGTGTGTGGAAAACATTTAATCACAGTTAAGACATTTAATTTGTTTAGCATAGTCCGTTTGTAACTCCACTCACTACTTGTAGCTGTATTGTCCGTTTGTTCAAGTCAGTAGCTAGCTAACACTCACTCATGTGGCTGCTAGCACCATCATGAAAAGGGGTATGAGGGAAGCCCTATAACAGGGTTCCCCAACTGGTGACCGTGGTTTTATTTGGCCCCCCAAATTTCTGAGGAAAATATTACTTTTTTATTTACATATTTTATTATTGGACACAACAGACTGTAAAAACACCAGGACATAAGCTCCAGGTGATTATTATTTAAGAAATCTGTTCCCAAGTATTCCCACGCATAATAGAGAGACGTGATCATGTACAAATGTAAGCAAGGTTTGAAATGATTATGTTTTAGTCAAACTATGTCTGTTTGGGCTTCTTGTGGTCAATTTGCAGTCCACAAATTATTTGTGTAATTATGATTACATTTGAGTGATTTAGTAGACTCTCTTATCCAGAGCGACTTACATGAGCAATTAGGGTTAAGTGCCTTGCTCAAGGGCACATCTACAGATTTCTCACCTAGTCGGCTCGGGAATTCGAACCAGGGACCTTTCGATTACAGGCCTAGCTGCCGACCCTGCCTGTTCCGGCCCCCTGACCATCACCTAGTTGATGATCCTGCCCGACAATATTATTTTTTTATGTAAGTAGAGAGAATGTGGAGCAGGCAGTGTTGAAAAGTAATCTTTAGACATATTGTACTTTTCTTAAATGTACTTTTGTAATTGACTAAAACAATAAGACAACAAGAAAATTGTGATTGAAAAAGGTTACGTTTTTGCAGTGAGCCAATGAGGTAACCAGAGGTTGTTTTCCCCACAGGTGGGCAGGCAGCGATGTTCTATCTGACTGGGAGGTTTCAGGGTTCGTCGAACATCTCATTGTCCCACCTTTGCTGCTATAACAGCCTCCACTCTTCTGGGAAGGCTTTCCACTAAATGTTGGAACATTGCTGTGGGGACTTGCTTCCATTCAGCCACAAGAGCATTACTGAGGTCGGGCACTGATGTTGGGCGATTAGGCCTGGCTCGCAGTCAGCGTTCCAATTCATCTCAAAGGTGTTCGATGGGGTTGAGGTCAGGTCTCTGTGCAGGCCAGTCAAGTTCTTCCACACCGATCTCAACCATTTCTGTATGGACCTCGCTTTGTGCAAGGGGCATTGTCATGCTGAAACAGGAAAGTACCTTCCCGAAACTGTTGCCACAAAGTTGGAAGCACAGAATCGTCTAGAATGTAATTGTATGCTGTAGCGTTAAGATTTTTCTTCACTGGAACTAAGGGGCTGATGCATTCGGGCAAGTAGTGTCCTCCTAGCATCCGCCAAACCCAGATTTATCTGTCGGACTGCCAGATGGTGAAGCGTGATTCATCACTCCAGAGAAGGCATTTCCACTGCTCCGGAGTCCAATGGCGGCGAGCTTTACACCACTCCAGCTGACGCTTGGCATTGCACATGGTGATCTTAGTCGTATGTGCGGCTGCTTGGCCATGGAAACCCATTTCATGAAGCTCCTGACTAACAGTTATTGTGCTGATGTTGCTTCCAGAGGAAGTTTGGAACTCGGCAGTGAGTGTTGCAACCGAGGACAGACGATTTTTACGCGCTACGTGCTTCAGCACTCGGCGGTCCCGTTCTGTGAGCTTGTGTGGCCTACCACATCGGGGCTGAGCCGTTGTTGCTCCTAGATGTTTCCACTTCACAATAACAGCACTTACAGTTGACTGGGGCTGCTCTAGCAGGGCAGAATTTTGACGAACTGACATGTTGGAAAGGTGGCATCCTATGAAGGTGACACGTTAAACGTCACTGAGCTCTTCAGTAAGGCCATTCTACTGCCAATGTTTGTCTATGGAGATTGCATGGCTGTGTGCTTGATTTTATACACCTGTCAGCAACGGGTGTGGCTGAAATAGCCAAATCCACTAATTTGAAGGGGTGTCCACATACATTTGTATATATAGTGTATCACGGTGTCAAGGCATATGAACTAACAGGTTATCGAGCAAACAACGCAATTATCACAACACATAGGTTGTAATAGGCCTATGGCATTTTTTTACCCACGCATCGCTACTGTACACAGAATCTAGGCGGATCCATTGTAAAACGAGAGGGTTTTATTCATATTAAAACCTGTCCCAGAGCAATATGTCTAGCTCTGCCCACTGGGGCGTGGGTTACGGAACGCTCTTTGAAATAAGCCCTCGTATCGCCGTATTCCAACAAATCGAGTTATCTCACCACACCGGTTTGGTCAGCATGTTAGACTTCGAAAGTGGTATTACGACCGTTGTATGGCTAAACTTGCTAGCTGGGTCATTCCTACCAAGCGGTGTCTTTTCTGTCCCCAGGAAATATCACTTCTTATTTAGAGGAAAATGTGGATTCCAAAAGGCTTTAAATATAAAGTTGTGTCCTTTACCTTAAAAACACCAAAATATGGATCTTGAAAGGGAATTGTATGCATTTTGAACACTTTTTTTCTTCATAATTTTATAGTCCTAGTTAAATTATCTCATTAATGTTTTTTTTTTCATGATTATTGTATTTAAGATTTTCTGTCCCTGATATCACTTTCCACCCTGTTAGTTTGTTGTAATTCTCCATTTAAGAAAACAACCCCTTCCTACAATGACACCATTCAGGAAGTGTCATCATTTCTTTGGTGGGAAAACTATGGTGCAAAGCTAAATAAATATAAACACTCAGTTTTATAAATTTGTCCATGTTTCATGTTTTTAGTCTGTATGTCCCACTCATAAATGTCCATGCTCCAAATTTCCTCCATGTTAGGTTCCATCGTTAAGATTATGCACCTAACAAAATTCACCTAAAACAAATGAAGTGCTTAACCAATAGGTTTTTCTGAAAGTCAAACATGTCCTTTTTCTGATATAAAAAAAATAAAAAAATAAAATAAAATAAAATAATATATATATATATATATATATATATATATATATATATATATATATATATATATATATATATATATATATTCTATACCTTTTTTCCACAAAGGTCCAAAAGGCACCACATTGTAGGAATGACCCTGCTACATGTAGGCTCTACAGTCATAAGCATATTGCTGGAGGAGGGGTGGAAGGGGCAGGCAATATCATCATATAATAAGACTTTATTTCATTGTGAAGATGTAGTACTTTCCTTTCTATAAGAACATTGTCCCTATATATATGATAAAATATAACTTATTTTCCAAGACTTTTCCAATATATATCTCCTCTATTACTTTACTTTATTTAAAAAAGTGTATGAATTTAAAGGAGACTACCATCAACCGTATATTAGTTTATTTCCAAAAATGCACATTTCAGTGGGACGTTTTAGAGACCAAACAAGTTGGTATTGTTTCCATTCTAAAGCAATCTTCTACCGATCAATGGCTATCTTCCCAGAGGGCAGAAGGACACCTGGTATACCAGGGTAGTTGGCAGAGGAACCGGTTCTACCTGCCCTGTGCCACCTGAACCATGGCATATTAAATTAACCAATCCAATCACAAGAAATGAGCGGAAATACCCTACTGCCATGGTCACATTTAACCCTTTGCATACAGTATGCAAATACAAATCATGTTTTTAATTGAGCCAAGTTGAATGTCTAATTGAGCTTTAGGGACAAGGTT
Organism: Coregonus lavaretus; assembly: GCF_964263955.1. NCBI lineage: Eukaryota > Metazoa > Chordata > Actinopteri > Salmoniformes > Salmonidae > Coregonus > Coregonus lavaretus. Next base: position 33,933,112 of record NC_139996.1, on the reverse strand, counting down.
AAGAGACAGAATCAACCATGTCAATACAGAAGTTCATAATGAGCGTACAAAGACAATGACCTTTTCATAAACCTTTTCACACACATGCAGTGCCTGATTTGCTATGTGTTTGGACCTGTTCAATGTGCAAATACAACTAGTAATTGTACTCCCAAGTATAAGTTTATCAACACTTCCACTAATACGGTCATTCAAAACATTGCACATTAGACCTCAGTATAGCCTACTGTATGTGATTTGATACGCGTCTCAAGAAAGGGAGCGCCTGTGACCACTCCCACTATCTCAATACTAGAATCACTCCAGAGTCTTCCTGAGGAATTCCACAAGCAGATGATGAGGAAAGCCAAAGTCTGTCTGGATAATCACAAAACCCTACAGACAGAAAGACAGATGACAATGAATAGTATCAGTTGTGTATAACATGTATTTAGTCCTATAGTTTGTGTATACATTTTCATTTGAGCTTATGATGAGTAAGAATGAAGTAAAGGTGTATGTATGAGTACTCACATCCTGAGAAACAACCTTGGGTTCGATGATATCAAACAGATTTGCTCCCTGTTTGTCCATTACTGCAGTTAAACTTGGTTCTAGTTCTAAGACAACAGGGTCAAAAGAGGAACATATTGTTCACAACACACTTACAGTGCATTCGGAAAGTATTCAGACCCCTTAACTTTTTCCACATTTTGTTATGTTACAGCCTTATTCTAAAATGGATTACACACATTTTTAAATCCTCATCAATCTACACACAATACCCCAAAATGACAAAATGAAAGCAGGTTCTTAGAAATTTGGGCAAATGTATAAAAAACTAAAAACAGAACAATACCTTATTTACATAAGTATTCAGACCCTTTGCTATGAGACTCGAAATTGAGATCAGGTGCATTCTGTTTCCATTGATCATCCTTGAGATATTTCTACAACTTGATTGGAGTCCACCTGTGGTATATTCAATTGATTGGACATGATTTGGAAAGGTGCACACCTGTCTATATAAGGTCCCACAGTTGACAGTGCATGTCAGAGTAAAAATAAAACCATGAGGTCGAAGGAATTGTCTGATTAACGACTCATGGTGTAATTGTAGTAACATACAGGAACTCAAGTCCTTTTGTTCACCCGACCTAGAATACCGCACAATCAAATGCCGACCGTATTATCTCCCAGGATAATTTTATTAGGTTATAGTCACGGCCGTGTACATCCCCCCTCAAGCCGATACCACGACGGCCCTCAAAGAACTTCACTGGACTTTATGCAAACTGGAAACCACATATCCTGAGGCTGCATTTATTGTAGCCAGGGATTTTAACAAACCAAATTTGAGGACTAGGCTGCCGAAGTTCTATCAACATATCGACTGTTGTACTCGGGCTGCTAAAATCCTCGACCATTGCTATTCGAACTTCCGGGATTACTTCCCCCGCCCTCCTTTCTGCAAATCTGACCACGACTCCATTTTGCTCCTCCCTTACTATAGGCAGAAACTAAAACAGGAAGTACCCGTGCTAAGGACATCAGTATAGAGACAAAGTGGAGTCGCAATTCAACGGCTCAGACACAAGACGTATGTGGCAGGGTCTACAGACAATCACAGACTACAAAAGGAAAACCAGCCACGTCGCCGACACCGACGTCTCGCTTCCAGACAAGCTAAACACCTTCTTCGCCCGCTTTGAGGATAACACAGTGCCACCGACGAGGCCCACTACCAAGGATTGTGGCCTCTCCTTCTCCATGGCCAACGTGAGTAAGACGGTTAAGCATGTTAACCCCCGCAAGGCTGCCGGCCCAGACGGCATCCCTAGCCGCGTCCTCAGAGCATGTGCAGACCAGCTGGCTGGTGAGTTTACGGACATATTCAATCTCTCCCTTTCCCCGTCTGCAGTCCCCACATGCTTCAAGATGGCCACCATTGTTCCTGTACCCAAGAAAGCAAAGGTAACTGAACTAAATGACTATCGCCCCGTAGCACTCACCTCTGTCATCATGAACTTTGAGAGACTAGTCAAGGATCATATCACCTCTACCTTACCTGTCACCCTAGACCCACTTCAATTTGCTTACCGCCCCAATAGATCCACAGACGATGCAATCGCCATCACACTGCACACTGCCCTATCCCATCTGGACAAGAGGAATACCTATGTAAGAATGCTGTTCATTGACTATAGCTCAGCATTCAACACCATATTACCCTCCAAGCACATCATTAAGCTCGAGGCCCTGGGTCTGAACCCCGCCCTGTGCAACTGGGTCCTGGACTTCCTGACGGGCCGCCCCCAGGTGGTGAAGGTAGGAAACAACATCTCCACTTTGCTGATCCTCAACACTGGGGCCCCACAAGGGTGCATGCTCAGCCCCCTCCTGTACTCCCTGTTCACCCATGACTATGTGGCCAAGCACGCCTCCAACTCAATCATCAAGTCTGCAGACGACACAACAGTAGTAGACTTGATTAACAACAATGACGAGACAGCCTACAGGGAGGAGGTGAGGGCTCTGGGAGTGTGGTGCCAGGAAAATTGCCTCTCACTCAACGTCAACAAAACAAAGGAGACTTCAGGAAACAGCAGGGGGTGCACCCCCTATCCACATCGACGGGACCACAGTGGAGAAGGTGGAAAGCTTCAAGTTCCTTGGCGTACACATCACTGACAAACTGAAATGGTCCACTCACGCAGACAGTGTGGTGAAGAAGGCGCAACAGAGCCTCTTCAACATCAGGAGGCTGAAGAAATTTGGCTTGGCACCTAAAACCCTCACAAACGTTTACAGCTTCTATCTCAAGGCCATCAGACTGTTAAATAGCCATTACTAGCACATTAGAGGCTGCTTCTGCCTATTGAAATCACTGGCCACTTTAAGAAATGGAACACTAGTCACTTTAATAATGTTTACATATCTTGCACTACTCATCTCATAGGTATATACTGTATTCTATAATATTCTACTGTATCTTAGTCCATGCCGCTCTGTCATTGCTTGTCCATATATGTATTCTTAAATTCCATTCCTTTATTAGATTTGTGTGTATTGGGTATATGTTGTGAAATTGTTAGATATTACTTCTTAGATATTACTGCACTGTCGGAGCTAGAAGCGCAAGCATTTCGCTACACACGCAATAACATCTACTAAACACGTGTATGTGACAACTAAAAATTGATTTGATTTGATTTGAGCTCTGAGACAGGATTGTGTCGAGGCACAGATTCATTCTTAAATGGAAGAAGTTTGGAACCATCGACTCTTCCTAGAGCTGGCCGCCCGGCCAAACTGAGCAATCGAGGGAGAAGGGCCTTGGTCAGGGAGGTGACCAAGAACCCGATGGTCACTCTGACAGAGCTCCAGAGTTCCTCTGTGGAGATGGGAGAACCTTCCAGAAGGACAACCATCTCTGCAGCACTCCACCAATCAGGCCTTTATGGTAGAGTGGCCAGACGGAAGCAACTCCTCAGTAAAAGGCACATGACAGCGCGCTTGGAGTTTGCCAAAAGGCACCTAAAGGACTCTCAGACCATGAGAAACAACATTCTCTGGTCTGATGAAACCAAGATTGAATTATTTGGCCTGAATGCCAAGCATCATGTCTGGAGGAAACCTGGAACCATCCCTACGGTGAAGCATGGCAGCATCATCCTGTGGGGATGTTTTTCAGCGGCAGGGACTGGGAAACTAGTCAGGATCGAGGGAAAGATGAACGGAGCAAAGTACAGAGGGATCCTTGATGAAAACCTGCTCCAGAGCTCTCAGGACCTCAGACTGGGGCGAAGGTTCACCTTCCAACAGGACAACGACCCTAAGCACACAGACAAGACAATGCAGGAGTGGCTTCGGGACAAGTCTCTGAATGAAAGTACTGAGTAAAGGGTCTGATTACTTATGTAAATGTAATATTTCCGTTTTATTTATTTTGAAAAAACCTGTTTTTGCTTTGTCATTATGGGGTATTGTGTGTAGATTGATGAGGAAAAAAACAATGTAATCCATTTTAGAATAAGGCCATAAAGTAACAAAATGTGGAAAAAGTCAAGGGGTCTGAATATTTTCTGAATGCACTGTATATCACAATTCACTAAACGGGAAAGGATGAAACAGTACTCACCGGATATGACTTTTGGGATACCTATTTTCTCCACTGCCTCTTTCAAATATTCAATGTGGGCTTCAACCATCTGGAGAGCAAAAGAAATGAGAAATAAAGCTATCTATCACCGCTACGGTTACTTAGAGATTCAGTATGTCTATTTAATTCTCACCTGCAGTGTGTCTGTGGACAGTGATTCCTTCATTATGGAAATTCTTTTGTGGGAAGAAGAAAAGTCACAATTTTTTTTTTTACTTGCACAGACATAGGCAGCAGTGTGAGGTACACTGAACAAAATTATATAAAAGGCAAATGCAACAATTTCAAAGATTTTACTGAGTTACAGTTCATATAAGGAAATCAGTCAATTGAAATAAATTCACTATGCCCTAATCTATGGATTTCACATGACTGGGAATACAGATATGCGACTGTTGGTTACAGATACCTTAAAAAAAAGGTAGGGGCATGGATCAGAAAACCAATCAGTATCTGGTGTGATCCCCATTTGCCTCATGCAGCATGACACATCTCCTTCGCATAGAGTTGATCAGGCTCTTGATTGTGGCCTGTGGAATGTTGTCTCACTCTTCAATGACTGTGCGAAGTTGCTGGATATTGGCGGGAACTGGAACACGCTGTCATAAACGTCGATCCAGAGCATCCCAAACATGCTCAATGGGTGACATGTCTGGTGATTATGCAGGCCATGGAAGAACTGGGACATTTTCAGCTTCCAGGAATTGTGTACAGATCCTTGTGACATGGGGCCGTGCATTATCATGCTGAAACATGAGGTGATGGCGGCTGATGAATGGCATGACAATGGGCCTCAGGATCTCGTCACAGTATCTCTTTGCATTCAAATTGCCATCGATAAAATGCACTTGTGTTCATTGTCTGTAGCTTTCGCCTGCCCATACCATAACCCCACCGCCACCATGGGGCACTCTGTTCACAATGTTGACATCAGCGAACCGCTCGCCCACACAACGCCATCTGCCTGGTACAGTTGAATCCGGAATTAATCTGTGAAGAGCACACTTCTCCAGCCTGCCAGTGGCCATCGAAGGTGAGTATTTGCCCACTGAAGTCGGTTACGACGCCGAACTGCAGTCAGGTCAAGACCCTGGTGAGGACGACGAGCATGCAAATGAGCTTCCCTGAGACGGTTTCTGACAGTTTGTGCCGAAATTCTTCAGTTGTGCAAACCCATAGTTTCATCAGCTGTCCGGGTGGCTGGTCTCAGACCATCCCTCGGGTGAAGAAGCCAGATGTGGAGGTCCTGGGCTAGCGTGGTTAAACGTGGTCTGCGTTTGTAAGGCCGGTTGGACGTACTGGCAAATTCTCTAAAACGACGTTGGAGGCAGCTTATGGTATAGAAATGGACATTCAATTCTCTGGCAACAGCTCTGGTGGACAATCCTGCAGTCAGCATGCCAATTGCACGCTCGCTCAAAACTTGAGATATCTGAGGCATTGTTTTGTGTGACAAAACTGCACATTTTAAAGTGGCCATTTATTATCCCCAGCACGAGGTGCACCTGTGTAATTATCATGTATTTTTTGTGTTTTTTTTGTTGGTATTTTCTCCCTTTTTCTCCCCAATTTCGTGGTATTCAATTGGTAGTTACAGTCTTGTCCCATCGCAGCAACCCCCGTACGGACACGGGAGAGGCGAAGGTCGAGAGTCGTGCGTCCTCCGAAACACAACCCAACCGAGCCGCACTGCTTCTTGACACAGTGCCTGCTTAATCCGGAAGCCAGCCGCACCAATGTGCCAGAGGAAACACCGTACACCTGGCGAACGAGTCAGCGTGCACTGCGCCCGGCCCGCCACAGGAGTCGCTAGTGCGCGATGGGACAAGAACATCAATTTTAATTTTTTTTACATTTTAGTCATTTAGCAGACGCACTTATCCAGAGCGACTTAGAGTTAGTGAGTGCATACATTTGTCATACTGGCCCCCCGTGGGAATCGAATCCACAACCCTGACGTTGCAAGCGCCATGCTCTTCCAACTGAGCTACAGGAGGACGGTCAAAACCTCTCCTACCCTGGACGGCGCTGGGCCAATTGTGCGCCGCCCCATGGGTCTCCCGGTCGCGGCCGGCTGCGACAGAGCCTGGACTCGAACCAGGATCTCTAGTGGCACAGCTAGCATGATCATGTTGTTTAATCAGCTTCTTGACATGCCACACCTGTCAAGTGGATGGACTATCTTGGCAAAGGAGAAATGCTCACTAACAGGTATGTAAACAAATGTGTGCCCAAAATGTGAGAGAAATACGTTTTTTGTGTGTATGGAACATTTCTGGGATCTTTTATTTCAGCTCATGAAAAATGGGACCAACACTTTACATGTTGCGTTTATATTTCTGTTCTGCACACTTGTTAGTGAACTGCCATACAATCAGAAAGTGTTTTACTAAACCATTACAGTCGGTATCCCTTATAGAGGCACAGTGGAGTCAGTATCACAAGAACAATTAAAAGCATGGTCTTTATGTAATGCCTTTTTTGACATATACAGTTCATATACAGTGGGGGAAAAAAGTATTTAGTCAGCCACCAATTGTGCAAGTTCTCCCACTTAAAAAGATGAGAGGCCTGTAATTTTCATCATAGGTACACGTCAACTATGACAGACAAAATTAGAAAAAAAAATCCAGAAAATCACATTGTAGGATTTTTAATGAATTTATTTGCAAATTATGGTGGAAAATAAGTATTTGGTCAATAACAAAATTTCTCAATACTTTGTTATATACCCTTTGTTGCCAATGACACAGGTCAAATGTTTTCTGTAAGTATTCACAAGGTTTTCACACACTGTTGCTGGTATTTTGGCCCATTCCTCCATGCAGATCTCCTCTAGAGCAGTGATGTTTTGGGGCTGTCGCTGGGCAACACGGACCTTCAACTCCCTCCAAAGATTTTCTATGGGGTTGAGATCTGGAGACTGGTTAGGCCACTCCAGGACCTTGAAATGCTTCTTACGAAGCCACTCCTTCGTTGCCTGGGCGGTGTGTTTGGGATCATTGTCATGCTGAAAGATCCAGCCACGTTTCATCTTCAATGCCCTTGCTGATGGAAGGAGGTTTTCACTCAAAATCTCACAATACATGGCCCCATTCATTCTTTCCTTTACACGGATCAGTCGTCCTGGTCCCTTTGCAGAAAAACAGCCCCAAAGCATGATGTTTCCACCCCCATGCTTCACAGTAGGTATGGTGTTCTTTGGATGCAAACACGACGAGTTGAGTTTTTACCAAAAAGTTATATTTTGGTTTCATCTGACCATATGACATTCTCCCAATCCTCTTCTGGATCATCCAAATGCACTCTAGCAAACTTCAGACGGGCCTGGACATGTACTGGCTTAAGCAGGGGGACACGTCTGACACTGCAGGATTTGAGTCCCTGGCGGCGTAGTGTGTTACTGATGGTAGGCTTTGTTACTTTGGTCCCAGCTCTCTGCAGGTCATTCACTAGGTCCCCCCGTGTGGTTCTGGGATTTTTGCTCACCGTTCTTGTGATCATTTTGACCCCACGGGGTGAGATCTTGCGTGGAGCCCCAGATCAAGGGAGATTATCAGTGGTCTTGTATGTCTTCCATTTCCTAATAATTGCTCCCACAGTTGATTTCTTCAAACCAAGCTGCTTACCTATTGCAGATTCAGTCTTCCCAGCCTGGTGCAGGTCTACAATTTTGTTTCTGGTGTCCTTTGACAGCTCTTTGGTCTTGGCCATAGTGGAGTTTGGAGTGTGACTGTTTGAGGTTGTGGACAGGTGTCTTTTATACTGATAACAAGTTCAAACAGGTGCCATTAATACAGGTAACGAGTGGAGGACAGAGGAGCCTCTTAAAGAAGAAGTTACAGGTCTGTGAGAGCCAGAAATCTTGCTTGTTTGTAGGTGACCAAATACTTATTTTCCACCATAATTTGCAAATAAATTCATTAAAAATCCTACAATGTGATTTTCTGGATTTATTTTTCTCAATTTGTCTGTCATAGTTGACGTGTACCTATGATGAAAATTACAGGCCTCTCTCATCTTTTTAAGTGGGAGAACTTGCACAATTGGTGGCTGACTAAATACTTTTTTCCCCCACTGTACATGTGTACAGTGAGGGAAAAAACGTATTTGATCCCCTGCTGATTTTGTACGTTTGCCCACTGACAAAGAAATGATGTCTATCATTTTAATGGTAGGTTTATTTGAACAGTGAGAGACAGAATAACAACCAAAAAATCCAGAAAAACGCATGTCAAAAATGTTATATAAATTGATTTGCATTTTAATGAGGGAAATAAGTATTTGACCCCCTCTCAATCAGAAAGATTTCTGGCTCCCAGGTGTCTTTTATACAGGTAACGACCTGAGATTAGGAGCACACTCTTAAAGGGAGTGCTCCTAATCTCAGCTTGTTACCTGTATAAAAGACACCTGTCCACAGAAGCAATCAATCAGATTCCAAACTCTCCACCATGGCCAAGACCAAAGAGCTCTCCAAGGATGTCAGGGACAAGATTGTAGACCTACACAAGGCTGGAATGGGCTACAAGACCATCGCCAAGCAGCTTGGTGAGAAGGTGACAACAGTTGGTGCGATTATTCGCAAATGGAAGAAACACAAAATAACTGTCAATCTCCCTCGTCCTGGGGCTCCATGCAAGATCTCACCTCGTGGAGTTGCAATGATCATGAGAACGGTGAGGAATCAGCCCAGAACTACACGGGAGGATCTTGTCAATGATCTCAAGGCAGCTGGGACCATAGTCACCAAGAAAACAATTGGTAACACACTACGCCGTGAAGGACTGAAATCCTGCAGTGCCTGCAAGGTCCCCCTGCTCAAGAAAGCACATATACATGCCCCTCTGAAGTTTGCCAATGAACATCTGAATGATTCAGAGGAGAACTGGGTGAAAGTGTTGTGGTCAGATGAGACCAAAATGGAGCTCTTTGGCATCAACTCAACTCGCCATGTTTGGAGGAGGAGGAATGCTGCCTATGACCCCAAGAACACCATCCCCACCGTCAAACATGGAGGTGGAAACATTATGCTTTGGGGGTGTTTTTCTGCTAAGGGGACAGGACAACTTCACCGCATCAAAGGGACGATGGACTGGGCCATGTAACGTCAAATCTTGGGTGAGAACCTCCTTCCCTCAGCCAGGGCATTGAAAATGGGTCGTGGATGGGTATTCCAGCATGACAATGATCCAAAACACACGGCCAAGGCAACAAAGGAGTGGCTCAAGAAGAAGCACATTAAGGTCCTGGAGTGGCCTAGCCAGTCTCCAGACCTTAATCCCATAGAAAATCTGTGGAGGGAGCTGAAGGTTCGAGTTGCCAAACGTCAGCCTCGAAACCTTAATGACTTGGAGAAGATCTGCAAAGAGGAGTGGGACAAAATCCCTCCTGAGATGTGTGCAAACCTGGTGGCCAACTACAAGAAACATCTGACATCTGTGATTGCCAACAAGGGTTTTGCCACCAAGTACTAAGTCATGTTTTGCAGAGGGGTCAAATACTTATTTCCCTAATTAAAATGCAAATCAATTTATAACATTTTTGATATGCGTTTTTCTGGATTTTTCTGTTGTTATTCTGTCTCTCACTGTTCAAATAAATCTACCATTAAAATTATAGACTGATCATTTCTTTGTCAGTGGGAAAATGTACAAAATCAGCAGGGGATCAAATACTTTTTTCCCTCACTGTATGTACATGTTCACTACAGTATAGGTGTGTAAATGGACTCACTGTGATGCTGTAGCATTTAGGATCAGTTTCTTCTTTGCGTATGAAGCAGTCACAACAACCTCCACCTCCTAGACAACAGCAAACCCCATTCAGCTACTCATCTGGGACACATGACTGTCTGATGCTAGGTTATCATTTAAAATATTAAAACAAGTGTTTGTTTGGCTGACCATCTCAAAGTAAAGTCCTGGGATGTCCTCAGCTCCACTAGTCAGCTCTGCTGCAGCCACAGCTCTGACAGAGGTACCCAGTGGGGTTGTCCACAGGTGAGGCACTGACACACTCCACACCCTCAGCACTGGCTCCTCAGAGGACAGAAACTGACAAAGGGATACAGAGAGACAGGTGTCATACAGGCACAGACAGATAGAAACACTCTGACTTACCTGTATACACACAATAGAAGAGGTTTGAAATACAATGTAAACTCAAAACACCACTACATTTCAGAGGCCAAGGTAGGTCGCATGGTCTGTGGAGCTGATAAAAGCATGTCGTGTGTGTCTGAGGACTGTCCTGAGTGGGTTTGTCACATTACCTGGCTTAGGAACTCTGGCATGGGTGTAGACAAATCTGTCTTAAACAGTTCCTGAAATGAAATTGACCATGTTAAATAACTGGCTTACATTAACACAAACACAGTAATTCAGCTTGTAATGAACAAGAATTTCATTGACCGTCACAGTGCTACAGTCAGTTGCCCTGCCTCTACCATATTGTAACACACCGTGGGCCAAACCTCAACAACAAGTCCTGATGACTGTTTCTCTGATAAATGCTGCCTTGGACACATGACTTCCACTAGTCTGTTAGACACCTACTGTGAGCTCCAGGCCAGAGATGTTGAGGACAAAACGTCTATCTTGGTGGGCAGCTGTAATCAGGGGGTTCAAGACCTCATCAGAGATCCAGAAGTACAGCATGCGGTCCTCTGTCAGTTGGCTGGGGTCGAATACAGACGCATTGATGACAGCTGTCACGTTGTTGTATTTGGCCAGACCCTGGACATCATGGGAAGACAGAAGAAAGATACTGTAATACATATAACAACAATTGGTATTGTGCATCATCATGTACAATGAATTTGGATGCTAGATAATAAAGGGCTATACAGTACCTTGTGGTATGATTCAATGTAATTGGATGTGATGACAGGGGCAGAAGTTACTCCAATATCCATGCTGATGTCACCATCACTAAGGAATTGCTCTGTGGGAATCAACGCGGAGATGTAAACATAGTCACTGACAGATATTCAAAATAAGACATAATCATGTTACTTCAATAGGCTTCGTGAGTTATCTACCCAGGCTCCCCAAATGTGACCATACCTGCTTGTTCCTGTATGAAGTCAGCCAATATGTTTGCCACATTATTGATCTCCTTACAGATCTAAGATGACGGAAACAGAGGCATTGTTTCATTTTTTGTTGCAGCTGATGTGACAGATGACGTTTGTCAAATTTCTAGCTGGGTTGCATTAACAAGACAGTAGAGGGCAGAGTTGAGCCATCATTGAGGCCTCTGTCCAATACTTTGAAATACTGTAAATTATTATTCTATACTTCCCTCTGATTCATCACTTACCTGGATTTTAACAACCAGCTTCACAGTGAAGGTGATGAAGTTTGTGAACAGCCTCTTGAGCCAGCCAGGCCTAAAGCCAAAATGTAAAACATAGGGTTTGTCCTTCATGTTGCAGTTACTTTCTTTGAAGGCAGAGCACATTACAGATACCATTTTACACTATGTGTATAAAACTATCTGGGTTCCATAACGTGCCACGTACTCCCTGTCTCCCTGAAGCAGGAGATCGAGCTTGTGGAACGTGAGGTAGCAGTCTGATGTGTCTGCAGCAACTTTTCCCTTTCCACAATCTGAGACAGAGAAAGCACATGATCAGTGCCAGGAAATACATGACAAAAGGTAAGATAAGATTCCTGTAAACTCTTAGGAAGAATGAGAAGGAAGAGTGAACATTGAACACCACAAAAACAATGGGCAGAAAAAGGTACTTACAGAGTTTGGGGTTAATGCCAAGATCAATGTGCGAATCAATTTCAAAATCTACTGAATGTCCCACATTGACACTGCAAAACAGATGACACATGGCAGTGTCATGACCACGCAGCTATTCAAGGTCAACATACAAAACGTATGTAGTAGCCAACATGAAATTTGGATAAATCACAACATACGTAATTGCAAGATCTAGAAAGTTCTATCTAATCATATCACCAACTATTTCCATCCCTCTCATCCTCCGTTTTCACAGTTACTGATGGAAGGACTCACAGCCAGCTTCCATATCCATACTGGATGGTTCCCTTGAAAACAGCAGACACGTTGGAGATGGCAATCTCAATGCCTTCACCTGGTATGAGCTCAAACTCACTCCGCCCAATCGACAGGTTATGGATCTCCAGACTGAGAGGGCAAAGGTCAGGAGAGGACATTATTATTGGTTGTTCATTTTAGCAAGAATAAAGGAGCAAATCAATAAAGCAATGGCAATAGTGTTGACATTCAATCTGTTACTGATTGAAAAATGAGTGCTTATGCATTCATCCAATCATGTGTCATATACATTATCAATGATAAGTGAATACAGGATAAAAGGAGAGCATGTGAGGTAATGGAGGAGGATGAAAGGAACAGCATAACCACATGCATGTGGTGCAGGTACACTGACTGTGGAATTAGAGGTCAGGTCCACTCACTTGGCAAGCCCATATTTCACCTTTCCAACAAAGGGAATAGACTTCTCGCTGCTGATGCTTGGATATTTGGCATGCTGGAATGCAGCCTGGATGACCTTGGTCGTCTTTTCATTTACTGAAGAGAAAATACACAATTAAAGATAATACTCAACAAAACAGTTCAACTACCCTGTCAGTAACAGCTCTGGTGAAAAACATTTGAGAGTACACCATAGTGAGGCAGGAATAAATAAGATCGATACTCACAGACCACCGCTGCAGGGTAGGTCAGCCTACAGACAGCCCCAGTGAACCTGTATGCAGAGGCTGGATCCAGACAGGACCGGGACATCCCAACCAGGCCCAGGAACAGCAGCAGGACTGGGAGTGTCATCACACACTTCTCCATCACACCAGTAGCAAAATGAACACTGACTTCAAACTGGATCCCAGAGCTGTGTAGTGCCTCCTCAGAACCTCTCAACTAACTGATCCAGGCTGTGTTGAGCATGCAGAAGAGACAAGGGGAGGAAGAGGGAGGAAACAGAAGACACCTCTGGGGAGATGGGGGTTGGATTGAGGCTAAACTTGGCTGAACTAAACTTCACAACACTGCCCCAGTAGTCTATGATTGGGCCTCAACCAGGCCAGAGCGGGATATTTGTGAGTGGGTGTTGTTACGTGGTCTATCTGGGCCCAGGGGCTACTTCTGTACATGCGAGGTAGGGTTATTATATGGCAGTAAATAACAGATGTACAGACCCATTTTTATAGGGCACATTCTCAGAAACTCCCATACCTTACAGTCACAGGAATGCCAATCTTGACCCAGAATGATGAAACCATACAGCTAACCTTTCACCAAAATCTGTCTTTCACAGTTTTATGTGAAGAAAATGGGAATTGTGCTACTATTTCTGCAAATATGAATCAGTCATGACCACATTGGTCAATACAACTTCCTAAGACAATTTGTACTTTCCAGTAAATAAGCAGGTCTCTAGGGACCAAATGTACTAGTTGAACTCTCTAGCCTGCCTGGATAACTCAGAGGAAGTGATGGGGACAATAAGTGGAATGTACTACAGTAAACCCCACATTGTAAACACAGAATGCAGTTTGCAACTCCCACATTTCTCCAACAGGTCAATGAACTCTGGATAGAAAAAGCTGGAACGGAGCCTTAAGGGCTCTACACAGTCCAAAAATCCAGCCGCACAAATGTACGTAGTTCTACGTAGAGTGACCCAAACGGACCTCTGTCGGCTCCGTTTGGGTATACTGTCTAGACCCCTTTACCCTTGTGAACTAAAAAAAATTAGCATGAGATGTTATGAAAATGTTAAACATATTTTTGTTGATCGTTCTCAAACAAAATGTTATCTAAAACAAGCTTGTGATTTGAGTACTGTAGATGTGGTATAGTATTTTTGTTCTGTTAGGTGACTGTAGTGTAGTAAATAGCTGTATCTAAAGAGGCAATCATTTTAAATAAGTATGTTTATTGCAAGTCTCCACAAAATATTCTTGATACAGCAGCATCCATTAAAAAGCTGTTTTACCTAAATAAAAACAAAAAGACAAATCAAACTAGAACATACTAGGGCGGAATTACACTTAGTGTATATGTGTACAGTTAAAGGCATTCCAAAAGGAATCACAATATATATTTTTCTCATTGTGTAACAAGGGAGCGAGGTTACTATGCATGATTCCATTTTAATTGCAAAAACAGTCTGGCTTAAGGCCCACACAACTGCATATTCCTGTGTTTAACATAATTCTACTTTCAGAAGTTCTTTAACCATTCTAATGAATTAAAGCCACACTATGTTAACACTGCCTTCCATTTCACATCTGAGACAACCAGAGAAACATTCGATACTCATGCACAACCCTGTATGGCACTTCCATCTCTGAGCAAGAGCAATACAACTCGTTGATCATATAGCACTATGAGCATCTCAGTATTTAACCCAGATTAAAGCAAGCTTGCATAATAAGTATGGCCGGCACAATACCAGTATTGCGATACTCGTATCGTGGAAAGGAAACAAAACACAAAGTGGATTTAACAATTTCGGAAAACAGCCCTAATGTTGGAAACATTCAGTTTATTAGGTACACCACCCCATTCGCGAAAATGGTTTGCTCCTACAGACAGTGAGTCATGTGGCCTTGGCTTGCTATATAAAGCAGGCAGACAGGCATCGAGGCATTCAGTTACTGGGCAAAACTAGTGACCTAAGCGACTTTGAGCATGGTATGATCATTGGTGCCAGGCACGCCGGTTCCAGTATCTCAGAAACGGCTGGCCTCCTGGGCTTTTCACGCACAACTGTGTCTAGGGTTTGCTGAGAATGGTGCGACAAATAAAAAACATCCAGTCAGCAGCAGTCCTGTGGGCGATAACAGCTCGTTAATGAGAGAGGTCGCAGAATGGCAAGAATTGTGCAAGCTAAGAGGCGGGCCACAAACAGGCAAATAATGGCATAGTACAAATGGTGTGCAGAAAGACAACTCGGAATGCACAACTCGTCGGTCCGGGTTCCACTCCTATCAGCTAAAAACAAGAAGAAGAGTCTCCAGTGGGCACGCGATCACCAACACTGAACAATTGAATGGAAAAACATTGCCCGGTCCAACGAATCTCGGTTCCTGTTGCGTCATGCTGATGTCAGAGTCAAGATTTGGCGTAAGCAGCATGAGTCTGACTACGTTGACGTCCTGCCTGGTGTCAACGGTACAGGCTGGTGGCAGTGGTGTAATGGTGTGGGGAATGTTTTCCCTGGCACACATCAGGTCCCTTGATACCAACTGAGTAACGTTTGAACGCCACACCTTGTAGAATCCATGACCCAAATAATTCAGGCTGTTCTGGAAGCAAAGGGGGTCCGACCCGGCACTAGATGGGTGTACCTAATAAACTGGCCGCTGAGTGTACATTATTACTCATCCAGAGTCACATTTATTTTCCAAGCTATAGCAGACAATATTTTACATATATAAGTTTTTTAAAGGACCAAAGAGTTGATCTGCTTCGTGTTTCCATTTTTGCAATGGAAAAAATATTGCGATACTAGTATTGTCCCAGCTCTAATAATAAGATACATTTGTAAAGTGCTGTGTACAGACAATACAATAATATTTAAATGTTTTGTTCCAATACCCATTTACAGCATTTACAACCATTTGGCAGAGAGAAGTGTATGTACTGTACTGTATATACAACCATTTGGTCACTATCATAAGGCAGGAAGCACCGAATGAACCACACCCTTAACAGACTACAGCCAGGGCTTTGTATGCGTTGACGCTTTTAATCACTCATGATTTCTCACAAAATGTCCAGGCATCCATCCAGAAGGACAAAGAGGGAGGACTTCCAGTGACAGAGAGGCAGGTCTGATACTGAAGTTAACTGCCCCCTGCTGGAAGAGTCGATTATTCAGTTAGCCACTGCCGGGGCCTCTGGGATGAGGGAGGCAAAGAAGGCTTTGAAGAAGATCCAGGCACTCCAAATGATGGACACCCTGTGTTGAGGCACAGGTACTGCAGTCAGGGGGTGTGGTTCATCCGGTCCAACCTCTGCCTCGGCCCCCTCTTCTCCTGCAGGGACCTCCGCCTGAGGGAAGAGGAGAAACTCTGTTAGCCCCACCACCAGAGTTCAGACATAAACACACACTTAAACTGTATTTTTACAACACAGTTAAATGAAACTATATCAGGGGAGTCAAAAAGGGCCAGGACGATACCAGTATAGCCAATATTTTTTCCATGGCAAAACTGGAAACACGAAGTAGACCAATCTCTGTATGTAAAATATTGTGTGCTATAGCTTGGAAAATGATGATGTTTGTTTCCAACATTAGGGCTGTTTTCCTAAAGAAGTTAAATCTGCTTGTTTCCTGAGACACAAACTCAATATACTTCAAAATGACTAAAACCAAATCTAAACTGTGTAGAAATAATAATGGACCTACATGTATACAGTTCTTGACTGTGTCCAGCTTGCTAATAATCACCTAAATTAAAGCTAGACAGTCAGGGAGTATTGAAAATTACAAAAACGATGGATAGAGGACTATCTTTTGCTAATTTTGACAGCGAGGAAGTATAACCAATTTTCAGTGCGGCCCTCTGGACCACGTTGAAGGCCGAATACGGCCCCGGGCCAAAATGAGTTCGACAACCCTGCTCTACATGCTGTGTGACGAATGTTACTACATAAGGCAGTAAATGCCTTGTTATGAAGCCATATCTGTTTTCCACACCCAGAGATCCAGTCCCTGAGGAAATGAGTCTTACCGGTGGCACTGGGTTCCTGTCCTGGTTCTGTTGGTTCTGGATGACCTCGGGGACCTGGTTGTTTGGACCTCTGACCAGGGGCCTTCGTCTGAAGGGGAACCAGCCTGCTGTGTGCCTGAGAGGAAGACAACAGGGATTAATAAAGTAGATCTGCATGATTCTTCTTAAATTGTGTATCTATTCCACAGTCAGAGTATACAGTATATGGTGGTCCTCTGTAGCTCAATTGGTAGAGCATGGCGCTTGTAACGCCAGGGTAGTGGGTTCGATCCCCGGGACCACCCATACGTAAAAATGTATGCGCACATGACTGTAAGTCGCTTTGGATAAAAGCGTCTGCTAAATGGCATATTATTATTATTATTATTATGTGGTGGTCCCTATAAGCATTTCCAGTTAAGAACAGGTAGTGCAAACAAAGAGGAAGTACAAACTCACTAACATGTTAATAATGGCCACTCTATTTACATTCCTATAACCAGGCCAACTAATAGATAGTGATCTCTGTCCCTCTCCTTCCAACACACTGAGACCAGTCTAATCATTAGCTTGGGCGGTGGAGCACTAGCCGCTAAACCTTGTTACACGTTAAGCTAACGCTTAGTTCCCATTCTGCCACGTCTGTCCAGATTAGTTGATCAGGGAGGGAGTAGTGCCCTTGAGCTGACGCCCAGATCTAATCCCCCAGTTATAGTAACGTAGCAGAGATGAGGCCTGCTGTACCAGGCAGCTCCCAGCAGCACATAGAGAAACACTCAACTAGCACTACATATCCTCACATTAGACTGAAATACGGGAGGACATTCAGGACACTGCAGTCACAACGACCTGACAGACTGTGTCAGTGTATGTCAATGCCATGCCTTTATCGCTCTCCCTCCCTCAACATCTCTCAACCTCTTTCTCCCTCCCTCAACCTCTCTCAAACACACACAGATTTGTCTCCGCTCATACATTTGGAATGTGTGGTTTGGATGAGAGCTGAATCCAGAGCCTGAGGGAGTTGCATAATGGACAGAGCGTGTGACTGCAACACATTGAGCTAAGGACATCTCTTCTCTGCTGATAAGCACAACATATGGCCCTCATTCTCTCAGGATTACTGTACAGTGCCATGCAAAAGTATTCATCCCCCTTGGTGTTTTTCCTATTTTGTTGCATTACAACCTTCAATTTAAATGGATTTTATTTGGATTTCATGTAATGGACATACACAAAATAGTCCAAATTGGTGAAGTGAAAAAAATAACTTATTTAAAAAAATGATACAGAATAAATAACGGAAAAGTGATGCGTGCATATATATTCACCCCCTTTGCTATGAAGCCCCTAAATAAGATATGGTGCAACCAATTACCTTCAGAAGTCACATAATTAGTTCAATAAAGTCCACCTGTGTGCAATCTAAGTGTCACATGATCTGTACACCTGTTCTGAAAGGCCCCAGAGTCTGCAACACCACTAAGCAGGGGCACCACCAAGCAAGCGGCACCATGAAGACCAAGGAGCTCTCCAAACAGGTCAGGGACAAAGTTGTGGAGAATTACAGATCAGGGTTGGGTTATAAAAAAATATCAGAAACTTGGAACATCCCACGGAGCACCATTAAATCCATTATTAAAAAATTGAAAGAATATGGCACCACAACAAACCTGCCAAGAGAGGGCCGCCCACCAAAACTCACGGACCAGGCAAGGAGGGCATTAATCAGAGAGGCAACAAAGAGACCAAAGATAACCCTGAAGGAGCTGCAAAGCTCCACAGCGGAGATTGGAGTATCTGTCCACAGGACCACTTTAAGCCGTACATTCCACAGAGCTGGGCTTTACAGAAGAATGGCCAGAAAAAGGCTGATGCTTAAAGAAAAAAATAAGCAAACACGTTTGGTGTTCGCCAAAAGGCATGTGGGAGACTCCCCAAACATATGGAAGAAGGTACTCTGGTCAGATGAGACTAAAATTTAGCTTTTTGGCCATCAAGGAAAACGCTATGTCTGGCGCAAACCCAACACCTCTCATCATCCCGAGAACACCATCCCCACAGTGAAGCATGGTGGTGGCAGCATCATGCTGTGGGGATGTTTTTCATTGGCAGGGACTGGGAAACTGGTCAGAATTGAAGAAATTATGGATGGCGCTAAATACAGGGAAATTCTTGAGGGAAACCTGTTTCAGTCTTCCAGAGATTTGAGACTGGGACGGATGTGCACCTTCCAGCAGGACAATGACCCTAAGCATACTGCTAAAGCAACACTCAAGTGGTTTAAGGGGAAACATTTACATGTCTTGGAATGGCCAAGTCACAGCCCAGACCTCAATCCAATTGAGAATCTGTGGTATGACTTAAAGATTGCTGTATACCAGCGGAACCCATCCAACTTGGAAGGAGCTGGAGCAGTTTTGCCTTGAAGAATGGCCAAATATCCCAAGCTTATAGAGACATACCCCAAGAGACTTGCAGCTGTAATTGCTGCAAAAGGTGGCTCTGCAAAGTATTGATTTTGGGGGGGTGAATAGTTATGCACGCTCAGTTCTGTTTTTTTGTCTTATTTCTTGTTTGTTTCACAAAAAAATAAAAAAATTGCATCTTCAAAGTGGTAGGCATGTTGTGTAAATCAAATGATACAAACCCCCCAAAAAAGCAATTTTAATTCCAGGTTGTAAGGCAACAAAATAGGAAACAATGCCAAGGGGGGTGAATACTTTCGCAAGCCACTGTACGGGTGCCTTCATCTACCCATCACCCATAGCCACTGCCAGCCTCACCATTAGCGGACAGGCTATACACAGAGCCATGTGTTTAGAGAGTTGTGCCATTGAGGTTTCTGCATTATGATGCATTTAGATGACACTACAATATTCTATGACAGAGATGTTAGCGCACCATTAACATTACATAGGGAATAATGTCTAGAATGAGCATTATGATGCATTTACATGACATTTGAAAATATTATTGGCAGCCATGTTAGTGCCTGATTAACATAACATGGGGAATATTTCAATAATGCTATGTAACTGAATGACAAGCATTAGAACAATATAAAACATTCTAAAAGTTGGCCCAACTCTCTAAATACATGGCTCTGGCTGTAGAGTACAACAGTACGAGTCAAAATACCCATAAAACCTAGCGGTCAAACAGGGACATGGTTCCAATCATTTTTCCACTATTAATTTTTCCCCATTGGGGATTTTAGAAACACTTAAAATAAGGGTTGTTTTTTGTCTAGGCTTAGCCTGGCATGACGTTTTGATAACCATGTAAATCTCTGTAGGACAAGGTGACTTTTATCAATATATTCGCCTGTATTTACACCCCCAAAAAAGGAAATGCTAATTAGCTGCTAATATGGCTATCATAAAAAAAACTACAAATACCATGATGATCTGGACAAGACTGCCGAATCAAGGCAAAGGTAAGAATCTATGGATGAACTATCTAATTTTATCTAAATGTAGTAATGAATAAATTGGCTTCATTTCTTTCAATGGACAATTCTGTGAACTGTCTTGTGCAAGTTTTAAATTGACACAATACCTGTTAGCAAACGTGTCAGCTAGAGTTGACGTGCAGGAGCTTGCAGGGATTTGTAGTTTTGCATGATGTCTACTTTGACGCTAATTATTATTAATTAGCATTTTTGGATCTGAGAGTAAATAGAGCCGAATAGATAAAAAAGTTACCTTGTCCCAGAGAGATTTACATGGTTATCAAAACGTCACGCCAGGGTAAGCCTACACGAAACACAGCCCTTATTTGAAGTGTTTCTAAAATCCTCTATGGGAAAAATGAATGGTGGAAAGCTTATGTAGGCTTCGGCTACATATCCCCAAGTACTGTGCACTTACTTCTCCAACATAAGCAAACATGAGATGGGTAGATAAGAACAAACATAAACACAGTCACATCAACAGTCAACTCACAGGTACATAAGGAGCAGGCTGCTCATGACCAGGGCGAAGCGGCTCAGGCTGGAGTAGAAGTAGACGATACTGAGAAACACTCCCAGACGGGCAGCCGTGTACACCCAGTCCAGCCAATCACGATCCATATCCTCCTCATCCTCCATCACAGGCCCGCCCTGGGCGTTCATCCGCAGGTTCTGATTGGCTGCTCCCGGGTTGATAAAGGCGGCGTCCTGTGCATTCTGATTGGCTGGAAGGTTGTCAATGGGGGCCTGATTGGGCAGGGCTGCTGGGACAGCGGCTTGGTGGGGAGCGACAGGAAGGGATGGGCCGGCGGCTGGGGCAAAGGGGGCGGAGGCTGCTGCTGCGTAGGCTGCATGGCTATGGGACAAAAGACAGATACAGGATGTTTCTTAATATGCATATTACCGTGCTCCACACTCTCATGCTCCGAGTGCATTCTCCAACGATGTTCTCTTGAGTACGTTCTTGTGAGGACGAGAATGTGGAGAATGCATAAAACAACCTTCTACCAGCCAGGTCAATGACAACAATAGACTAAACAAGATATACACAAAGCAAACATTTTACTTCATAACTATCAGCTAGCTATATGTGAATCGTAATAATGTAGCTAACCAGATAGTTTAACAGGCAAAACTGACCTAGAACGAATATTATGCAAGGTAGACGTCAATTCTTTGTGGGTAGCTAGCTAACGATTCTTTGTGGCTAACAGCAGTAGCTAGCCAGTTAGCCCAATTGACTTATTATGGGCTTGCGATCTACGGTACGTCGGCAGGTAAACATTCCAAAATTAACACCGAATGTATTTATTAACGTATCAAGATAAAATATTGTACTCAGGCAACATATTACATGTGAATAGGCAACATTTGTATTTTCTCTCGCTTCAGCTCAAATAATGATATAAAGAAATGTAGCGTATTTTTTTACGTGGTTGCGACATTTCTTTAAAAAAAATTTAGGGGGTAGATCAGCTTTAATATTGCAGATAGATTGTAACTTCCATCAATGTAATTGTCTGCATCACTTCCAATCCCCCATATGTTGTTGTTTTTCTCGCAAATATATACACCGTAGCCAAATACATTTAAACTCAGTCTTTCACAATTCCTGACATTTAATCCTAGTAAAAATTCCCTGTCTTAGGTCAGTTAGGATCACCACTTTATTTTAAGAATGTGAAATGTCAGAATAATAGTTGAGAGAATGATTTATTTCAGCTTTTATTTATTTCATCACATTCCCAGTGGATCAGAAGTTTACATACACTCAATTAGTATTTGGTAGCATTGCCTTTAAATTGTTTAACTTGGGTCAAACGTGTCAGGTAGCCTTCCACAAGCTTCCCACAATAAGTTGGGTGAATTTTGGCCCATGCCTCCTGACAGAGCTGGTGTAACTGAGTCAGGTTTGTAGGCCTCTTTACTCGCACACGCTTTTTCAGTTCTGCCCACAAATTTTCTATAGGATTGAGGTCAGGGCTTTATGATGGCCACTCCAACACGTTGACTTTGTTGTCCTTAAGCCATTTTGCCACAACTTTGGAAGTATGCTTGGGGTCATTGTCCATTTGGAAGACCCATTTGCGACCAAGCTTTAACTTCCTGACTGATGTCTTGAGATGTTGCTTCAATATATCCACATAATTTTCCTTCCTCATGATGCCATCTATTTTGTGAAGTGCAGCAAAGCACCCCCACAGCATGATGCTGCCACCCTTGTGCTTCACGGTTGGGATGGTGTTCTTCGGCTTGCAAGCAATCCCCTTTTTCCTCCAAACATAACGATGGTCATTATGGGCAAACAGTTCTATTTTTGTTTCATCAGACCAGAGGACATTTCTCCAAAAAGTACGATATTTGTCCCCATGTGCAGTTGCAAACCGTAGTCTGGCTTTTTTATGGCGGTTTTGGAGCAGTGGCTTCTTCCTTGCTGAGCGGCCTTTCAGGTTATGTCGATATAGGACTAATTTTACTGTGGATATAGATACTTTTGTACCCGTTTCATCCAGCATCTTCACAAGGTCCTTTGCTGTTGTTCTGGGATTGATTTGCACTTTTCGCACCAAAGTACGTTCATCTCTAGGAGACAGAACGCGTCTCCTTCCTGAGCGGTATGACTGCTGCGTGGTCCCATGGTGTTTATACTTGCGTACTATTGTTTGTACAGATGAACGTGGTACCTTCAACCTAAGTGTATGTAAACTTCCAACTTCAACTGTACATATACACATACATACATATAAATACATATACATACATATCCTTTAAAAAAATATATTTCCCTTTATTACTTTCCAACCCCACCACCCCTTCCCTAATTGGAGTAAACTAGTGAACAACAACACTTAGGCCTCTACTTCCAGCTTATACATACTATATAAATTTTATGGACACAGTCAATTTTACAATAATTATATTTTTTTGTTTTTACTCCTGAACTTCCTCTACCCTCAACCTCTCCGATTATTTTCATGATGTCCATCCGGCTTGCCTCTATATGCCATATCTTTCCAACTGTGCTCTGTCACAAAAGCTCTCAACCTATAACCTATATTCTTATTATGGACATAGTATGCTTTACATGAGTTATCTCGTTGTTATTAGTTGTTAGTTGTTATTAGTCCCATCTTTCAGCTCCATTCAACACCTCCCATCTATCTCTTCACACCATCCATATTGGATTTCTATTTGCCATATATTTTTCAACTGTACTGTGATGTTTCACAAAAGTTCTGAACCCTTCTATTCTCATTGTTTCTACAGATTGTAAATTGAAAATAAACATGTTTGCTAAAAATTGTATTATATTATTGATCGATTGACTATGACTTTTCAGATCACCCAGTAGTGCTATCTGCAGGGTTAGCTCCAGGTAAATGTTGCAATCCTTCAGCTATTCCTGGACCTGTGTCCAAAAACAAGGTACAAATGGACAGTACCAAAACAAAGGATCTAATGATTCTGTCTCTTCGCAGCAAAATCTGCAGAGCTGGGAAGATTGTATCCCCCATATAAATAACATTTTATTGGTAGCAAGAATTTTGTATAATAATTTAAATTGGAAAATTCTACGTTTTGAATGCAGCGTCGTTTTGCTTATCAGTTCATAAACACTATGCCATGGAATCGGTATGTCAAAAATCTCTTCCCAACTATTTTGCAATCTATATGGGACAGCTGTCAATCCTTTGGTCCTTAAATGAAACTGGTATACTTATTTATTTATCACAATTTTCTTTAACCAATTATGTTCTTTAATAATAATAATAATAATAATATATAATATGCCATTTAGCAGACGCTTTTATCCAAAGCGACTTACAGTCATGTGCGCATACATTTTTACGTATGGATGGTCCCGGGGTTCGAACCCACTACCCTGGCGTTACAAGCGCCATGCTCTACCAATTGAGCTACAGAGGGCCGACAGACAAGTTCCTTACCTTTTCCCCCTTCCACTTTCCTCTTCCATTTTTGCGGTAATGCTGCAATTATTTGGTTGTAATTTTGGGTAGAGCAGACATTTCCATATGTTTTTGTTAGCTGCATGTGCAACATAACTCCACCAGTCCTACATATAATATCATTTACGAAGATTATACCTTTTTTAAACATGTTTTCAAAAAATAATGGTTTTTTATCAATTAGTATATTTGAGTTTAACTACAATATTTGTTGCATTATTTATTCTGTCGTTCCTGCGTCATATTTCTTTGCTTACTTTCCGTTGAAGCTTGCATCGATGCATGCTTCAAAATATGTACAAATGGAGTACGCATTCAAGAAGTGCCTTTCATGCTCTGTTTCGCATACATGATTTGGACTCATACTCCGACCCTCCCGTGCTCCAATTTGCATGCTCGGAGCACGGTACTATGCATTTTGAGAAACACCTACAGTAAGCCAGGGGTGTCAAACTAATTTTGCTCCACATTTGTTTTCAATGACTGTTAACAAGCTGTACAGAGTGAAGAGACTATGAATCATTCCCACCAGGATTTCTCTGGGATTTGTTTTATATTTGCGGGCAAAAATGCTTGATTTTGCGGCAGCAATTCTGACATAATTGCTAAAATGCTTGTGATTGAATACTTACTACTGCATGTAGTATTGGCGAGCATACATGTGCTGCAGCCAGAGCAGCTGTTGAGGGCTGTAGAGGGAGTAGGTGGGGAAGGTTGGGTTGGTTATCTCTGCTGCCCCTGGCCTAGTGACACACAGGATAATAGCAGTGTGAATTGCATGTCATATCAGACTGAAGGATAGACCAACGTATTGCATATAATCTCTCCCAGCAATATAACTTTTCATAAAGCAACACAAGTAATAGTTATGGGACTAATATCACCAGCTTTATGCAAAGAATTCACTTGTCTTGTTAACTCACGATGTAGTGCCAGGCCATGCGGGTGGGGTGGGAGAGGTGGAAGTGTACCTTCGTTGTCTCAGCTCTGGTTCAGTGGGCACAGATGGGGCTGGGGTGACACCCTCTTCGTTCTGTCTGGTAGGCATGGCAGAGGGTTGTGGTTCTGGCTCTCTGACCTGAATCAAAAGTGAGACATGGTGTTAACACCACAGGTGCGGACATACATACTGTACAAAGTGACTGCAGTGAATAGCTGCAGTGAATTTTCAGAGATGCAATGTTATGGTCTCCAGAGATTCCTAATGAGAGTAGTTGTGCACCGGTCTCCTGCTATCCACTGAGCTGGGACTCCTCTCTCCAGAGACCAGAACAGACTCAGCTCTGACACCTCCTCAACCACTGATTGGGGGACTACTTTAGATGATTTAGCTGATAGGGCGTTTTGGCTTATCAAATTATTCGTTATCAACCATGTGAGGTGTCTTTTTCCTAATCTGAATGTCTGGCTTTGACTGTCGTTTGTCAGCTCCGGGAGCTCCCAATTACAGCTACAAATCATATTAATGAGGTGTGTAGGGTTTCTAAAGGAGAGCACAAGGGAATCACTGGCACGGCAGAACTAAAAACAAAAACGTTTCCTGGTTTGGCACAATATCTTGGGGAGCAACAACTGAGGCATTGTTAACTGATGCTATTTAATGAGTATATTTAAAATAGCTTCACCTAGGTCTACATCATAACCTTCACATAGAGTACATGTCACAGTTTGAGATGGGGTTCCATATGGGGTACTTTACCTTGGGTCTTGCTCCTAGTGGACCTCTGGGCTGAGTTCTGACTGCACACACCAGGTGCACAGTGGGTGTTAGGTCCGTCTGTGAAGACATACATGATGAGATATCCCAGGCGGCATAAGACACAAGAACATCACATCCATTCTTGGCACGGGACATAGAGGGACACTCATTCAACCTTTTGAAGTAAAAAATGTATAAAAAAGAATGCCTTTGAAAAATCCTGTGAGAAAAGTAGTGAATGCAACATTAAACAAAATCTGACTGATCTGAAGTTCAAAAAAGGGGACTGCATTCATAACAGTCCTGACAGGGGCTTATATGGGGTTGAACTCCAGGGATGTCAAAGCACAGTTCAGTTTTGCTCTCGGCATTCATCTGAGATTCTAGTATTGTAATTCATTGACATAACAGATTAAATATACACACTGTTCAGCACAGTTTTATAGGTAATGCAGTAGTACTAAAAATAACTAGGACATAGGTTTAGCAATTCTCTGCCTGATTTCAGGTATTTGTGTAGCCCTGTAGGCAGACTGCATCCCTGATCTAGGCACATAATGTTGAATCAATAACATTCTTTTTTTACTGATGATACCTGCAATCTGACCAGATGGCACATAACTCTGTATATAGCTAGAGTTCTGAGAATATGTCTAGTTGATATTTCGGTGAATAGGCACACACACGTACCTTTCTGAAAATATCTCTGACATGCAGTTGGTCTGGGAGCAGCTTGCCAGAGTAAATAAGTCTCTGATCACTTTCAGCCTGTGGGGGAAAGGAGGACAGATTTCAACACAACACACACTGACAGCAACCATGATTTATACATACACAACTATGTATAGCCTAGCTAGCTGTTTAGATTGCATGATTGTTATTGACACTAGCTAGTAGTATGACATTATAGCTGGCTAACTTACTGGACCAATCTAACTTGGCAAGGACTGGCTAGCTTGCTAGCTATGGGGTAGCTAGCTAGCCAAGTTAGCTAGATAGCTATCACATTTACTCACCGGGTTGTTTGGGTACACCCTCGATAAATGAGTCTTCAACTCTTTCACTGTCCAGTCCGTGTCAACTCCTTCAATCGTTTGATCCCCGTGCGCTTGATTCGGTGTTTTTATCACAAGCGTGATTGTCTTTTGTCTAACGTTAGGAAAACCACTGTTGTCCATTTTTGTTTTTTTGTGACCTCTCCCAACGCAACCTATTAGTTATAATATCAACGGAGTAAGTAACTACAGCATCTAATCATCTAGCTAAAATGTCAGAGAAACAAATGAATTTATTCAGCCGACAACCTTTTAGTTGAGATGATGAGGAAGTAAGTAACTAGCTATTTGACACAGCCTGTCGTTGTGTGAAAAGGAATGTTGTTTGGAAACACACTGTGGCTTGCTGTGATTGGATAACCAAGGCTCGTGATCAGACGTGGAGGCTCCAGCTCAGGGAGCAGTCTGTATTGCGCATGCTCTGTAAATATTATCATACTAGCGATGAAGTTGCAGTTCATCAGGGGTTCGTAAACTTTTTCTGCACACGACCCCAAATTGACAGTACAAAATACAGGGGACCCCACTTGAAAATAAGTAGATTCCCTAGTTAACGCAGTGTGCTCACATTCTCTCAGTTTTAGGTCTCGCAGGCTGTCCCAACACATTACATTAAAGCGCATTCTAATACCCTAAAAGGCCCTTAGTTGTGGAACAAGTGGTGGGAAAAGTACCCAATTGTCATACTTGAGTAAAAGTAAAGATACCTTAATATAAAATGACTCAAGTAAAAGTAAAAGTCACCCAGTAAAATACTACTTGAGTAAAAGTCTAAAAGTATTTGGTTTTAAATATACTTAAGTATCAAAAGTAAATGTAATTGCTAAAATATACTTCAGTATCAAAAGTAAAAGTATACATCATTTCAAATTCCTTATATTAAGCAAACCAGACTGCACAAATGTCTTTATTTTATTGTATTAATTACTGATAGCCAGGGGCACACTCAGACATAATTTACAAACAAAGTATTTGTGTTTAGTGAGTCCACCAGATCAGAGGCAGTAGGGATGACCAGGGTACTTTACACCTCTGTGTATTCTATACCCATTTGAAGAGAAAAAAGATATTACTTTGTTTGATAAGATTACAGTTTTTCTCAGGGGACCCCATTTCAACTTCAAACCTACGTTTGAGAACCACTGAGTTCCATCCAACAGAAATGCCTTTGCTCTAGAATGCTTTTGGCCTGTCCAAATTATTTTCCACTTTCAAAAGACAGAAACATTTGACTAGATAATTAAATGGTGTACTTCTATATATAAAACAAAAAATTATGTAGTGGGTTCAACCAAAAATACTTTATTCTTAAAGTAAGGCTACATAATAGAGTTCTTAGAATTTGTATTGGAATGATCATTGTGACATTGGGATGTTTTCAAGGGGGTACACAATACAAGAAGCCTAGTTATCCCATTTACCTTTGTTGCTTACATCCCAAATTAAATAGGCACAGTAAAAATTTACAGACAATTACAAATAGACACTGGTGTTACACTTCAAAACTTCTATCATCAAGCACACGTTTAACAATCAATAATGTTTTTTACTACTGCTTAATGATGATAACGACAACAATGCTTCTGGTACTGATGATGATGATAATGATGATGACGTTAAATCTAATCACATATTTCACAGATGGCTAATGTGTCTAGTACTGATGATAATAAAAGAAGTGAAATGTCATAGAGCACTTCTACCAGAGCACATCTAATGCATGATCATTTATGACAATAACAATGTTATTTTCCTTGACCATGGGGTGATTTCATTGAACATGGTTAAAACAGGGATCACTGACAATAGAAGGTGAGCACATTCTCTTGGTTTCCCCTCACCAGTAAGACTGGTGGGCGCAGGTCACGAGACAAAGTCTCCAGCCATGCCATGTACAGAGCACTGGGACATTGCCCTCTCCTTCCCACAGGCATGGTCCTGTCAATGAGAGGACATAGATCAGTCATCACTCTCACCTTTATTAGCTTTGTCATGGGATGGGTTGAAGTCAATAAATGCAATAAAAATATCTGGTTTGCAAAAACAGAGTACGTACACAAAAATAATGGCGGCGTCCCTTGAGTAATCTTGAAGAACCTCATTCAGACGAATCTGTCGAAGGGTCTGGTGCACAAACACACATTTAAAAGGTACTGTAAGCAGTCTGTCTGAGAACAGTGAAACTGTCATAACCAAATATTCCACATCTAGCTATGCTACATTTGAAAGTTTGGCAATAGAGTGGTCCTGCCTTTTTGACCAATGAAACACAGATAATGGTCACCTTGGGCTTATTTGTCTCTATCTCCTTATCAGACACCATCCAGGGACAGTCCTGATTAATCTGTTCAGCTGTTACATGGCCATCCTTCTGGGCTGTGTTAAGCCTGTAGGGCCCTATCAGTTCCTCAAACCTCCTCACACTGTCAGAGAAAAAGGCAGAGGAAAGGGTCTCAACAGAGCATTGACCTGCAGACATTGTGAATGGATGTAGATTAAATGAATCATTGTGAGTTTAATCACTGTGCAACTGAACTCTTACGTAAGAATAAGAAAGTACAATGCTGAATAGTACACAGTTATACAGTATATAGTGAGTGACAGGGAACCATACTGTTCAGGTTGTGGTCTCGCATTGATATCAGGCAGAACCTCAACGTCATGGAAACCAAGGCGAAACTTGCTGATGAGGTCCATGACTCTAAATTGGACACAAGGACATGGTCAGTTGAACTATTCAAATCAAAATCAAATCAAAGTTTATTGGTCGCGTACACAGATTTGCAGATGTTATTGCAGGTGCAGCGAAATGCTTATATTCAAAGGAGGGGAAAGGCCAAGGGGGATCCTGACAACATTATATAATGTTTCTACCACACAGTATGGCCTTAAACATACTACACTCACTCTTTTTTTTGCTCCTCCTTTCGCTGGATGTCTCCGCCCACAAAGACGCGTACCTTGCACCTTGCCCAGCGCTTCTTACGTGTGAGCAGGTAGGGAAGTAGCAAAATCAGACCTTTAAGAGCACAACAGACTTAACATTTACCTTTCACACATAACATTGACCCCTCTGCCTGATATGACAATGACATAATTATATCCTATGTTATCTTTTTGACCTGGGGTACTTGACATGTAACAACATTGTATGATTTATGACCCCACATTATCAATCTGACTATGTTATAAAACTTGAAGGCTTGTGCTGTTGAATGCAGAAAAAGTTTGATTTGTGGAAGGGCACAATCAAATCCACAACAATAAACTCGCCTCCATCATCAAACAGCCAGTACACATCAATGGTCTTTTTCCCCTGCTGGGACTGGAACACAGTACAAGGCTGAGGCTGAGGCTCAGTCACCATGGCATCAGGGTCCACTATAACCAAGACAACATCTCTTTGTCAATAGTATAGAAAAAGATGAATGTCATAGACCACAAACTATATACTCTAAATGTTATCATACATACATGAAAAATTTGCAGGGGGTGCAGGGGGGACACAGGTGTTGACACCCCTCTCTGGGCTTGCCTCAAACCCAGGGTTAACTGCATTAAAAGGAGGCAATGATATATAAAGATATATTGTAAAAGAACATGAAATCTTCATGGTTGTTGGGTTCCTCACCATGTGTTTGTGCCTGCCGAGACATGTCCAGACCCTCCCTCATTCGCAGCACACACACTCCATACTGCAGGTCAAACGCATCACTGAAACAAATGTACAAAGACATATTAAACTGCATCCTCACTCCGTCACATCCATTATGAACTCATCTTGCTGATTTGACTGAGTGATTCACTCACTGTAGAATTCCAATGTAGTTGTCAATGCAGGATGGTTTGTCCTTACGCCAGTCCCTTTTGAAGCCCGTCAAGAGGACATTCGGCCTGATCCGACCCAAACCTGCACCCTGGAGTTAGACACAGTTTAACACGTTAATTAAATCCACATAATGAAAAGGGTCCTGATAGATAAGGCATGGCAGTTGGCCCACCTGGAGCAGCATCTTAACCCCAGCGCGCAGGTCATTAGCCACCACACCGTGATAGAACGATTTGATCTGCCGTTTGTTCAGCCAGGTAATATGACTGTTGCTACTGGCAGCATCCAAGGTTGAGGGAGAAGGACTTCCCTGTTGACAGAGCAGCAGGGTGACAGAGGGAGTTAGAGGTTAATGACTTAGAATACAAAAAATAGCGAATGTACAATCAATAATTGACATTGTCTCCTGTGTGGCTCTGTTGGTAGAGCATGGTGCTTGCAATGCCAATAGTCGTGGGTTTGATTCCCGCTGCGGCCACCCATAGTTTGTATGCACACATGACTGTAAGTCACTTGGATAAAAGCGTCAGCTATATTATTAAGATTAATATATTAATGAAGGTCAAGTCAGGAGTATTTTTTGGTGGCCAGAAGATTGTGATCACTTGCCTGAAAATGTAAAGTAGCTATTTTCACCCACACACAATGGAGGAACCAGAAAGACCAGACTACTGAAATTCTTAGCATTTTGGTTTTTATCAGAAAAAAAAAATACTTGAGTAATGGGACAACCTCAGAGCGTGACTGCTCAGGTCACTTTCCCTGGGTAATAGGGCAACCCTTAATGACCCCTGTACAATGATTCAAGATGATAACTCACAGTGACAACATTCCCACATATCATCAGGCTTAGATTCTTGGTGAAGGTTCCGACAAAGTCGACCAATGCAGGACGACAACTGGGTGCACCACTGAGGACCAGGCACTGAGGTCTGAGAAAGGAGGGAGGTAAGAATAAAGGGAATAAGAAAAGCACATACAAAGTGAGACATTGTTATTCAGTTGGAACAGCAACAAAAGCCTGACATTGTTCTCATTAGGTCCTCAGAGAGAGTTCAGGTCTGACCTGTAATTCTTGATATGGTCATCCACCTGGTTCAGGCTCACACAGTAGGACAATGCCATGTTGTATGACCCAGCTTGTACTGATGATCCCCAGTTTACAGCTAAAAATTAACAAATAACCGATTGAGTTGCTGAATATTCAAAGGAAAACGATGCTTGCCAAAAAACTACTACAGATATTTTTGGGGGAATGAATTTAAAACTTTGTATGTGTGTGTTTTCTCACAGGGTCTCTTGTAGAGCACATATCCCAACAGGAAGATGACGATGCCAATAGCGATGAGTGCTGCCCACCAGGTGAGAAGGAACATGATGATCACAGACACCACAGCACCCAGCAGGGCCATCCACTTACTGTAGAACCTGAAGGAGGGACGCCATCCTGCAACACAGTCAATCACACACATTGAAACCGACACAAATATTATTAGGTAATATGATATTTAATTTGTTTACTTTGTATCTGGTGTTTGGTTAGAACATAAGAGCAGCACAGGACTTTTAATGGTCATGATACCATGTCCTGGTTGAGCTCCTGACCTGGGGAGTTGGTGATGGAGGCATGGAAGCAGCTGAAGTTGATGAGAGCGTAGGAGCACAGGAAGAAGTTAGAGATGATGGGAGCGATGGTGTTGAGCTCAGCTGAAGGGTGAGAAGACAGGGCAGGGCTGTGTTACTGTAAAAACATCTCCTTTTCACTCTGCATCTATCTTGACAGGTCTTTATCATACCAATGAGAACGAAGCAGACAGCGATGATGTACGCCAGGACGTAGCCTCTGATTGGTTCGTCGTTTTTTCCATTACCCTTCCCAAAGAAACCAATGACTGGATACAGGTTGTCTTTGCAGAGACACTGTAAGTGAGAACAGAACTAGATCATGCTAATAGAATAACACACCAATGCCTCTTTATTTGTAGTAAAAGTGGTTCCCTAAGAAAACCAACCTGGAAGACTTTGGGTGCAGAGACCAGGCAGGCCAGGGCTGAGGAGAGAGTGGCCCCAAATATCCCAGCAGTGATCAGAGGGGCGAACCCTGACACCAAACTCATACTCTGACCACAGAAAGAAATGGGAGTGAAACACATACAGTGGGGGAAAAAAGTATTTAGTCAGCCACCAATTGTGCAAGTTCTCCCACTTAAAAAGATGAGAGAGGCCTGTCATTTTCATCATAGGTACACGCCAACTATGACAGACAAATTGAGGAAAAAAATTCCAGAAAATCACATTGTAGGATTTTTAATGAATTTATTTGCAAATTATGGTGGAAAATAAGTATTTGGTCACCTACAAACAAGCAAGATTTCTGGCTCTCACAGACCTGTAACTTCTTCTTTAAGAGGCTCCTCTGTCCTCCACTCGTTACCTGTATTAATGGCACCTGTTTGAACTTGTTATCAGTATAAAAGACACCTGTCCACAACCTCAAACAGTCACACTCCAAACTCCACTATGGCCAAGACCAAAGAGCTGTCAAAGGACACCAGAAACAAAATTGTAGACCTGCACCAGGCTGGGAAGACTGAATCTGCAATAGGTAAGCAGCTTGGTTTGAAGAAATCAACTGTGGGAGCAATTATTAGGAAATGGAAGACATACAAGACCACTGATAATCTCCCTCGATCTGGGGCTCCACGCAAGATCTCACCCCGTGGGGTCAAAATGATCACAAGAACGGTGAGCAAAAATCCCAGAACCATACGGGGGGACCTAGTGAATGACCTGCAGAGAGCTGGGACCAAAGTAACAAAGCCTACCATCAGTAACACACTACGCCGCCAGGGACTCAAATCCTGCAGTGCCAGACGTGTCCCCCTGCTTAAGCCAGTACA
Source organism: Coregonus lavaretus (assembly GCF_964263955.1). Classification (NCBI taxonomy): domain Eukaryota; kingdom Metazoa; phylum Chordata; class Actinopteri; order Salmoniformes; family Salmonidae; genus Coregonus; species Coregonus lavaretus. The sequence continues at coordinate 33,899,344 of NC_139996.1, read as the reverse complement.
TGTCCAGGCCCGTCTGAAGTTTGCTAGAGTGCATTTGGATGATCCAGAAGAGGATTGGGAGAATGTCATATGGTCAGATGAAACCAAAATAGAACTTTTTGGTAAAAACTCAACTCGTCGTGTTTGGAGGACAAAGAATGCTGAATTGCATCCAAAGAACACCATACCTACTGTGAAGCATGGGGGTGGAAACATCATGCTTTGAGGCTGTTTTTCTGCAAAGGGACCAGGATGACTGATCCGTGTAAAGGAAAGAATGAATGGGGCCATGTATCATGAGATTTTGAGTGAAAACCTCCTTCCATCAGCAAGGGCATTGAAGATGAATCGTGGCTGGGTCTTTCAGCATGACAATGATCCCAAACACACCGCCCGGGCAACGACGGAGTGGCTTCGTAAGAAGCATTTCAAGGTCCTGGAGTGGCCTAGCCAGTCTCCAGATCTCAACCCCATAGAAAATCTTTGGAGGGAGTTGAAAGTCTGTGTTGCCCAGCGACAGCCCCAAAACATCACTGCTCTAGAGGAGATCTGCATGGAGGAATGGGCCAAAATACCAGCAACAGTGTGTGAAAACCTTGTGAAGACTTACAGAAAACGTTTGACCTGTGTCATTGCCAACAAAGGGTATATAACAAAGTATTGAGAAACTTTTGTTATTGACCAAATACTTATTTTCCACCATAATTTGCAAATAAATTCATTAAAAATCCTACAATGTGATTTTCTGGAAAGAAAATTCTCATTTTGTCTGTCATAGTTGACGTGTACCTACAGGCCTCTCTCATCTTTTTAAGTGGGAGAACTTCCACAATTGGTGGCTGACTAAATACTTTTTTTCCCCACTGTACAATACACCAAGGCCATACTTGTGCATTGAACATTGAAACATGGTAATCAATCATGTGTATTAGGTTACCTGGTACTGGTTGATGAGGCCATAAGGGCAGGTTCTGTTAGTAATACATTCAGTGAAGTCCCAGCCGTTGAGACAGGCCGGACCCTGGCAGTTAGAAGTATTAGAGTCCAAGGTGTCATTCATAACTCCAGACGCATCTCGTACCATACAGCCTCCTAAACCAGGACAGAGAGAGGCCCATACACAGCACATATTGACAGAAGAAAGCACCAATTAAATCATGAGGAGACACTTTGTGCATGTGTGTGTACAACTCACCAATAGTTGCTGATATGATGAGATAAGATATAGTGGTCCAGAATATAGCCATCAATGTTCCTCTTGGAATAGCTACTGTAGGGTCCTATATTGTGTAGAGATAAGGGGGGGGGGGGGGGGGGGGGATATATAATGACTAGTCAACAGTCAAACATTTGTTATAATAAGCATCTGAATTAAACATCCCATCTCCCTTTCATCCACAGAGCCCTCCTCTCCTATAGTGAGAAGATACAGTAGACATTTCTAGAGAGATCAGAGGAAGGAACCTGCCTTTAGGTCCCCAGAGATGTTGGCTCCTGCCAGGATCCCTGTGGCTGAGGGGAAGAAGATGGAGAACATGCCAAAGAAGTTGCCTTCAGGCCCACGCCAGTTGGGTACAAAGTTTTCAGCAAATATATCCGCTGACGGGAAAGAATAGTTAGTATGCCTATTTTATTGATAGAGGAAAAACAAAAATAACTAATATGAAATATGAAATGTACAACACTCACACTCTGTCTAAATGCCATGGAGCTCTGACCTTTGTAATTGAAAAAGCCCTTGGCTTGCTTCTGAGGTGTAGCGGGAATAATGGTCCCCACTATGTAATTAGCAAAGGACACCAAGATGACAATGAAGAAGAGAACCTGGGCCTGTATAGTTGGCAAAGAACACTCATTTCAAACACAATGCACTACATGATTACATGACATCTATCCAGAGACTACATAGTTAGAGGCTTACGATAAACAATAATTCCCAAACAAATTCAATACATCTTATAGAAAAACATGAATTTTACAAATTCATAAAGAAATTGCCAGCATCAACAAACGGTATTAAGTTCTAACATCAGACCTCGTCTCTCATATGTTCTCCTATTTTTTTGTGACAAGGCATGTACTGTAGCCTCCTAGTGGCAGTTTGAACAGACCTTGGCCTCCCATTCCATCCCAGCCAATGAGATGGCCAGCAGACATGTGACAGTGATCACTCCAATGATGCGGATATCATTAATTGGGTCCACCATGCTGGCACCACTCTCCTGAGGTGGGAGGTTTGGGTGACAAATTAAAACAAGGGTACAGTTAAAAAGGGAATGCCAACTCAGAGGTTGGCTATAAGTGATGTGGGTATAGGCCTATGTGATAACACACTGACTTGCATCAATGCTTGCACAGTCTCAGCGAAGCCCACAGTGTGCATGGCAACTGCCACAGCATTTGCAAAGGCAAAGATGAGTCCAATGGATCCTCCCAGCTCTGGCCCCAGGCTACGAGAGATTAGGAAGTAGGTTCCACCTGCAAGAGGGAAAAAAGAGGATCAGTGTTGTAAATATTTTAGTATAAGAACCCTGTGCAGGGCCGGTCCCAGGCATAAGCGACATTAGCGGTTTAGGAACTCAGTTTTTCTCTTGTTATGTCAGTCACTGACAGTCACTCAATTAGCCATGTCAGCTAACAATTTTTAGATTGGTAGTTAGTCTAGCCAGCTATCTAAACATGTAGTAATCATGGCCGAATACCGACTGGGCATGCAGGGCACGTGCCCAGGGGCCCTGACCTCCAAGGGGCCCACATTGATTTTGTTAGTCACTCTCAATCAGATATCATATTAACATGGCATAAGTCATGGCAATATGTGAAGAATTGTAGGAAATTAGCTTTAAACTGCAAACATTTCTCTCCACCTCATGGCAAAATCGGTAGAATTGCAGGAAACTAACTTTAAAACGTAAATGTTTCTCTCCGCCGTCAAGAGGGGGGCCACTAAAATGTTTTGCCATAAGGTGGGAGGCCCCCCCAACCAAATCGCTTAGGGCCCCCCAAAAAGGCCAGGGCCACCTGACCCTGTGTTATTATTGTATTATTTCAGGGAAGGGATAATGCACCTCCTTTGACCTTTCCGTTGGTGGCGATGGCAGAGGTGGACAGGCCAGTGATGCCAGTGATGCAGGAGGACAGCAGGATGATGACCCAGGTCAAACCTTAGGGGAGGAATGTCACACACAATCCATTAAACCATACAAATACAGTCCCACAAATACACAAACTTGACACTTTAATGAAATAAAAGTGTTGAGACCAATTGCTTGACCCACCAATTCCTGCTTGTGCAGTGATCCAGGGCAGCCGCAGGTACAGGATCACCCCCCAGATGTTGAGCATGCAGCGGATCTAGGGGGAATTCACGTCTCCTTAGCATGTTGTCATGACTACCAGTATAATGGAGTATGTATAGTGCTGTCTGGCATCTCAGTTGTTTTGTGTCTGCCATGTCTTACCATGACTCCCTTCACCCATCCAAACCTGGCGGGTTCTGACTGAGGCTCCTCAACATCATCTTCTGAGCTGTCCCCAGGTGCTCTGCATGTGTTGGTCTCCTCATACAGAGGAGGGGGAAAGGAATCCTCCTTAGGGGTGGTGGTGGGGAAATAGGGATGTAACTATAATGTATATCAGTCTGTACAATTTGCAGTATAAAAAAAAAAAACACTATAGAGGGCCTGACATATTGCAGGTATGTTGCCTAGAGGCCAAATGTGTCGTACTTACTTCAATGTTGGAGTGAAGCTGAAAGAGGGATGGTCTTGATCGACGCACCCTGCCTAGGGCATTTGTGTTCGCATAGAAGTCATAATTTGGGCCAACATCCAGAGTGTTGTAACCTGTGAGGATCTGTGAGGAGTTCTGAGAAGCCACGCTGGTCCCATCGCCGTAGTGATATATGTTGCCATCAAAGCCGTACTTGGGCCCTTCTTCCCCATTCACTGAGAACTGGCTTCTAAGAGCAGAGAGGCTTATCCCCTCATTTGGTGCTGCTGGTACTTCTTCCATTTGGAGTGTAAGACCAAAATGTTCATGTAATGGGAAACAAATGGTGGCATGAGGGGTTTTATATGTCTTGAAAAAGGCAGGAAGTGCCGTTGGCCATGTTGAGATAAGCGAACGTTCAGTTCACTAAACCTATTTGGAACTCCATGAGAGCAATTTGTATTTATAACTAACCTCCTGAGTGCTTGTAAACCTCATTATTACATAGATTAACTTGTGATCTAAGGCAAGATAACCTTGGCAGAAAGTCACAAGGATAGAAGAGGTAAACCCTTCTCCATAAGGTATTGCTTCTGAGGAGGAACTGTTACCTTCCTCTTATTCCATATTGATATAAAGGAGCCTCCCAAGGATGGGAGAAATATAAAATATTTATATTGAAGATATGGAAAGGCAACAAGTTTGAGAGGCAGCTCCATCACCTTCAAAATCCCCATTTAAACAATCCCTCACTTCTCCTTTGGCCAGCCATTCAGTATTAAACCAAATAGTAGACAAAAGGGATCCTTATAAAATAATTGAATAATTATATCTTGACAAAGGAATAACTTTCAGATGACCTTCTCATTCTCTCTATGTAAAAGCCATCCCCAAAACAGTAATGCTTGGAATGTTTTGGTGTGTTTACCACTTGACTGCCTCAGTTAAAGGATGACCTTGATGTTCGTTGGTCATAATGTTGTGTAAAACACCATGGTAAATGACTGTTACACAGTCTCAGCTGAGCAACCATGCTGTGCCAGCAGCAGTATGTGTTCCCTTTCATTGAGTTTCCATTAACTCGCACAGTTGAGCATACCACAATACGGCTGACCCTGCAGACAATTCTTGGTACAGAAGCCTTACTATTCAAAACGGTTGATCCCCCTGACTGCATTTGGGCCAAAATATAACTTTATTGTTTTATTACTTACTGTATATCCTGAAAATATCACTTTTTAACAAAGCATTTCCTCCTGGAATACAAATAAAGTATACAGTTGAAGTCGGAAGTTTATATACACTTAGGTTGGAGTCATTAAAAGTCATTTTTCAACCACTCCACAAATTTCTTGATAACAAACTATAGTTTTGGCAAGTCGGTTAGGACATCTACTTTGTGCATGACACAAGTAATTTTTCAAACAATTGTTTACAGACAGAATATTTCACTTATAATTCACTGTATCACAATTCCAATGGGTCAGAAGTTTACATACACTAAGTTGACTGTGTCTTTAAACAGCTTGGAAAATTCCAGAAAATGATGTCATGGCTTTAGAAGCTTCTGATAGGCTAATTGACATAATTTGAGTCAATTGGAGGTGTACATGTGGATGTATTTCAAGGCCTACCTTCAAACTTAGTGCCTCTTTGCTTGACATCATGGGAATATCAAAAGAAATCAGCCAAGATCTCAGAAAAAAAATTGTAGACCTCCACAAGTCTGGTTCATTCTTGGGAGCAATTTCCAAACGCCTGAAGGTACCACGTTCATCTGTACAAACAGTAGTACGCAAGTATAAACACCATGGGACCACGAAGCCGTCATACCGCTCAGGAAGGAGACGCGTTCTGTCTCCTAGAGATGAACGTACTTTGGTGCGAAAAGTGCAAATCAATCCCAGAACAACAGCAAAGGACCTTGTGAAGATGCTGGAGAAAACAGGTACAAAAGTATCTATACCCACAGTAAAACAAGCCCTATATCGACATAACCTGAAAGGCCGCTCAGCAAGAAAGAAGCCACTGCTCTAAAACCGCCATAAAAAAGCCAGACTACGGTTTGCAACTGCAAATGGGGACAAAGATCGTACTTTTTGGAGAAATGTCCTCTGGTCTGATGAAACAAAAATAGAACGGTTTGGCCATAATGACCATCGTTATGTTTGGAAGAAAAGGGAGTTGCTTGCAAGCTGAAGAACACCATCCCAACCGTGAAGCACGGGGGTGGCAGCATCATACTGTGGGGGTGCTTTTCTGCAGGAGGGACTGGTGCACTTCACAAAATAGATGGGGAAGGAAAATTATGTGGATATATTGAAGCAACATCTCAAGACATCAGTCAGGAAGTTAAAGCTTGGTCGCAAATGGGTCTTCCAAATGGACAATGACCCCAAGCATACTTCCAGAGTTGTGGCAAAATGGCTTAAGGACAACAAAATTAAGGTATTGGAGTGGCCATCACAAAGCCCTGACCTCAATGCTATAGAACATTTGTGGGCAGAACTGAAAAAGCGTGTGCGAGCAAGGAGGCCTACAAACCTGACTCAGTTACACCAGCTCTGTCAGGAGGAATGGGCCAAAATTCACCCAACTTATTATGGGAAGCTTGTGGAAGGCTACCTGACACGTTTGACCCAAGTTAAACAATTTAAAGGCAATGATACAAAATACTAATTGAGTGTATGTAAACTTCTGACCCACTGGGAATGTGATGAAATAAATAAAAGCTTAAATAAATAATTATCTCTACTATTCTGACATTTCACATTCTTAAAATAAAGTGGTGATCCTAACTGACCTAACACAGGAAATATTTACTAGGATTAAATGTCAGGAATTGTGAAAAATGAGTTTAAATGTTTTTGGCTATGGTGTATGTAAACTTCCAACTTCAACTGTATATAGTGTTTGCCTCCTTGGGGCATATTTTTCCTCCACTATTGAAATCAAATGCATTGCTAAACGCAACTATAAATTAAGTAAAAAACTCACAATATCATGAAAAAAGTTTAATCAAATGCTTTTACACGTCATTGAATTGCAAATCACAGCAGACATTTAATCAGGTGAACCGTAGGAACTCTTTGGCTCCTCAAAGCTTCTTCTGTTGCTTGCCCTTGGCGTCTCGTTGGCAGTGGTGCAGTGCCACCCTGGTGTTGTGAAATAGCCGGGTTATAGCGGGTGTGTGGCATCGGCCTGATTCACAACACCAGCTGCAGCACACACACCTGAGAGTGGATCCACCTTGGCAGACAGGGAGCTCCCGGTCCATGTCTTCTCCACAGAGAGCTCCAGACTGATCTTCACCAGAGCAGATGTGATGTGGTGCATAGCAAGAGCATTGTCTCCAGAACTCATAAGGGCTGTGATTGAAGTAAAAAAACTGCAGTAAAAGAGCATGCACAGTCAATTTGGTTCCCTCCATAATGAAGACAAGTCTCCTGTGGTGACAATGGGATCAGTTTGAGAGGAAAGGCTTCTTGACAATCTAGTGCAGCCAAGCAAAGACTCCCATCTGTGTTCTCTCAGGGAATTTCCTTCCCTTCTTACCATCTGCCAATAAGTGCAGCAGTGTCATACATGATAAGGCCCATCACAATGTACTTTCAATTCAGTTCCTCTCACCTACTCAGAGTAGTATTTGTTCAGCTGCTGATATTATTGTAGTCATAAAAAGGTGAGATGTTATCTAAAGAAACATTGACCTTTCAAGCAAATCAATCCAGTATAACTAGTAGCAAAGAAAGACATATCATCATCATCATGTAATTCCTTATAGATAGCCACCAACAGGGATACAATGTTGTATATGTGTGGGTGTGCAGCTCCACCAATTTACAGAGTACACAGTTGATGTTGAATTGTCGTTCTAGCATCCACAAAATCTTATCAGCTGCCGGTTTCAGTTTGACATGCTACCTTTATAAATCAATGATTTCTCCAAATGACATTTTTATCGAATGTGGAGGTAGATTTCAAAGTAAAACACACATCTTCTTTGCAAGATTTAGTTCTTCCTGGACCACTGGATTATGGCTAGTTCAATATGATTCCCAATTCCCTGTTGCTTCTTTGACTATAGGCAGGCCATGTCTGAGGGATAGTTCGAGATTCTGGCAATTAAACCCTTTTTTTCCTACTTACCCAGAGTCAGATGAACTCTTGAATACCATTTGTATGTCTCTGTGTGCAGTTTTAGTTCCATGAGTTCACCCGACTCTGGGTAAATAGAAAAAGGGCTTAATTGCCAAAATCTCAAAATATCCCTTGTACCATAAAATAATATCAAAAGGCACAATTGATTTTAAAATCATTAATTCCAAATTAATCTAACAGTACTTCCTTCAGTTTTCTTTAAATCCAGGTAGTACTCATACCACTAATCATTTTATAGATGACCATGATGCATAATAGTAAAAGAACAATAAGAAAACTGAAATATTAAATGCAAATGAATCAAAAGATCGGTTTATAATGAAATGAATGCGTAAGAAATTAAATTTAACTGACATTTTATTTAAACTTATGAAAAAATACAAATATGGAGCAACAAAAAAGGACAAAGAAACATAAAATAGGGACGAAGCAAAAAATAATCTGACAGTTGATGAGAAGGGTGGGTATAGCTGGCGCTTGGAGGTATTTTGGGGTCAGTTCATCAGGACCTCCATCTGCACCAGCCGGGCATTGGTGTCGCCTGCCATGCGGTACGGGATAATCCCAGCAAACGTGATCAGTGCACGGGCTTGGCTGCGCAGTTGCTGTTGACACACACAGAAAATACATCTTAGAGCTGACAGTGAAATCAATCATGTGTCAAAACAGATAAAAACAAGACAGCGCAGTACTCATTATTCAATGAAATATCACATAATGGAGCAGAGGCATGTCTTTACTGCCCAGTCCATCACAATGCACAGCCCCCAGAAGTCTTTATAAAGCTCCTCAAGTTTTATCCCATGGCCAGTATTGCTCTGAGAAGTCACCATCTCCTCACCGAGTCTCTGTCCTCCATGGATCTATGTGGTCGACCAGGGGTTCCTGCTGTGGCCCCCTTCAGGCGCTTGTACTGCGTGAACAGGATATTCATGGTGGCCAGGAGCACCTCCGACAGATTATGCCTGACCTGGAAGAAGATGCAAATGAGAATGCAGATAAGAAAGAGACAGTAGGAAAAAAAGGACAAGGGGAGATTACATGTACACTTTGGAAGTGTAGTGCTGCATACGGAGTATAATTACAGTATATATACACACAGTACCAGTCAAAAGTTTGGACACACCTACTCAATAAAGGATTTTTCTTTATTTGTACTATTTTCTACATTGTAGAATTATAGTGAATACATCAAAACTATGAAATAACACACATGTGGAATCTGTAGTAACCAAAAAAGAAAAGTGTTAAACAAATCAAAATATATTTTGAGATTCTTCAAATAGCCACCCTTTGCCTTGACGACAGCTTTGCACACTCTTGGCATTCTCTCAACCAGCTTCACCTGGAATGCTTTTTCAACACATGCAGAGATCATCCGTTCACCCACCCCGCGTCTCACAAAGACACGGCGGTTGGAACCAAAAATCTCAAATTTGGACACCAGACCGAAGGACAAATTTCCACCGGTCTAATGTCCATTGCTCGTGTTTCTTGGCCCAAGCAAGTCTCTTATTCTTATTGGTGTCCTTTAGTAGTGGTTTCTTTGCAGCAATTCGACCATGAAGGCCTGATTACACAGTACCCTCTGAAGCATTTATTTGGGTTGCAATTTCTGAGGCTGGTAACTCTAATGAACTTATCCTCTGCAGCAGAGGTAACTCTGGGTCTTCAATTCCTGTGGTGGTCCTCATGAGAGCCAGTTTCATCATAGCGCTTGATGGTTTTTGCGACTGCACTTGAAGAAACTTTCAACGTTTTTGAAATGTTCCATATTGACTGACCTTCATGTCTTAAAGTAATGACTATCGTTTCTCTTTGCTTATTTGAGCTGTTCTTGCCATTATATGGACTTGGTCTTTTACCAAATAGGGCTATCTTCTGTATACCATCCCTACCTTGTCACAACACAGCTGATTGGTTGAAACGCATTAAGAAAGAAAGAAATTCCACAAATTATCAGGTGAATACCTCATGAAGCTGGTTGAGAGAATGCCAAGAGTGTGCAAATCTGTCATCAAGCCATAGGATGGCTATTTGAAGAATCTCAAATATAAAATATATTTTGATTTGTTTAACACTTTTTTGGACTACATGATTCCATATATGTTATTTCATAGTTTTAGTCAAAATAAAGAAAAACCCTTGAATGAGTAGGTGTGTCCAAACTTTTGACTGGTAGTGTGCAGTGAGGGAGAAAAGTATTTGATCCCCTGCCGAGGGAGATTGACAGTTCTTTTGTGTTTCTTCCATTTGCGAATAATCGCACCAACTGTTGTCACCTTCTCACCAAGCTGCTTGGCGATGGTCTTGTAGCCCATTCCAGCCTTGTGTAGGTCTACAATCTTGTCCCTGACATCCTTGGAGAGCTCTTTGGTCTTGGCCATGGTGGAGAGTTTGGAATCAGATTGATTGATTGCTTCTGTGGACAGGTGTCTTTTATACAGGTAACAAGATGAGATTAGGAGCACTCCCTTTAAGAGTGTGCTCCTAATCTCAGCTCGTTACCTGTATAAAAGACACCTGGGAGCCAGAAATCTTTCTGATTGAGAGGGGGTCAAATACTTATTTCCCTAATTAAAATGCAAATCAATTTATAACATTTTTGACATGCGTTTTTCTGGATTTTTTGGTTGTTATTCTGTCTCTCACTGTTCAAATAAACCTACCATTAAAATTATAGACTGATCATTTCTTTGTCAGTGGGCAAACGTACAAAATCAGCAGGGGATCAAATAATTTTTTCCCTCACTGTACATACATCTCACCTCATCACTGAAATTGCGGAATGCAGCGACCCTTTCCTCCACACTGTCCTGACTCAGAGGGACCAGCTTCAGTCTCTCCATCACCTGACAGAGAGACAAAGAGTTTGAGGGGAGAAGTTAGGGACAGTTAAAGGAAAGATTCACCCATTTTGAACGTTATATCGTTTCTGTGCATCTAAACACACAAAAACTATATTACATTCAAAATGGGTGAATCTGTCCTTTAACCCCTAGAGTCGATTGACGCACCAGTGCGTCAATCTAAGTTACATAACAAAAAAATCCCCATCAAAATCCGTCAGTTGAAACTAGAGATATGTTTTTTTTTGCATTTTTTTTTTTACATCCGCCACTGTCGCACTTCAGCATATGTGGTGAAAGGTGTGAACGGTGGCAGAGCTAGAACGGTGTTTGTCAGACCATGAGACATCCCGAAAATCAGTCTTCTCACGAAAACGTCTGTAGCGAACGGTTTGACCTACAAACTATTATGGAAATGAGAGTCTCACGATGGCATTCTCCATTTTGCTCTAAAACCCCAACAAGTGTCACGTGACTCGTCTGAAGGTAACCGGTACCGGTTTTAAAAAACAAATGGAAGTATGAAGGTAGTTTTGTGCTAACCCCAAAAAAGGGGTTAAATATGTGTAAAAAATGTAATATATATATTTCCTGAGTTTTTTTTCAATATCTCCTAGATTTAGGACTGACACTTCAAAACCTTGTTTCTTATTTATTTTTTGACTATCCTTTTTGCCATTTATGAATGTGTTATTCAATGTGTTTATATGGGCTTTAGTAGTAAAGGCCAAAATCAATCATTTATCAAATAAAATATGAAAGATCATATATAATTGTTCTCCTATTCAACAAAAGTGGGGCAATAGGGCTTGAAATTACAGAAATGCTTTTAAAATATATTAACAATACAATTATAAACGATTTAGTATAAGATTTTAAATTTCTTATAACTGTAAAATAAATGATCATACTTTTTCAGACAGTACAATATTAGCACTATTTCATTTAACTGCAGACAGAATTTTCTCCTAAATGTCCACTAAGAGCCGCAGAGACACCATTCAAATGTGTGCAAACTTGTTACAACTTCAGCTTTAAGCACAAAGTGATTTTGTCTGTCTGTGACCAAGAGAAAGTGGTCTTAGTTCAATTACACTAAATTATTTAATATATTTTCATGTTGAGAGCTCTAAATCGGCTGAGAATATACTACTGTTGCATCCGCTAGTTTATCCCGTTTCACGTGCACTATTGCAAGCACAACTGGGAGTTTCACAGACACAGGAAATCATTCCTTTGTCTGGATAGGCCAGAAAATGTGACACGTCACTCCCTATGCAAATGTATGGTCTTGCAACCTGATGGGTTTCTGGCATTGTAAGACACGGGACCCTATGATGTTCACAGAGAGCTTTGTACACCAAAATGTCAGTCGGAACCGGTCCAGTCCCCAAATAGGGGACTTAACATCTAAGAGGAGAGGAGGCCATCATAACACTTCAATGCCATCTGAATAAACAGCATTGTAAGCCATCAGGCAGGAAGCCCTGGGTGTTAAGACTTACATCGTAGGCCCGGTCTATGTTTCCAGCATGGTACTCATCAAAGAAGGTCATGAGGTCCAGCAGCAGGTAGAAAGTGCTGTCCACAGACTTCTCTCCAGCAACACCCTGGGTCCGGTACCTGAGTCAGTAAACAAGACCACACACTAAAGTTAGAACTAAATGGTCCACTTTTGACGAGGTCCACTCTTTTAGTAAGCCTATATGATGCAACCTTCAAACATTATCTCATTTCAGTGGCAATGCAGATCGTAAATGATGCACAGTAAGTATGTTAGTGAGAATAGGTGGTGAGGACGTTACCGCTCAGCGATGGCAACAGCAGTGTTCTTCAGTCTCTCCTTGTTGGACTGGGCAGCGCTGACATGGGCGATAACAGGACTCAGCAGCCTGTTCATCAGCTCTAAGACCTTGTCTGGATTCTAAAGATCAGAGGAGAAAAATAGAGGAATGTGAGGTGACATTTCATTATTTTCTAATCTTCCTCTACCCGGCCTGTACCTTCACCTAGAGTAAACCCACTGGCACAGCTTGACCGCAGCCTTTCCCAGAGCCCTGCTCACCTTGGACAGCTCATACAGTCTGATAGCTTCCTCAAACAGGCCCTTGTTCTCAGCCTCCAGAGCCACTTTTGTGATAATGGCTCGAGTGTCTCCGGCAAATTTATCAATCACTCCAGGCTGGGGGAGAAGCACAAGGCACAATCAGCTCTTTGAACGGCCTGAATACAAATGATCTGGGGTGCCACGATCACAATGGAAAAATCAGCATCACCATGAATGCTTTCACAAAAGGGATCATTAATAACTGAGTTAAATAATAATGAATGGAAGTGAACCAAACTGAAAATAAAGGTGTGACCATTACCTTTCTGCTGCCATCTTTTTCCAGTCTTCCTAGAAGCATGTCAAACTCTCGACTCTCAATCACCAGCTCGCTAACACAGCACATGAACATGTTCTCTCCTTGGCTGTTTTTTTCATTCCTGTGTCCAAAAGGAAGAAAGGATAGAGATTCAGATATTTGATTACATACACATTACATCTTTTAAATAATGATAGAGGTCCGAAGGCTCTAATCAAAATTAACCTGAATAGAAAGAGTAAATCAACCAATGGCATGTGTGAAAGCATCTTTATTATTAATGGTGAACTGCATTCATGGCCCACTGGGTTATTCATATATATTGCGATTAGACATTGTGATTTTATTGCGATTTGAGGTTCCAAACATATTGCTAACCATATGTCTGCAAGACGAGAGCGCATGAGAAAACGAGTTTTGATCAGTCATGGAAATAAAGTGCTGAAAACATTTTGGCTCACTATTTAAAAAGAAGACGGAGAACAATCTATAGGATGAAAAAGACTGGAGTTTTGGCGCGGGTACAGCCGACTACCGCTAGCTAAAGCTACCTACAGTAGCAATAAATAAATACATAATCAAATAGATACTTGGGAGACAAATACCAAAATAATCTCGTGATATGTGACTGTATCAATTTCTTGGTGACCCCCCCCCCACATCACTAAGCGTAACGTACCGTAGGAAGTCTACCGCCATGCCTCCAAGTCCTATTGACACTCAGTGGAGTGGTGGAGAGGATGAGAGAAGAGGTCCCCCCACCTGAGAGCAGCATCTGTTAGGAGGAGGGTCGTAACGTAGCGTAACGTACCGTAGGAAGTAGAAGTACTGTAGAGCCTCCCGGGGGTCTGTGGACTCAAACTTGCGCGTGTAGAGCATGAGGAGACGGATGAAGTTAAGCCGTCGCACCATAGGCGGGTCCCCAGCCTCCTGACTCACTGAAAAGTAGAAAACATTCAATTATAAGTATCAGCTTCAAAACTACAATAATGTTTACCTAGAAATGAAGTCCCTTCTTAAAAAGGAATCAAGCTTTGCATCCCTAATGAACAAGACACAGACAAGACCACATACTTCATGCAACAGTAAGTCAAGTCGCCTTCCAATATCTGTGAACTAAAACATCCTTTGTAGAACATTACTGATTGCCAACGTAGAGAAAGTCAGACAGGTAGGTATCCTGACAGGACTTACACAGTTGTGCGCTCTGTCCTGATGACTTGAGTAGCAGCCGCAGTTCGTAGAGAACCAGAGCCACGTGAACAGCATGACTACGTAGACGCTCCACCCGGAACAGGAAGGCCACAGCAGCCTCAAACTGGGCTGTGAGGAACAGCACCTGGAAGTACAGAAACGGCTGCTGGCTGGCCGAGAAGTGGGACTCTCCTATAGATAGGAAAGGAACAGAAATAAACTCTAAATTATTAGGATCACATTCACAACATGGAAAATGGAATATAGAACATGCTAATTCAATATAGATAAATACAGTCAGCAATATACTGCCAAAAAAATTTAAACACTTTAGTAAATGAGGGATAAAAAGTATATTGAAAGCAGGTGCTTCCACACTGGTGTGGTTCCTGAGTTAATTAAGCAATTAACATCCCATCATGCTTAGGGTCACGTAAGAAAATGCTGGGCAGGCCATTATTTTGGCTACCATGGGCTATGCCCCCATCCACAGGGCACGAGTGGTCAATGAATGGTTTGATGAGAATGAAAAAGATGTAAATCATATGCCATGGCCGTCTCAGTCACCAGATCTCAACCCAATAGAACACTTATGGGAGATTCTGGAGCGGTGCCTGAGACAGCGTTTTCCACCACCATCAACAAAACACCAAATTATGGAATTTCTCGTGGAAGAATGGTGTTGCATCCCTCCAACAAAGTTCCAGACACTGGTAGAGTCTATACCAAGGTGCATTGAAGCCATTCTGGCTTGTGGTGGCCCAACGCCCTCTTAACACACTATGTTGGGGTTTCCTTTATTTTGGTAGTTACCTGTAGTTGCTCAGTATTACAAATATTCAAAACATTTACAAACAAACCATTCCACTACTTAGTCATCACATCAACTTGCATTAATCCCTCTCAGTGAAGTTCATGTTCAACTGTGTAGGAAGAGAACATGAATACATCAGCCATTTTGAAAGGCAGCAGGCTTATCTATGAGTCACAGTCACCTTTTAATGCACTGTGTTAAAATGAGAGCGATAACAAGCCATGACTCATCCTCCAGGTAGGAGAGCTTTGCCTCCCTCTGTGTGATAAAACTAAAGAAAAGTTTAAGCTTTAAGAGTGAACAATGAAGCACTTCTTTATCTGAGCAGAGCAGATCCCAGGGGGGACTGAGAAGTGGTGCCATTACACAACTTTACTTTAATAGTCTAGGCTTGGGCGGTATACCGTATATCGGGGTATTTTGAAATACCGACAATATCATTATCAATACCGCTACGCCCCTGCTTATAACTATCTAAGATATGCCAAATAAAGTATCTCCAGCTCAGGGCTCCAGCTATGGTTTGCTAACTTGCTAGCTAAGAGGCTAGCTTGCAAGATCAAGCTTCTTGGTTACAGCAGAGACAATCAATCCCCTCCTGGATCAAGATCCCTTCTTCCTAATTTGTTATGTGCGTCAAAATTAATAACATTAATGTTTTAACGTTTGGAAAGAAATAGTGCTCCTTGTGTACACTGCCGGTAATACTGTATACCCCGGTATGGTACAGGAACGGTATGAAAATATTAAAATCTGGATACTGCCCAACCCTAATAGAGTCCTCCAGTCCTAGGCAGTATTCTCTCTTATGACAGAATTAGTATTCAGGTCTATTTTCACTTCAGTAGTCTGGCTGTCATGTATCCTGCAGTGTTCTGAACTCACCGTAGTCCTCTAGAAGCTGTTTCTGTAGCTGGGCCAATGTCAGTCTGTCCTGAGGAGCACTGCTGCCGTCGTCATCAAAGCACACCTGGTTGAGCTGTGGGCAGGGTGGAAAGAACAGGTCTACATTAATGTTCAGGGAGTATTGACAACAGGCAAACCTATTTTACCAGATCCTCCCCAACTGGGCGGCAGGTAGCGCAGCGGTAAAGAGCGTTGGGCCAGTAACCGAAAGGTCGCTGGTTCGAATTCCAGAGCCAACTAGGTGACAAATCTGCCGAGGTGCCCTTGAGCAAGGTATTTAACTCCAATTACTCCTGTAAGTCGCTCTAGATAAGAGTGTCTGCTAAATGACTAAAATGTAAATGGAGTATTGCTGTGTTTAAGGCACTATGTATCATGTACACTGGTAATATTAACATGCTTGCTATAGACTGGTAATCAGACAAGCACCTTAAGCCACAGGTAGTCCTCGGTCTTGTCGGCCACCTCTCCATGGTTGTCTGCGATGTCACACTTCCCGATGAGGCAGTAGACGGCCCTCTTGTAGGGGTCAGCGCAGTTCCTCAGCACTCTGCGGTAGTGGAGACGCAGCTTGTTCTCTGTGGCGGGGGCCAGGCTGAGGAGAGGACACAGCACAGGTCAGACAGAGCATAAGACGGAGAGACAAAGAGATGGAGAGAGGAGGAGTACTAAACAGATTAGATTCTATTCATATGAGAAAAGAAATCACACTGGTGCTTTGCTGTTCTGGGCCATTGTGTTACAGCACTTCAAATTGCAGGAGAAAGTGAAACGGAGAGCCTAGACCAGTTGCGACACATAGTGGAGGTACACAGTATTTGTGAGGTTCCTACCGTCTGTCAGGGCTGTTCATGTACTCCTGGAACCAGGTCTTGAAGTCTCCCAGCTGGTGCTGAGCCCGGTTCACCACCTGCATGGCAGCCCCCAGGTCCCCACAGCGCAGGCAATAGTAGATCAGAGCCCAGACTGGGTGACCCTCCACCTCGCCATCCTGTTATAACACACACACACAGCTGAGTTTAGCTGCACGTATCTACACTATACTTAGTAAAAACACCATCTTGAATAATACAGCGCTATGTAAGGCTGTGCACAGCGCTGATGTTGTCTCTAGCAGAATGTGCTGCAGTGTGGGGGCAGTACAGTACCTGCATGCCTGGCAGAGGCCCTGGCAGTTTGATGTTGAGGAAGCTGCGCACCAGCTGATAGGTGCCAGGGACTCCTCCCAGCTGGGCCTGGTGAAGGTTCCCAAACACCGTCACCATGGTGTAGTTCTTGTAGCTGCCGTAGTGGAAACACAAAGAGAAACGTTAGTGGGGGGGTAACTACACAAGTGTAGTTTTATAATACATTAAGGGAGTGTTCTCATTCTAATTTGATGGTTCTCTCCTCCTCTGACCTGTTCTGCAGGAACTGCAGGGCCTGCGTAACAAACGCCATCTGCATGTCCACGGCTGTGCGGCTCTTCAGCGTGTCTTTGGCTGGGACCAGCAGCACGTCTGTCATCTGCTTCACCATTAACCACATGTCTGACACATTCTGGAGAGACAAATACATCCATAAAAATGCCAGAATTAGCCATTGAAGTGGAAGAAGAACCAACTAGCATATGCAGATGGGGGAAAATAATGTGGAATGGAGATGTTGATCAGCTGGGGCTTACCTTGTCATCCAGGCTGTCTGCCACTGAGGCACAGAGGTCTCCCAGGTTGGGCTGGACATGTCCATTCACTATCTTCTCATTAAAAACGTAGATCTGAGGCACAATAAAAGCAGAGAAAACACTGATGGAGCAGAGGAGAGTGCCAGTGCTGACAGACTGAATAGCGACCGTTTCAGCATCAATGCCAGTAGGGCCCAGCCCTGATCCTAGTCACCACAGTCCAGTCACCACGGTGAAGTGATGGATGATGAGAAATAGAACAAAAAGGACGAAAACATTCAGGTCATCAAAGAAGATCACAAAGACCAGGAAGATGACCCCGCAGGCGATGTGGCGACACATTACGTCCTCTTTTACCAGTAGACTTTCCTCTTTCACCCAGTGTGTACAGACTGGAGAGGACGAAACAGACAGGCTGTCCTACCCCTGTGCAGTGGGACAGAGAAATTACCCAGCATGCCCTGGCTCTTCCAGCTAATCAATTTCTCTGATCTATTGCTGCCTTGCTTAGCATGACCCCATTACTATGAAGTGAAGTGGACTACAGTGCAGCTGCATCCTGACTGAGGCTGTGCTTCCATTCAGCTCATGAGGTTCCAGGGCACTTAGCCCCAGGCTGACTGGATATATTACAGCCTATTAAAGTCTAAAATCATAACATAGGGAAAAGTGTAAAATACACAAGAGAGGATGGGTTTGGTGATTACATTTACGTCATTTAGCAGACGCTCTTATCCAGAGCGACTTACAGTTAGTGAATATATTATTTAAAAAATAAAATCATACTGGCCCCCTGTGGGAATCGAACCCAAAACCCTGGCATTGCAAACGCCATGCTCTACCAACTGAGCTACATCCCTGCCGGCCATTCCCTCCCCTACCCTGGACGACGCTGGGCCAATTGTGCGCCGCCCCATGGTTCTCCCGGTGGATTCGAACCAGGATCTCTAGCGGCACAGCTAGCACTGCGATGCAGTGCCTTAGACCACTGCGCCACTCGGGAGACGAGTTATTCACATCTTTGAACATTTGAAATTAGACTTATTGAGGACTGCATTTCCCTTTTGGGCCATGTACTGTAGATATCTCAGGCTAATCGTTCTAAGTGGTATTGCAGTGCAATCAGTGTCAGGCCAAATTACTGACCTGTCGTCCATAGGCCACCTCCACGCTGTCAAGAGCACTCCGTCCAGGAACTCCTGCGTCACTCACAATGCTGGGCTGCAACACAAAAACACAGGGAGACTAATCATGACTACTGTATGTACAGTTGAAGTCGGATGTTTACATACACCTTAGCCAAATACATTTAAACTCTGTTTTTCACAATTCCTGACATTTAATCCCAGTAAGAATTCCCTGTCTTAGGTCAGTTAGGATCACCACTTTATTTTAAGAATGTGAAATGTCAGAATAGTAGTAGAGAGAATGATTTATTTCAGCTTTTATTTCTTTCATCACATTCCCAGTGGGTCAGAAGTTTACATACACTCAATTAGTATTTGGTAGAATTGCCTTTAAATTGTTTAACTTGGGTCAAACGTTTTGGGTAGCCTTCCACAAGCTTCCCACAATAAGTTGGGTGGATTTTGGCCCATTCCTCCTGACAGAGCTGGTGTAACTGAGTCAGGTTTGTAGGCCTCCTTGCTCGCACACGCTTTTTCAGTTCTGCCCACACATTTTCTATAGGATTGAGGTCAGGGCTTTGTGATGGCCACTTCAATACCTTGACTGTGTTGTCCTTAAGCCATTTTGCCACAAATTTGCTTCAATATATCCACATAATTTTCCTTCCTCATGATGCCACCAGTCCCTCCTGCAGCAAAGCACCCCCACAGCATGATGCTGCCACCCCCGTGCTTCACGGTTGGGATGGTGTTCTTCGGCTTGCAAGCCACCCCCTTTTTCCTCCAAACATAACGATGGTCATTATGGCCAAACTGTTCTAATTTTGTTTCATCAGACCAGAGGACATTTCTCCAAAAAGTACGATCTTTGTCCCTATGTGCAGTTGCAAACCGTAGTCTGGCTTTTTTATGGCGGTTTTTGAGCAGTGGCTTCTTCCTTGCTGAGCGGCCTTTCAGGTTATGTCGATATAGGACTCGTTTTACTGTGGATATAGATACTTTTGTACCTGTTTCCTCCAGCATCTTCACAAGGTCCTTTGCTGTTGTTCTGGGATTGATTTGCACTTTTCGCCCCCAAAGTACGTTCATCTCTAGGAGACAAAACACGTCTCCTTCCTGAGCGGTATGACGGCTGCGTGGTCCCATGGTGTTTACGCTTGCGTGCTATTGTTTGTACAGATGAACGTGGTACCTTCAGGCGTTTGGAAATTGCTCCCAAGGATGAACCAGACTTGTGGAGGTCTACAATTTTTTTTCTGAGGTCTTGGCTGATTTCTTTTGATTTTCCCATGAGTTTGAAGGTAGGCCTTGAAATACATCCACAGGTACACCTCCAATTGACTCAAATGATGTCAATTAGCCTATCAGAAGCTTCTAAAGCCATGACATCATTTTCCAAGCCGTTTAAAAGGCACAGTCAACTTAGTGTATGTAAACTTCTGACCCACTGGAATTGTGATACAGTAAAATTATAAGTGAAATAATTTGTCTGTAAACAATTGTTGGAAAAATTACTTGTGTCATGCAAAGTAGATGTCCTAACCGACTTGCCAAAACGATAGTTTGTTAACAAGAAATTTGTGGAGTGGTTGAAAAATGAGTTTTAATGACTCCAACCTAAGTGTATGTAAACTTCCGACTTCAACTGTATGTGAACGTAAAAATACAGAAGTGATTTCACTGACTAAATAGAAAAAGGTAAAGGAAAACCTAAGAGGAGTGAGTAAGAGTGTTTGCTTGGTTGCTCATAATTGTAAAGCCATGACCAATGTAGCGTGAAAGCCATTGTAAACAAAGCTCACGCTTGAATGCACACACATTCTAAAACGCGAGCACGGACACGCACAAACATTTATCCAGATCGACCTTGCATTCTTCAGAACAAAAGGGACACACCCATACAATGTATATTAAATGTAGAGGGTTGTATAGGTAAGGGATAATCAACGAGGGGCTATGCGTTCTATGGAAAATCATGAACGACGTGGAAGGTGTGTTCCACGACACGCTAGTGGAGTGGAACTGATCGTCCACGGAGTTGCATTATTTTCCAGAGAATGCTTAGAACCCCGAGTTGATTATCCCTTTTATACCATGGCTATAATTGAACACATTTGCCCTAGAAATGTGTTCATTTGCCAGTATAAATGTGTTCAACATCCACTGAAGTAGCTAACAAGTTTACTAGATAGCTACAGTAGTTGCCGTGGTAACCAAACAGACTTGCTAGTTTAGCTAACCAAACCATCAGTCCTAGCTTGCCATTATGCAAATCTAATTCAACAATGTCAATGTTTTTAATTTGACTTTTGCTTTCAAAAGCAGCTCAAAACATAGAACATGTAATAATTAACTATAGCCATTGAATTCTACCGTGCAAATATACTGTGCGTTATAGGGAAATAATGCACGCTCTAGAATGCCCTTCAAGCCAATCAGAAACAAGTATTCAACAATGCCATGGTATAAGGCAGTATAAATGCTGTATGACACATTGCATTATAAGAGAAGAGAGCATATGAGCAAGAACTGAACACTGTAGAGGGTGTGTTTCTGACATAGGGAGTGAACAGCAGGTCAGACATGGACAATTCAACTGTTGGATATTAATGCAATAAGCACAGAGAAGGACAAAATCCCTCAAAAATCAAAGTGTCAACTCCAACACACACTCCACAGGAGAATGTGCAAGAGCTACAGTTTAGGAAAGCAATGTACTGTAGCTACTGTGCTTAATACAGTAGATGGAGCCCTGAAGGTAATCTAAACAAAGCTGTCTGCATAAAACCAAGCTTGCTTTGGTAAAGACCGATAACATGGTGGAAAACCAAAGCTGAATGTGGCTTTTCTTTATCCATGATTAAAAACAGGAGTGCTTGCCATATCTTTTTTTGTGTGTAAATTCTCGCAAATGGGAGGTGGTTATTGAATTCCACAACATCCATGTGGGCTAGTACCAGTTTTTGATGAGTGTATTTTCTAAATGTGTGCAAGTCATATATTAAGTATATCAATTATATCTGGATGTGTGCTTTATGTACTGGAGTTCATAGGGTGTATAGGACAAAGATAGACATCAGATGGAAAGACACTGACCTCTACGTCTTGGCTGAAGTCCAGAGCATCCTCCCCTGCTCCCAGCAAGGTGTGCAGTACTCTCTGCTTCACCTGCTCCCACTGAACCAGCATGGACTCACGGTGATACTCCTCTGCCAGGAGGAACGTCTGACAGAGAACAAGAACATGTAAGTACGAAAGAGAGAGAAAGAGAACAAATGTAATTTGGACAGACCAATTTGAAAGAATTTGAGAGAACCAAGCTAGGCTGCATAAATGGGTTAGAGATCATGTGATTTGTTAAAAATAGCTAACACCGCAAAACCTCTCGTCATGGGAGATATATGTGCACAATAAACACCTCCAATCACCACAGTCACCCATGCAGGTATCCTGGGGCCCCACACAGTAAAAGTGAGATCTGGGACTTGGGGCGGCTCTTCAAACTGGGTCACGCCCTGTGATGCCAGGGTGTGTGGAGGGATGGGATTGTGACGCTAAATGGGTCTGCATTCATGGCTGGTCCAGATTTAGTCAAGAACCGATTAGAATCCAGAGACCTTGTCTATTTCTTGTCTCTCTCAATCCCACAGGGACAGCGGATGATAATTGGAACGGTTCCTAATTAAACCTGCTCTGAACTCATGCAGAGGAAACCATTTTAAAAAAGATAATAGGTTACGGGTTTATATCAGAACAAGGTGAGCAAGTCATGATTGGCAACTGAGGGTATGGGTTTATTATTTTTATTCAAAAGTGTGAGACTGATTGAAACTGTAGCGTACGTATTATTTGAAAATTAGGTATGCCAAGCTGTCATGGAGAGAAAACTTAGGCGATACAATCTATGACCGAAACATATCTGTCCCATCTATGCACCAGGTATGTAAAAAAAAAGAAAAGAAAAGTAAAACAAATGGGATTATTAGATGTGGACATGGGGTGCAAAGAGGGTGTGGTCATAGCAACTAGTCAGAGGAGAGAGTGCCACCTACCCTGCGACGCGACTCCTCGATGGCAGAGAGCAGCGCATTGTCCCTCTCATTCTTCAGAAAGCCCTGGAAGGAGAGAAATGGCTGGAGGTTAGACTGACTGTAACCTACTTTCCACTTGACCACACACATACAGGGCTCCTGCAAGACGGTAGCTGCAAGGGCTACCAAGGAAGAACTATCATTATCGCTGTGCTAAAAATGGGAGATGCCAACAATCAGGGCGTAGCAGTAGAAGCCTCCTCCTGACCTGACATTCTAATCACTCAAAAATAACTCCTGTTACATATCTTCTCAAGCATTAGGACATTTTCATGCTCATTCTATACAGCTCCAACCCATCCCCCACACTTCAGAGCAAAAACCCAGAGCCCATCAAATAATTTTACAGTTAATTCAACAAAGCCTGACTGATGAGCACCAGCCGATTAGACACACAGCACCTGGCCCTTTGTCCTCATATCATCCCATCTTCAATTTCCTACATTAGGGAACAAACTCCACAGTGGGCTGAGATTCATCAGCATCTACATTCAACTGGCTAACATCATATACAAGAGATGGTTGGATGCATCTTGAAGAGACTAAAAATGTACAATGTCCGTCTGCTGTCAAAATGGTGATATAGCAAGCTTACCATTCAGTACCCCCCAAAATGCCAGTACTATTATAGTTACAATACCTAAAATGGACCTCTTGTTTTCTCAAGTTAACAGCATGAGGTTAATGAGCAAATATGCACACTGTAGACTGTGCTCATCCCTTACAGGGTAAGCTAATTAATGTACACTTTGGAACGCACAGAGAAACTCTGCTCCTTCCGATGCCCGAAGAGAAAGAGAAAACATTTTGTACCAAGAACAGGCAGAACCGTCCTCAGAGTAGAGCTGTACGCTTGCACCAGGCAGCCAGAGGGGCAGCGGGAATGAAACTCACACACACATACATACAGCAAAGATGTAAAAGAGGGTGGTGGTTGAGGGGTCAATGTATCTAAATCAGGGTGGGGTTGGCTATGGGCAAGAATAAGAGCTAGCTTACTGTATGCCAAATGGTGGTGTTGAAATCGCCCATAGAGCCATCGTGGATCATGAGTAACCAAAGCCAAGCCCATGACTTTGACGCATAGTGGCCACCAGCCTGCCAATATGACACAGATACCCTGATAAGACACTGACAGTCATCACAATGGATGTCACTCTCACTAAGCCCATCCTCTGTGATACTGGACACTGGTTTAACATCATCTAGGCTAAACACCGGCCACACCCTTCCACAATGTGAGGACATTAACTTGCCCTAGAAATCTGATCATTTAGCCTATAGTTGCTTTCCATATTCCATAAGAGTCTGTTACATAAGAGACAATCTCATGCGTTTTAGAGAGTGATTTTCCTTTTAAAATTGGTTATTTTATTTCCACACTAGGAGGTCGAAATAACACTGAAATTGTGGAACTGATAATGCCCTTTTAGAGCTTTTTGAATAAATAAAAAACACATGGAATTTCTGCCTGTTCAAGTGGAATAGAGTTTTTGGCCCAAAGCATGACATCACAATCTGATTAGTCTGACCAATGACCAGTAATCTTTCATTTGCATATGTATCCTACTACTTTGAAGGGGTAAGCAGGGTAGGCTCTAGAGTCTAGACGATACTATCCGCCAATCAGGGCTGTGTATGTAAATATATTTACATTTGTATCAACACGCCCACACGATCAGACTGAGCATTTCAATGGCAAAAGGAGGCTCATGGAAATAAATGATCAAATATATATTTGAAGTTATTTTCATGAAGAAAAAAAAAAGTTATTTATTAGACATAGTGATGTTTTTAAAAGATGGCATGTGGCTTTAAGGCCTGCAGGCACACATGTACACTTCCTCGTATAACAATAGAAGATACTATAATATGTGAACATTCAGAAACTAAAAAAAATAATAAGAACGAGCAAAACTAAGCCTATTCGGTCCTTTTCCAGGTGTCAATATAATAATAACAATAATAATAATAATATAGCAGCCTATGCATTCTTTCAGATAATGGGCCTTTTCCTGGAGACCGTCTCGGTCTTCGCGCCCGTCATCTCCAGGACGAACGGAGCAGCATTCCCCTTCCCCCTCACAGCTGCTTCAGCACCACAGCCCTCCCCCTCACCACAGGCTCAAACCCTCGCCCCTGTCTGTCCACTCCATCGCATCACCAGACCATACATCAGAGTGGCAGCCATCCGCGTCTTGACTGACAGCTAGAAATCATCATTGACTTGTTACTTCTTCAGCAGCCGATCGTCAAATGACAAGTGTAAATGAACAGTGCGGAGAGAGCTAAAGGAGGGGGAGGCTGAGGCTTTTCAGTATCACAAGTAATCTATCCTCTATTCAATAGATAAATCAAAAGGAAGATTTCCTGCTGTATCTTGCCAATTACATTTCTTGCTCAGTCATTGTGCTCGGTCCTCCCATCCTCCGGTCATCTGTAGCAGAGAGAGAGAGGAGCGCCCCCCTCAGGAGATTCTGCTCTCCAAATGAAACAGGTTCTACCCAGTTTGCACCCTAGGAGCTGACAATGGAGCTATTTATATACTAGGAGAGCTCAGGTCATGTCTCCACACACAGAAATCGGAATAAATGTATACATTTCCTAGAGATGTAGCTATGCGTTTCATTCTATGGTTCCCAGAAAGTGAAGGGTCCAAAAGGGAGGGGGAACATAACCGCATTTTCAGCGATTAATGCATTTCCAAATAAACCTTAATTGAAATCACACACTGTAGTCTATCATTTCATATTTAGGCAACAAAATAAGCTGTAAACTCACTGAGTAATGTACAAAGAAGCTCTAAACTCAAATGGATCTTACATTCATGGCATATATCCAGCAAAATACACATATGCAGTATGTAAACCAATATAGCCAGCGAGTCTGACTCTAGAACCTTCTACATAATTGCATTGTCCCTCACAATTTGTATTGCGTATACTGCTTACGGTTTTGCAAGAACAGAAAACATTCACTATTGTTTACTAAAGTAGAACTAGAGAAAATAAAGGTACAGCATAGAACAAATGTACATGTTACACATGCTCCATAACACGGTGCTGATACGTGTCACATACATGCGCACATACAATATTTCCCAGGGCTCGGTCAAACGAGCAGTCTAAAGCGATCTACGGGTTCAGAAATGATCAATTTTTTTATTCACAAATGATAGTGATTTTACTGTCTGTACATGGTTACACCACCACACACAGAAAGCATTTTATAACATCTTAAAATATATTCTCTGTCATCTGGATTTGTTTAATTCTATGTTTCAACAGTTTCCCTTAGTGTAATGCTGCTCAGCAGTTCCACAGAGATAAAAAAACTAAGTGTGACGGGTCAGTAGCTAAAAACCTGCAGCTCATCTTCATTTACTCTGAGACAATGAGTGGAGTAGGGGAGGTGTAACCCCACCCTTGTGCCACCACTTCCTGTGTAGAGAATAAGCATTCATATAAGTGAACACCACCATAATCATCGTTATCATCTTCATAGTCACAGACAGATAGAGTGACAGGGAGCGAGAAAGAGGTGACAGACAGATCTTGACACAGACAGAGCAGATGAACGCAGTGTGTCTGTGTGTGGAGGTGATACTCACTCATGCTGTGGCTCAGCCTGCCAGGCAGGGAGAGAGAAGAGGAGAAGAGGTGCAGGTAGCCAGGCGTAGACAGACCTATGCCTGACACTAAACACTGCCTAGTATCTCCAGCTGAAGAACTGAGCCGGCGCCATTCTGGGGCGTTTTCGGACCCTCCGACGGGCCCGGCATCGCAGATGCTGCACCTTCCTCACCCAATGTGGGCCACCGGTGTGAACCCAGATATGTACCACATGAATGGTTACTGTAGGCTGTTTTATTGTTGGAGGACTGTACCAAGTCAGCCCTCAGACACAGGGGGGGATCCAGGAGGAGTGATCACTCAACCTCACAGGTCTTCCCCTCTCCATCAGTAGATCCTTCCCCGCCGCCTGTTTCTTTCCAGCATCCCTGCTGTCCTCTTCTCTCAGTCCCACTCATTTCTTCCTTTTTATACATATGCATCATTCCCTTTTTCCTCTTCCCATAGCGCAATGCAATTCATGTAATGGATTTTTTCTCCCTCTGCAGATGGCTTCCGACATCCTGTCCAGAAAGTGGGCTAATAATCCTCTTAAAGAGTCATGTTTAGTTAATGAGAAGGGTGCAGTGGCTTCTCGGGGGGTATACATAGAGTACACGGCTGCACAGACCAGACACAGGCTGCACATGTGAAGCTATTTCACCAAAGTCTGCTGTAGCAGCAGCTGCGCTTATCAGACTGTCAAGAGAATGCATTCCATCACTATAGCTGCTCTCAGAGAAAGAGGGGGAGGGAGAGAAAGGAGGAGCAGAAAAATATGGAACAGAAAAACAGGAGAGAAATATACTTCTCTCTGCCATTTTATCCTTCCACTCTTTTTTCCCCATCTCTTTCTCGCCCCCTATTCTATTTTCATTTTGGTTCTGTCCATCGTTTCTCTTCTTGCTCCCTCTTTACCTTGGTTATTGCTATCACCCTCAATTCTTGCTCTTTGTCTCCATCCTCACTGACGTGAGCCATATCTTTACACATACAAATATAACAAATGGCCAGAAATGCAGAGTAGGCTACATAAATCATATGCATTTGCAACCATGTATACTACAGACATCATTCACACCTCAATTCCTCTCTGTGAGCCGCCCACATAGAGATAGAAGAGGCTACGCCTCATCAGCATCCAGCTTTTCCTTTGTGTTAGCCAACCTAACCCTTCAGCACTTGAACATATAGTAAGTACTACACAGTGCAATCACACTCAATGTAAAGAATACCACACAATATTATTACCAGTACCTAGGCTACTGAAAAGACCAAGCCATGAATGCAGTGCAGACAATGGGGAGAATGCCAACCAGTACCACCTCACACAATACATACAAGTATCATTTCCTGGCCTAATTGTCGTGATCAATGAATACCTCAAAGGGTGGCAATACATAGGCTAGGTATGCAAGATTGCTATGTAGTCTATCAAGGAACACACACCGTTTGTATTGTAACATAGGCTACTTGAGAAAAGTAAATTTCATTGATTGTTCTCAAACTGGTGGACAATCTAATAGCTTTTCTGTACCTTGACTCAACTAGAGGCTCATTGCCCTTGAGGTTAACACATGAGCCACCAGTAATGTGAGAGTAAATGTGGCTTTATAGAACAAGGTCACACGTTTCTAAAACATATGTTCCATTAATTGCCTATGAAAACTATCATGTGAAAAATAGACAGAAATGCAACTATGCATAGTGGATAGGGAGTACAGTACAGTAGAAGGCCAGCCACTTCCCACTGTGTCTGGCCCAAGCACTCAACTGAGTCCAGCTAAAAGGGCCTGATTAAATCCTGCCAAGAGGCTAAGTGCACATCCAGTAAAACTAAGGCTCCATCCGGCCAGCCCACCACATGTCAGGTTGAGGATTATGGGTGGGAGAGGGAGCACTGGGGTCATCAGAAAATGAGGAGATCAACACCCCACCCCACTCATTCCCTGAGTATCTGCTGCCCCCCCCCCCCCACCTCTTCTACATTTTGCAACAATATTAAGATCACTGCTAATATAAATATTTACCCAATTAAGAGCAAAAGAGAACATTGTATGTTAAAGTTTGACGGTCTGGGAGTGGCCAGTGGATGGTAGCCTTCTAGGGCCGGGACGATAGCAGTATCGCGATACTCGTTAGTATCGTGGCAAGGAAACAGTACACAAAGCAGATTTAACTTCTTTAGGAAAACAGCCCTACTGCTGGAAACAAACATCATTATGTTGTCATCCAGTCACATTTATTTATTTCCCAAGCTATAGCACACAATATTTTACATAAAGCAGGTTTTCAAAGGACCAAAGAGTTTAGTCTGCTTCGTGTTTTCATGTTTGCCATGGAAAATTTTTTGCGATACTAGTATCGTCCCGGCCCTACAGTCTGAAGGCCACTAACACAATGGAATAACTGTATAGTATTGCTGCTAAACATATTTTTCTTATTATATTTCAACATACTGTATACTGACTGGAGCTTCTTCCACTCATCTTCTCTTCCTCATCTGAGACAGTTCAGACTGTTCCCACTAAATAGCTTCAGATTTGTAAACATCATCCGTTGATGTAACACAAAGTGCTACCATTAACTAATTAGCAGGCATCACATTTTATTGACTTCCATAGAAAAGCAGGTCAAATCAGCCCAGCTGTAATTCCACAGCACACATGGAGAATAGGAAAAAGCCAGTGTAGACAACAGAAAATATCTCCATAGTGCCTTTTCTAAAACAGCCACATATCATGAGTGAACACTGGACAGGGTTTGAAACACACTAAAATGCAATGCATCTATTTTGGTTCTGAACAGATTACAGCACCACTTTATATCAATGGGTAATTCCGTAATATGAAACCAGTAAAAATACAGTTGTTGCTGACCCCTGATTATTATGAAAATGTCCACAAATATTTGTCCATGTTATTTTTTTACATATCGCTAGTCATGAGTCTGAGGGCTTAGAGCCCAAATTCATGTGACAGACGGTAGTAAGCAATAACTATCTTAATCCGCAATTTGGAATACCATCATTCCTACTGAAAATGTTCTCAGATTTTAGCCCTGGTAGTTATAAATCTTATTTAGGCTCTATTTAATGAATTTTTAATCAGTTGAGGCAGAGCAATTTTTCCAATTCTGATGGTATCAAAATTCCCAGGTTTTCCAGAAATCCCTGTTGAAGGATTAACGGAATCAGAAGGGAAAATTTGGAATCTTCCAACCAGGATTTCTGGAAAACCTGGGAATTTTGGCAAAGTTACTGGAATTTTACAACCCTACACCACCCCCAATGTGAATCAAATAGACATCTACCAAAGATAATTCAAATAAATGTAAAGGACGTTGGGTTAACTTTTGTGAATGCATTTCAGGCAGTGGGTTTGATATAGGCTACAGAACGATGAGTAGATATTTGGACACTTTCCACATCATGTGTCAGACATATTTCCCTAGACACAAAACATTTCTAATCCTACCACCAGCAAGAGACTGCAATGATCCTCCAACAGAATCCATCAGCCTTTTGCTTATTAGCATAAAAATCATTACACAGTAAACCTTAGCTGTAACATTAATAGAACCAGATACGAATCCGCCAGTTTGACTAAAAGCATAATCTAAAAACCATTAATTACCATCACCTGCCCGGCTGCCCTTGCCTCTGAAAAATGTAAAAGAGAAGGTCCTGACATACAACAGGACAGGTGTGGATGAAAAAGTAGCCCAAAAGCTCAAACAGCCCCACACTCGTAAAGAGAGAGTGTGAATACCTGGATGTCAGTGTCCTTCACTGGCTCCAGAGGTTCAAAGGTGGTGGCAGCACTCAGGCTCTCCAGACGCTGGGAGATGTGGAAGATGTCCAGGCCTCTGGAACCCAGGAGGATGGAGCTACAGGGAACAGAGGAAACAGCTAATTACATTTGTTTAGTAGACTTTCCTCTAGCGTCCCCATCCTCAACTGGCAAACCGAGGTCTGGTTGGGCTTCGAACCCTGGTTTCTTATAAACACACATAAGACATGGAAAGATTTGTAGAATTGCAGGAAATTAGCTTTAAAAAGGCCAAATAATTATTTGCCCCATGCAAAATGTGTAGAATTGCAGGAAATTAGCTTTAAAACTGCTAAATTTTCTCTCCGCCAACAAGAGAGGTGTGAACAGTTAGGGGTCACATTGGTTGCGAGGTTGGGGTTAGTTACTACGCCGATAAATCACGATTTCCATCCGAACCTTCACCACCTAGGACATTTGTGTGACCGGACCTTCTCAAATAGCACTTGAGAACCCCTGCTCTAGAGGGCATGAAGTAAGTTGAATGCAATGCAGAACATAACACAGAGCTACACATCTCTAACATAACAAGATCGCTCCCATAAACTTAATGTCCCAGAGTACAAATACAGATGACAAGGTAAGATGAAACATCTGCCCACTATCACACACAATCGTGACAAGATCATGTAATTGCAAGTAGCCTATTAGCAGTCATATGTATTGTCATCTGAATAATAGCCAGTCATAATGACGAGCTTTGTGCAGGTAACGTCAAAATCTTACCACCCTCAGCCTCATTCATGACAGGGAAAATCATAAAATAATAAAGAGACGTTTATTAGAAAAGGGAAATGGCCTACACTTCATATCTCATTTTAAATCATATCACAGAATATGAGGATCATCTCTACAATGAATACGTTTACATGCACACTAATAATTGGATATTAAACTGATTATGGCAGAGTATGGCATTAGTCATGTAAACGCCTTACTCAGCTTATCTTAAATAGGCAGTTTAATAAAACAGTTTAATCTGCGTTCCAGTGGTGTATTTGATCTGCGCACGTGCTAGCACCAGGTAGTGCAAGCTTCCCTCTTATGCACGATTGAAGTGTGTTCGGAAAAACTGAAATTATGCAAATTAGAAATAGTTCAAATAGAAACTTTATATGTCCGAACTCAGAATCAAATAGTCTTCACAAAAATAACATGGTCACTGTGGTAGAATGGTTATTTTGATTGGCGATGTTCTGCATTTATCAAAAGTCCCATTAGTAGCCTGATTTCAGATGTGTCCATGTAAACAGGATTATTAGAGAAATCGTTCTTCTTCCAAAGCATGTAAAGGTTTTAAACAAACTATTATATTAACCTGACTATCCACAATAATTATTGTGTGCATGTAACAGTGCTCAATAAGAAAATATCAGCGACTGATACAAAAGAGAGAACTTACGCTTTTACGTCAGCAGCGTCTTGTGATGTTCGAGTTAGGGTGCGGGAGCGTAGCCTCTCTCCAGCCTGCTGGATCTCCTGAAGGTTCCTCTCAACATGGGGAAGCTCAGACACGGCCTCAGTCTCCGCTGCAAGCTGCTCTGCCTGCTGCAGGAGCTCTCCAAAGCCCTCCGCTTCCATGGCAACCACTGGAAGTCAAGAGACAGGATGGCTGGATTAAAACAAATATAACTATACTGGATTAAATGGCATGCAGTCTTCATGACTCTATCCTAATCCTAACTATTTAAAATATTGCCTAGTCAAACCATAACTCTGTTCCAGCTGGCTGATAGATAGGTACTGTTTGGCATAGCAGAGAATTTGACCAACCTTAATTGGTCGATAATTCCTCAATTTCCGACTTGGAACAAAACCAATGTCTTCTAAACGTCCATGTCTAGTTGTAGGGGGTTCGTTTGAATTTAGAAAATGCTCTGTTACTAAATTAAATAAATGTTTTGCTCCATGAAGTAATCCAACAATGTGTAGGCCGCCATCTCGTCTATTTCAAATCTTCTCTCATTGAGACAGGTGGCAGTCCACCCCAAAGTGCCACATGTCATGATGACACCTGTCTCGATCAATGAAAGAAGATTTGAAATAGACAATATGGCGGCCTACACATTGTTGGATGACTTCATAGTTTTTTTTTTTAATTACTTAATTTAATGACAGAGCATTTTCTAAGACATTGGTTGTCTTCTTCCAAGTCCGAATTGAGGAAGTAGGGTATTGCCACTTTAAGGTTGGTCGAAGATTCTCTGTACTACACCAAACAGTACCTAACCTGTAAGTAAGGCTAATGGAGCATCACATAGCCCGTAACAATCTGACTGCTAGCTATCCTAATCCTGCTTGGAACATGTTATTTAAACAAATCAGTGACTGTGTCTGCCCACATGTACATATTACTTCAACTACCTCAACTAGCCTGTGCCCCCGCACATTGACTCTGCACCGGTACCCCCCTGTATATATAGCCTCCCTACTGTTATTTTATTTTACTTCTGCTCTTTTTTTCTCAACACTTTTTTATTAAAAATAAATGCACTCTAGGTTAAGGGCTGTAAGTAAGCATTTCACTGTAATGTCTGCACCTGTTGTATTCGGCGCATGTGGCCAATACAATTTGATTTGTTTATGCCTAATCGCTGATTCCAGATATCATTCATTCTAGATACCACAAAACATTCTAGATAAAGACTTGAAAAAAATATAGTGTATGATAGTCAATTTTTTTATTTTACCTTTATTTAGCTAGGCAAGTCAGTTAAGAACAAATTATTATTTACAATTTACGGCCTACACCGGCCAAACCCGGACGACGCTGGGCCAATTGTGTGCCGCCCTATGGTATGTAATGTTTGTGTATGAAATTATGTTGTCCAGACCAGGACTGATCACTGGACAGGTTCTATGAAAATCAATGTTTATTAATCTGTCATGGGCCATACCATGTACAAACTAATCTCATGTGTCTGTTTGGAGCCATTTCCTCTGTTGTCCGAAAATCCAAACCAGCGCGCGCATGCCCCCTTAGCGCGATTAGCTATTAGGCTAGCTTGCAGTCGTGGTGAGCCTCTTACTAAGAATATATTTTGATACGACTGTCTACAAAAACTAAAATACAATTACACATTTTCTGCCATCAACATTTTAAAATAATTCCTTCGTTTAGCTGACGTTAGACAGGTACAAAGGAAAGCACGTTAGCAAGCTGGCTAGTGTCATGCAAGGGCAGACCGCGTACTGATGAATGGTGCTAGCAGGATAACTAGTACCATTCCTAGCTAGTTGTAAAGCGTATTAGCTGGGCAACTTACAAGAAGCCTAGATAGCAAATGATCCTGTCCCTTGTCCCACAACTAGTAGTTATGACAGTTGTTTTCACTCTTTTGCGCTTATCTCATTTTTTTCTCCAGTCTTACATACATTTCACTCCGGCACTTCTGAGGTCTACGCTGATTGGATGATGTCTCGTTTTCCCACATGACATTGCGCTTTTTACTTTTGGGTAGCTCTCTGCTGCCACCTGCTGCGCTGGAGTGTAATGGAGGTGATAGCTCTGGATAAGAGCGTCTGCTAAATGACGTAAATGTAAACACTCCTCAACCTAATCTACTATTAATCACTAATCTCAAAGCATTGTGTTGACATAGAGGTTTAACTGTGTTAGTACATTTTATTTACGTGTCACTCCACAATGTTACAATACAAAATACAGATTTATTTTTTTTACATTGTGGACCACTCAAATTTGAGTTTTGAAACACTAAAAACAAATGTCAAACATGGTACAGACGTCATCTATAATGAATATAGAATATGATAACATCTATAGAGGGGTTGGCTGTTTAGCAACAAAAGACGCGTGAGCAACCATGGGGCAAAACAGATGGTTGGCTTAGCCTGTTAACATGTAAACTATATTTAGTTTCCAAATGTTTATTGAAAACAAATACATTTGCACAATGAGCACTTCTTTCAAATACATTAGTTGTTGGTTAGATAACTAGCGAATTTTTGCCATATTAGCATAGTCATGACATCAGTCAAAACAAGACATTGTATCAATACACTGAAACGAGCCACCTATGATTTCCCACATGGCAGCCTTGTTATTGTTGCTAGTTATCGCACCGTTCAGAATCATAATGCATGCCTTCCGGCCACATCGATGATGTCGGCCAACCCATCTATACACATGTATGCATAAACAAAAAGTACAGTGGATAAAAGGACAATTAGGCACGTATAAACTAATGTAGTATGACAGTCCTGTGTGTAGTATTTAGATTTACATTGGAGAAGATTAGATACCAGAAACTTGGTCAAGGATGGGTAATAACATCAGACTTACAGGAACCACTGCATCAGGACTGTGTGAATGTGACCTTCACACCAGCACATTGTCCCCGCAATTACTCTGCAACAGCATACTTTGGTCCCCAGCAGCAATTGGTTCCCATGTGTCTTCCATCCAAATACTGCAAGCCTATTCTAGCCTTTGTTAGGGAGACAGTATAGCATATTGTGGATAAATTTAGTTCACTCAGGCAGTTTACCATTTTTTAAAAGGGCAAGTTCTGTCTGCCTAATGGGGTGGCTCTCCAGCCTGGTTTCATAGACTAGATGTAAAATAGTAAACAAATACAGGACACTCAAATTGGTATGATAGGTTACAAGAACAGTTACTTATGGGGGGGGGGGGGGGGTTTGAGGTTAACCAGAATTTGACAACGTTAGCATTTTAACTTGGTAGCATGTTAGCTAACCCTTCCCCCTAAACCTAGCTAATGTTAACCACAAACTGCTTGGAGTAACCCTGGATTGTAAACTGTCATGGTCAAAACACATTGATACAACAGCTAAGATGGGGAGAAATCTGTTCATAAAGCGCTGCTCTGCCTTAACACTATCAACAAGGAATGTCCTATAGGCCCTAGGTGTCAGAGAGAGACTTTGTAATTTTCCTTTTGGCTCAGAACAGGGCAGCATGGCATGTCAAGCGCTCATGGCGCAAAGTGGAGGACAGATTGAAGTCGTCGCTTGTTTTTGTAAGAAGTGTTGACAAACTGAAGTGCCAAGCTCTGTTTAAGCTACTAGCACACAGTTCGGACACCCATGCATACGCCACAAGACATGCTAAAGGTCTTCACAATCCCCAAGACCATTATTATTAACAGACTATGAGAGGCACACAGTATTATATAGAGCCTTGACTACATTGAACTATTCCACATCATGTAACTGATGCAAGCAGGAATATCAGATTGAAATAACCTGATAACACTATGGAACAGCAGGTACTGTGGAGACATGCTAGCACACGGACATTGTTTAGTGTTATACATTTTGTATGATGTAAGTGCTTGGATCCCTAATAAATACAAAATTGAATTATTTAGACAAGTTGTAATTAGTATCATAAGAAATTGATGGACATCCACAAATACAAAAAATAAAAAATCATAAATGTATAAAACAGATGGTTTACTATGCGAACTCGGGAGGGAGGGATTAGGACACATGTAGACACAGGAAGGTTACTAAAAAGCAACCCAACAATTGTAGATTAGTCAGTTTCATGTGGATAAAACATTTAAAATCATAGTTCCCCACCCCCAGTAAAAGTTAAACTTGAATAAGTTTGAAGACATTTATTTTTTTACATTTAACAGACGAAGTACAAAATGCTAAAGCTAGGTTCAAGATGGTACAACCAATTTCATATTCATAGGGAATGACTGCATTGTCACGGTCATGTACCAGGCCTCACTGACAACAGCTGGTATCGCAGGTCTTGCCCTTGCACACGCAGCCTGAGGCACATTTACTGCAGCCGGAAGGACAGCAGGGGCAGCAACCTGATGGGACAAAAACAATTGATTAGTGATTACCAATGACAGACTATATTGCATAACCTATTAACGAGGCAATTTGAGGCTCTAGGATGATGCCCGAGTTGTCAAGTTGTTTCCCCCCCAGTCGTCAACATACTCATGTCAAAGACTTCCTAGTTCGGAGTACTCTTGAAAGCGCCATTATTGGGCTACCAGGTGTTCATAACTAAGTGGGAAGATGTTATTTACCAGTTGGAAAGTCTTATACCAGTTGGATGCAGTCATCTCATTGAGAAACGCAGATTTTCTAATGGACCATAAAGTACAGCCATCATGCTGGTAAACAAATGATAGAGTAAAAAAAATAATTACATTGCTTTTTATTAACGTTTTGCATTTGAATTTCACTGCTGAAAATGCAGTTAAGTCATTTCCTTAGGTGGCGTCAGGTCAGCATGTGGGAGAAGTCGGCGCTCAGGGACATAGACGAGTTTCCCTACTACTAAATTCCAGTTGAAGGGGCGTCCAAGTGTATTTTTTCCTCAGTCATGTGGTAAATACCACCTTCCCACTTGGTTATGATGGGATAGGTAACCTATCATAGGTTATCACAGGGTGCCCAGCCCGTCCTCCCCATGTAAAGTGTCACCAGACACCATTGAGCAGAGATTGGGTAAATTGCCCATGTAGGCCTATCTGAAAATAGTGCTATTTAGAATGTAACAAAAACACTTACTTTTCTTACAACTGGTGCATGCGCAGTTGGAGCACTTGCAGGATCCACCGCAGTTGCAAGATCCAGCTACAAAAAAAACAGTTGGTTACTAGATAACCAATTACCTGTCATGTTGATTTTTCGAATAAATATGCCTAGATCCTGATTATATTGATCAATATACATGGAAACTTACATTTGGCGCATTCACAAGGATCCATTTTTCAGTTTTTGATCTCCCTTCTTTATCCAAATGAAATATTGTTGCCTTAATTTCACTGGTGAGTTGTCCGTTTTTTATTTCTCTTTGACGAAGCACGGTTTTTATAGCGTCCGGACAGACGTGTGCCGTGTGCAAAACAGTCTCGTGTTCATGCAGATCAGGGTTTGCACACGGGTTATTTCATTATACAGCGCGAACATAATCAATGAAGAGTTGCCTATTGTTTCCAAATTCCATAGCCTGTTACATAAACCTGATTACCACGACTAATTAAGGCTACACCATTATTTAACTATACAAACATTTATTGTGATTTTTATTTATTTATGAATGCCTTCAATAACGCCCAGGGTCTGAAGTGTTGTAATCAATAAGGCCATTATATTGTTATTTTACAGGCACAATCTAATTTTATGGTTCAAATTCATGATGATTTAAATTGTTATAGACTATAATCTAATCTAGACCTAGGCCTATAGATTAGAATGCGAAAAGTTAATATAATTCTATTACTTGTCGGGAAGAATTTGAATAGGCCTAGTGTATATGGAAAATATATTAAAATGACGATTTACAAATCACTACATTGTTGACTGGTTTTCTGTTGTACAGTCATCGTTACTGTGCACAGTGCACACGGTACGCAAACAGTTATTCAATGGTTCAGTTGTCACTTTTGCGGGAGGGTTGTGTTGTCATTGGTGCTGTGTTGAGAGCTTCCAGTCCCGTGGTTCCTTTATCTGCACACGAGCGACGAGCAACATTCGAATGTTAATGAATCACTTTGCGCTCGTCGACTGAGTGTTAGTATTTTTCTAGAATATCTTGCCTGAGTAAATGAGCTGTGTCATACCACAAACATGGTACAATGTGATAAGAATAGTCACCGTCAGCAGCCAGTCCTACAATTCATTACAAATGACAGTTATGAAAATAAAACAATGATGCATACAGACCTATTCTACAAGCCTTTCATAAATACTTTAATCTTTCATCATATAAAAAAAAGCATTTACTTCACCCTAATATGCGTCATAATCAATACAGAAATATAGAATAGAATAGAGAATAACTACAGCGTTTTTTTACAGCGTTTTTATTTATTGTTTAAAACCCCAAATACTGGTATTTTATTTAATATAGTCGGTTTATTCTAAACTCCATGAACGATGATGACTTCAAATCACTTGGTTGGTACGGTCGAATGATGTGTTCGCGACAAAGTAACTTCAGCAGCTTTGAGTGACAAGTGACGTCATTTGCAAGAGGGAAAGCGTCTTCTTGCCTTGGCACGTTAGCATGGTTGTAGCTAGCTAGCTAACCCAGAAACATTGACCGTTAAAGACAGCTAAACATCGAGGATTTCGGCAAGATATCGTCTCGCTTTATCAAATGGGCTAACTATATAAAATGTGTTGTATGTTCTGTCGACATATCTCATGCCTTGTTACATATGGAAATAGGGGGAATAAATATACCTAGCTAGTTAGCTACAGTGATGAGTAATCGCTGACTGACTTGTGGATGTGTTCATTTGGGAAAGAGAATTACTGAAATGTCGCACTGTAGTACTAACAATATTTGAATTAGTCATAGCTATGATAGATATCTATCTAGCTATCTGTTTATCTATGTTGGCTATTTTCGAAGACTAGGAGGAGCCAAAACAATGAACATTTATCTTGGCCAGGTCGCAGTTGTAAATGAGAACCTGTTCTCAACTGGCTTACCTGGTTAAATAAAGGTGAAATAAAATAAAAATGGACTGGAGCGCAAACAACTGGGATTAGCAAGATCAGGGTTTCCCAAACTCGGTCCTGGGGCCCCCTCTGGGTGCACGTTTAGTTTTTTTGCCCTAGCACTACACAGCTAACTCAAATAATCAAAGCTTGATGATGAGTTTGATATTTCAATCAGCTGTGTAGTACTAGGGCAAAAACCAAAATGTGGCCCCAGGACTTGGTTTGGGAAACAGCCCTGTGTTACTAGGTAACGCCGGGACACCCAGCGGGCGACTGGAGTAAGCCATTTCAAAATCAAATTTTATTTGTCACATGCGCGGAATACAATTTCATTACCGTGAAATGCCTACTTACAAACCCCTTAACCAACAATGCAGTTCAAGAAATAGAGTTAAGAAAATATTTACTAAATAAACTCAAGTAAAAAAAAAAAAAGTTACACAATAAAATAACAATAACGAGGCTATATACAGGGGTACCGGTACCGCATCAATATGCGGGGGTACAGGTTAGTCGAGGTAATTTGTACATGTAGGTAGGGGTAAAGTGACTGCATAGATAATAAACAGCGAGTAGCAGCAGTGTAAAAACAACGTTTATGAGGGTAATTTGGATGCAACATGCATGCATCTCCAGCAGTGATGATTCAATTTCATACTCATCTCAGAACAAACAACCAGCAGAACACGCACACAATATGTACTGTAATTGGTTATTTTTGTTTTAGGATTGTGCCACCATTTTGGTGCCTATATTCACCCTCAAGATGAACCATAAAATCAACCCGCGCATGGTTACAATGGGCAAGTTTAAAGGGATCCCCCCATGCCTCACTGCAGCCACACAATCAGGGAAGATATGACCTCGCCCAGTTCCCTTTGGTAGTTGCCATTTACATGTATGCATGAAGCTTGATGCATTGTAATATAGCACTCCAGCTCAAGTGATTCAATCTTCTCTCTTCTATCAGGTGTTCATCCATAACCCTCACATGCGTGGCCAGCGGAAGGCAGCCCACCGTCTGAGCCAGAGTGCCCAGGACTCGGACATCTCTTTGCTCAACATCAACCAGGCTTTGAGCTGCCTGACAGCTGGTACTCTAGGACCCAAAACCACTGGAGACACACAGACAAACCTGCTGGCCTATGACGTACACAACAATGCTGACATCTTCTACAAAGAGGTAAGCCAAGGACTGGACAGGAAACAATGATACAACATAATCATGTTTCTGTTGTAGTTGTATTACATAATAATACAGTTTTGCAAATAATAATGCTATGTCCTTTATATTCTCTCTAGGTGACAGATGGGGCCAATGCCATCGTTTTAGGGAAATTGGCGAACATTGAGTCCCCCCTCACCATCATCGGAGGAAACTGTGCCTTACAAGGATTTGACTGTGAGGGGATGACCAGTTCTGGACGGTATGGATCGTGTTCCTCTTGATCATGTGAACTGTTGTCCAACATTGAAATTGAAATAGGAAGAGTTTTACCACAATAAAGTAAATTATATCTGTTTATGTCTGTTTGTCTGGGTTCCTTTTCAGGTCACGGGGGATAACGTCCGGTCATTGGTTCTCTGTGTTTTACTGGCGATGGAAAAAATGAGGTGTGACATTTTATTTTGCAGAAGTTTCATCCAAAGATGAAAGCAAGTACTTTGCAATGTACAGCTAGACGACTTCAAATGTTGTTATTACATAAATATACTAGATCCTAAAATGGGTAATATACTGTACATATTTTATTTTGTCTGGTCTTTGCAGCTTCTTGTCGGATCAGAGGACTTTGACATTAGGTTATTCAAAGATGAACTTGTGAAAACTAGGTATAGCTCATATTGCATACCCAGAGCTGTGTTTCTGCTGCTATTTTATGTTTCAATACTTACAAAATCTTGCTGTGTATAGTACAGAAAATGTCAGCAAAGAGAGGATGTGTGCTGATTGTTCTCTCTTTGTGTCTTTCAGATGCATGGCAGCAGGTTTGCTTATGCTCTGGCCAATGGAACAGTGGGTGTATATGACCGCACTGCCCACTACTGGAGAATCAAGGTCCTGCACGTTTGAATGGGTGGAATATTAGTTTTCCTTCTTAATGCATCCCTGTCACTTTACACAAAACATATTGAATTTGCACCAGCTTTATGTTTAAAGATGTGCCAATAACGGTCCCTCTTTCCCTCTGCAGTCTAAAAACCATGCAATGAGCATCCATGTATTTGACCTTAATGCTGACGGTGTTGTAGAACTCATCAAGGGCTGGTCCAATGGAAAGGTAAACCACCTTGATGTGTCAGTCGATAATCGATTTAGAGCAATCAAGAAGACCTATTTGTTCAAATGAGTACAGAACCAATCAAGGAGAGTCTTCAAAGTCCTCTAATCCTTCACATTGTCTGGGACTGGTTGACACTTGGCACCAGCCTTTCCTCCAAGTGTTATGAATGTTGTAAGGCCCCTTGACTTCACCTTAATTTACAGATTGATGCATGGCGCGATCTAACAGGTGAAGCTATCTTCAAAGACAGCTTCTCGTCTGCTGGAGTGGTGGAGGGGGACTATCGCATGGATGGACAGATCCAGCTCATCTGTACCTCTGTGGAGGGAGAAGGGAAAGACATGAGTAGCACTACTAGCACTTCGTATAGGCCTAGTTTATTTGTGTGTATTCTCTCAGAATTTGCACCATATGTCGACTTGGTGCTGTCTTTGACATCCAATGTGTTGTATTCTTGTTGTCAGTGCGTGGCTACCTGCCTGCCAGTAAGGAGATGAAGGGGAACCTGATGGACTCCGGTGTGGAGCAGGATCTGATCCGAGAGCTGAGCCAGCGCAGGCAGAACCTGCTACTAGAACTACACAACAATGAGTAGAATGCCAAGGTTTCTAAGAACTATGGCTGACCCCATTTAGTCCACTGGTCGATTGTTTGGTCGATAGGCTGTTGGTCGACCGAGATTTTGTTAGTCGAGCAGTGGCAAATATAAATAAAAAAATGTTTCTGGCACATGAGACACTTGTCTGATTCACGCCTTTCTGAGCAGACTAAATCATTGTGGAGGCCGCAGGGTTGGCACTCCAGTATCATCAATAGTACATTTAGCCTACCGTTAATTCCCATCTACAATGTTTGTTTGGTTACGGTAATCATTTACATTTTAGTCATTTAGCAGATGCTCTTATCTAGAGCGACTTACAGTTAGTGAGTGCATAGATTTTCATACTGCCCCCCCCCCCCGTGGGAAACAAACCCACAACCCTGGCGTTGCAAGTGCCATGCTCTACCAACTGAGCTACAGGGGACTGTCTGTTAATGCATTCAATATATTATTATTACAGTCTTACCGTTGTCATTGTAGGAGTGGACATGTTGTGTGCGGAGTGCACTACGTAGGCTATACTTGTGAGAAAAAAGTTTAGGTTAATTTAATTCCATTTATGAGTTGTCAATTTATTAATTGTCTTTTGTTTGGAGTGCTCCTGTCAATCCTGAGTAAGGACACACACCTGATTACACATACAGTGAGGGGAAAAAAGTATTTGATCCCCTGCTGATTTTGTACGTTTGCCCACTGACAAAGAAATGATCAGTCTATAATTTTAATGGTTTATTTGAACAGTGAGAGACAGAATAACAACAAAAAAATCCAGAAAAACGCATGTCAAAAATGTTATAAATTGATTTGCATTTTAATGAGGGAAATAAGTATTTGACCCCCTCTCAATCAGAAAGATTTCTGGCTCCCAGGTGTCTTTTATACAGGTAACGAGCTGAGATTAGGAGCACACTCTTAAAGGGAGTGCTCCTAATCTCAGCTTGTTACCTGTATAAAAGACACCTGTCCACAGAAGCAATCAATCAATCAGATTCCAAAATCTCCACCATGGCCAAGACCAAAGAGCTCTCCAAGGATGTCAGGGACAAGATTGTAGACCTACACAAGGCTGGAATGGGCTACAAGACCATCGCCAAGCAGCTTGGTGAGAAGGTGACAACAGTTGGTGCGATTATTCGCAAATGGAAGAAACACAAAAGAACTGTCAATCTCCCTCGGCCTGGGGCTCCATGCAAGATCTCACCTCGTGGAGTTGCAATGATCATGAGAA
This sequence comes from Coregonus lavaretus, assembly GCF_964263955.1. Classification (NCBI taxonomy): domain Eukaryota; kingdom Metazoa; phylum Chordata; class Actinopteri; order Salmoniformes; family Salmonidae; genus Coregonus; species Coregonus lavaretus. Next base: position 33,856,462 of record NC_139996.1, on the reverse strand, counting down.
CGGTGAGGAATCAACCCAGAACTACACGGGAGGATCTTGTCAATGATCTCAAGGCAGCTGGGACCATAGTCACCAAGAAAACAATTGGTAACACACTACGCCATGAAGGACTGAAATCCTGCAGCGCCCGCAAGGTCCCCCTGCTCAAGAAAGCACATATACAGGCCCGTCTGAAGTTTGCCAATGAACATCTGAATGATTCAGAGGAGAACTGGGTGAAAGTGTTGTGGTCAGATGAGACCAAAATCAAGCTCTTTGGCATCAACTCAACTCGCCGTGTTTGGAGGAGGAGGAATGCTGCCTATGACCCCAAGATCACCATCCCCACCGTCAAACATGGAGGTGGAAACATTATGCTTTGGGGGTGTTTTTCTGCTATGGGGACAGGACAACTTCACTGCATCAAAGGGACGATGGACAGGGCCATGTACCGTCAAATCTTGGGTGAGAACCTCCTTCCCTCAGCCAGGGCATTGAAAATGGGTCGTGGATGGGTATTCCAGCATGACAATGACCCAAAACACACGGCCAAGGCAACAAAGGAGTGGCTCAAGAAGAAGCATATTAAGGTCCTGGAGTGGCCTAGCCAGTCTCCAGACCTTAATCCCATAGAAAATCTGTGGAGGGAGCTGAAGGTTCGAGTTGCCAAACGTCAGCCTTGAAACCTTAATGACTTGGAGAAGATCTGCAAAGAGGAGTGGAACAAAATCCCTCCTGAGATGTGTGCAAACCTGGTGGCCAACTACAAGAAACGTCTGACCTCTGTGATTGCCAACAGGGAAGTCATGTTTTGCAGTGGGGTCAAATACTTATTTCCCTCATTAAAATGCAAATCAATTTATAACATTTTTGACATGCGTTTTTCTGGATTTTTTTGTTGTTATTCTGTCTCTCACTGTTCAAATAAACCTACCATTAAAATTATAGACTGATCATGTCTTTGTCAGTGGGCAAATGTACAAAATCAGCAGGGGATCAAATACTTTTTTCCCTCACTGTAAGTCATGTTTTGCAGAGGGGTCAAATACTTATTTCCCTCATTAAAATGCAAATCAATTTATAACATTTTTGACATGCATTTTTCTGGATTTTTTTGTTGTTATTCTGTCTCTCACTGTTCAAATAAACCTACCATTAAAATGATAGACTGATCATGTCTTTGTCAATGGGCAAACGTACAAAATCAGCAGGGGATCAAATACTTTTTTCCCTCACTGTGGTAGTAGGCCTAGGATACCTGGCCTGCACGCAAATGTAGGCCTATAAATATGCCCATTTAGGGATCTGATACAATTTATGATTGTCTTAACTCACCATCACTGTGGAGCTTCTCAAAGTAATTTTTTCTTAGCCCAAACAGCAATTGAGAAGGACAATTGTTCTTCAACATAGCCTATTAGAAAAATCTTTCCAGCTCTCTCCCTTTCGATAACCACTCAGCATGAAAGGGGAAAAAAATGTCATGCTCTGATCCGGTGGAAACGTCATAAAATATGCCAACCTGATTACTTTGTATCCCTTGCGCAAATAGCCTACAGCTGTGTCTGTCCAGAGCTTACTGGAGCAGGAAACTGAGGGCCCAGAATATTTTCTACAATGTTGCAAGTTTGCTAGCTCATGCTGGACCAAGTTAATAGTTGACACAATGTGTCAAGTTCCTTGCAGACAGGCCATGCGTAGCCAATGTGGTTTTTATCAGGATATTGTCTACCTGCGGGCTGCAATGTTTTTATTTGTTGGCTTTAATGTTTTTAATTGTTGGCTTTATGTAGGCTACTTTTACATATTGGCAATGGCAATAGAAGTTACTTTTAGATTTGTATCATTTTCATTTAGATAGAATTTTGATTAACCACATGACATTGATTTTGAGATATGAAGACTTTATTATAAATGAAATGAAACTGTTCCACGAAAATGTGCATATGAAAATCATAACTGGCATACAGATCAGTAGAAATGGTACGATAACTTGGCACTCCAAATGGGAAAGGTTGCGGGAGGAGGAGGGTCGGGAACAGGTTTTTTTCTTCTGGTTAAGCGATATTGATCTCTGGCTCCCTCTTTAGTCATTTTATGTCATCATTTTTAATCGCAGTGCTTAAAGCATCAGACAAGCTCAGTAGTCTATATATAGTTGATTTTATTCAAACATAGGGTGTGTCTATATATGGAAAAATTCACGTTTTAACATTTAGACCAATCGATTGGTCGACCAAGATTGTTTTTAGTCGGGGACAGCCCTACTAAGAACACACACTGACAAACACTTTCACAGAATCAACTATGAGGATACAGCTACAACCAAACACACTTTTACATTCATATATACACACTGAAACTCTCTTTGAAGTAACTGATATTAGAAGAGAACGCTAAAGCCTACATGTACAATCAAACACCCACACCTCAGACAAACATTCAAACTTACTCTGAGGAGAACACTATGATCCTCCCACGCTATGTACAAGCAAACACACGCATAGGGTTTGTACCTTAGTGTAAAGGACTGTGTGTCTTGTGTCTCTGGTGACAGGCTGTCCCAGGGGCTTCAGAAGGGGATACCCAGATGGGGGTGATACCAGCCAATACCCAGCTCTAGACTGCCCTCTGTCAGAGTTGCCACAGAGTCCCAGAGGGCACACATAGAGCTCAGCATCTCCACGCCCAATGGTAAACACCATCACCCCACAGAGATACCCTCCCTACGAACCACTAACACACTCATGCACTGTCATCAAAACCCAGTAAGCAGCTCACTTACACAGCCCTAAAACCACACAGAAACTCACCATGCTGACCAAACCTCAGCCTGTCCCACATTGAACCCAATCACTCTCACCACTCACCATCCTATAATTCTAGAATGTGCAGCCTCATGTGGCTTGCTGTGGTAACTAAGTGGGCTGAGTACTGACCTCTTGGATTTCCCCCTACAGAGACCATCATTAGAGCCGTGCTGATGTTCGCTGAGGGAATTCTCGAGGGTGAAAGTCAGGTGGTACACCCCAGTGCCCAGAATCGGTCTGGTTGTATCCGTGTTCTCATCATTCCTCCCAAAGATATCCCTGTGGATCTACACATCAAAGCTTTTGTTGGCGGCAAGAGCAGGTACACATATTTTAATTATGAAAGAGACATAGCTGAGTCCTCTGCATAAATGTTTTAATGAAGTGATTTGCCAGTGAAATTCACACTTTAAAACAACCAATCATTTATTTTGACTATCAATTACTATCCAACTTTGTAACTTTAGCAGTACTTTAGCTCTGTCTAATAACAACAATATTAATTTTGTAATTTGAATGTGCTTATTCTTTCTCTTTCCTTTCCTCCAGCATTCAGTTCCACGTCTTTGAAATCACGCATCAGCTGCCTCTCTTCTCCATGTATGATCTTAATGTTGATCCTGAGGTATCTCAACCTACTGGGAAAGTCACCTTCACCATCAACGACAGGCCACAGAGAGTAAGCACATTCATTATTTGTATCTCTCTTGTACTCTAACTTACACACACACTTTCATGTGCTGTCACGTTCCTCTACAGACTCTTCCAAGCCCCTCTGGCATTCTGCTCCATAGTAATGTTAACTGTTACTACAGAATATCTCTATTCTCGTCTTTGGGTCATCATGTAGCTGAACCAGAACTTCCTTCTACTGGAGGGCATTGATACCCCAGATGTGATGTTCACCTCTCTGCGCGGTGGGGGACTACTCACAATAAGCATGCTAAGCACCAGTGGAGAGGTATGTCTACATGTGTTAACACGTATCTTTGTGCACGGGAGATCTGTAGTATTTCAAAATGGCCCTTCAGTGGTTCTTTGCTTTCCAATCAGATCACACTAAACACAGACGACATAGACCTACAGGCAGAGGCAGACTTCCCCACGTACTTTGGGGAGCTGCGGACCATCCTGACTGAGGTGAACAAACCTGTTCCCAGACTGCCCACCTCAACCTTCACACCAATAGCATTTCTCTCATTACCAACCTCACAACACCTTTGGTATGGCTTTATTTTTGTGTAGTTGGCCTATGTTCTCTGTCAGTCGACTCGGTTCGACGTCTAACTATGGGACACGCCCTCTTTTGCGGGTCATTGGTTAAAGCCTTATTCAATCATGCCTAACAGGCCAATCAGAGCTTTGTGGGTGTAAGCCCGCGTGTCTATATAACACCCTGCACTGCTCTGGTGTTCTGTTTCTTCGCCTCTTCACAAGTCTATTTGGTGACTAGCTCGTTAAGCAGCTTTCTTCAGAAAACTAGCTCTCAACTTAACTGTTCCTTCCGGGTGGGTTACCACCCCACCACAGAGCATTGAGTGGCTTATTTTCAGGAATTCTGCTAACTTCAGCTTCACTTTACAGAGTGAAGATACCTTAGTTAGCTTGTTAGCAGCACTTTTTGTCGTCGGCTAGCTACAGTACACCTGCTGCCTACACACAATTGGCGTTGTTAGCTAGCTAGCTCCACTGCATCCCGCTAATAGCAGGTTCCCACAAATTTTAGCTACTTCTACCTGGGGTCTCTAGCTCTACGTCGGTTTCCACCATTCGGCGTTAGCTAGCTGAACTTTCGAGTGTCTTGGCTATGTAGTGGGCTAACGGCTCCACTGGTGTTTTAGCTATAAAACCTTTGGGCTAAACCCCCATTCGGTTTGTTTGGCTAGCATGAGCGGTGCTGTTTCTTCAGTGTGTTACCCCACCATTGAAGCACCATCCCTTTTACATTCCCCTGTGAAAGATAACCCAGCCGTTCGTTCTACACACGAGTCGGCACTTGGTATCTCACGCGACGGCAATCTCACCAGATTGCCCCTCTTGCACGAGTCGTGTAAGAGGTAGTTCTTATAATGAGGAAACCAGAGCAGTGCAGGGTGTTATATAGACACCCGGGGCGTACACCCATAAAGCTCTGATTGGCCTGTTAGGCGTGATTGAATAAGGCTTCAACCAAAGACCCACAAAAGAGGGCGTGTCCCATAGTGAGATGTCTTCCTCGTCTCCTTCAGAGAACCGGGGTTACATACCGTAACCCAAAGTTACCAATTGTTTGAACAGGTAGATGACTATCACTCTGTCCACCAAATGCTGACGGCGGCCATTGCAGATCATTCTAATCACATCCGTAACATGCTGGTGCAGGCAGAGGACGCACGACTCATGGGGGACATGTGAGTGACGCCACACCAACCACCACCTCCCTGATTTCTCTGTAGGATTCCTCTGCTTGGCTTTTCTTTTCATCCCTTCATCTTTTTGCTTGACAGGAGGAACATGAAGAAGAGCTACATTGAGCTCTATGACCTGAACAGAGACCTGATCAATGAGTACAAGATCCGATCCAACAATCACAATGCTCTCATCGCCTACCTTAAGTCTGCCAACCAGGCCCATTCAGAGGGCAGGGAGACTGAGAGGTGAGTAGGGGTTTACAGGGTGATCAGTGGGGGATAGCGTTTGTAGAGGATTTAATGTGTTTTGAAGGGTTCGGGACTTTCCTAACCTCTCCTACTCTTTGTCTCTCTGTGGGTAAGCCGAAGAATCAGGTTATCACAGCCTGCCGAGATGCTATCAAAAACAATAATGTCAATGCCCTTTTCAAGATAATGAGAGCAGGCACAGCCTCTTCCTGTGGGCACCCCCTGTGTGAGAGGGGGGAGCCAGTCTGGGGGGAGCCAGGAGAGGAGGCTTTATAAGTGTGGCAAAAGTCTAGTTCTCTAGTGGCAAGGCCTGAAGAATAGTCAGTCCTCTCCTGCACCCCCAGATGCCATTGGTCAGCAGTGATGTTTTAGAGGAGTCAGTGGGTGGGAGTAACTGTCAAGTTGTAAATGTGGTTTTGTAGCAAAATAAATCTATACTCCTTTAATGTTAAATGGGACCAGCAGTGTGTGATACATGTTTACCTTTTGTAGATTGTAAATAGACAGGGAACTTTGTGTGTGTGCAGAAAATGTAAAGCTAAACTAAATGGTCTTTTAACTTAATATGTCTGTTTTTTGTTTTCATTGTAGTATTTTCATTCAACTCTTGTTGGTTGAATGAATGTCTTCAATGTCTCTCAGGCCAGAGTGCTGTTAAGTGAATTCAGCTCCTAAATTGCAGCCATTTAATACAGCTAGGGGCTAGAAGTACATATGGTGCTGTATTGCAAGGACATCAGTCACCATGATAAAAGTACAAAGTGTCTGACAAAAAAATAAGTCTGCTAGGTCCGGATCATTATGCGTCCCCGTTTCCCCTTACTTTATATTCTTGGAGAGTCTGTTTCCAGTTGCTGCGCTGGCATCTGGCTCACAGCTGGACCAGCGACTCCCACACGTGTCACGTGACCAGTGAAATGAACACCGTTAAAATGCTGTCTTGCCAATTTTGCACGTTTTTCAAAAGTTAACTCTACCCTACTGAGGCTCCCTCCATATACACCATGTAGGTCTGTATTCATTTCATGTTTTTTTCTCTCCATTTTAAACTTCGTTTTTGTTGGACCCCAGCACTGTCAGACTGCAGATTTCATACAGAAACCAGATGTTCCCGGGTTTGGCAGTGGCGCTATAAATTGTTTTGGTGACTTTCATCTGTCGTGGTAAGTATGATGACTGATGCGTAGATGTAATACTTTGTACACATATATACACTGATACAATACAAACGCTGTCATTCAATATAGGGCTCCCTGTATTATGTAAACATGCAACAGTCTGCCAATTATATGTAAATGCCATGCGTCATGGTAGGCTTTTTCATTTTTTACATGCGACAAACGTTTTCCTTCGAGGGTAAACGCATGCATGTCCGTTTTGCTGACGAAAAATGATGCATTTTCAGATGCATTTTTGCTCATTATAAACTGCACGGTGAACCAATAAATAATTACATTTGTGAAGGAGATTAAGATAGGAACATTAAGTTAGGAACACTGTTCTAATGCACACAAGACATCCTTTTCTATTTAGAAATCTTACATAAGATCCGACACGCCCTCCTATAGCCGAATTGACCAGATTTGGGGTTAGGTCCTATAGGAGAGGGTGGCAATGAAGTCGTTCTTCAAAATCATTTGGAACATTTTGGTCTGGCTTTCCATTTGCTTCTGAGGTGTCATTTGAACGCTAACTTGGAAACCGTGGTCAATTTCTGAAGACTACTGGGATATTATCTGTTCTGTTCCTTTGTCTGCTATAGGAAAATGTATGAACATTCTTGCATTAGTTCTGGAAATTGGAGGAAATTAGTTTGAATGGTTACAACTGCAGATATCACTGTAATGGAGCCTCAGATAATTTATGAATAATAAAATAAAATAAAAACAGGAAACAAAATATACAAAGTAACTGCAAATATAAATATAAAAAGTAACAACAACAACAAAAAACGTTTGCCAAATATATTTTTGTTCCTTTCCTTGCATGTTTACAATGTAATTATCGTGATTTATTTTCATATCTAGGAGTACAGCCTGCTGAAGAGATGGAGTGGAATGAATGTTGTGGACTAAAGCAAAAACCCCTCTGAGATACTGGAGTAGAAACATAAGGACCACAGAGTATTGGGTTACGGAGCATTATCCGGCAGGACCTCAGGGTCCCCCAGAAAACCTCTCAGGAATTGCTCCGCATGGATGATTGTAAAGTGGTTGTCCCACTGGCTATCATAAGGTGAATGCACCAATTTGTAAGTCGCTCTGGATAAGAGTGTCTGCTAAATGACGAAAATGTAAATGAAAATGTAATGATCAGTATTGTGAACTCTTCACAGGATGCTGTTTGGAGCTTTCTGCTCTCAGAGATCCTGAGGAAGAAGAAAATAAAAATTCATGGGAAAAGAGTTGTAAATGAAATCAGCCTTTGTAGACCTCAGAGGGAAATAGGTTCAGTGGGACACAATGAGGAGAATTCACATAAAAGGAGATGTTCTGTGCACCCTGCTCATGCTGGGGCTACTCGGTCTGCTGTTGTATGCCCACCAATGCTTCACTCCCACCTGGGACACCTGGCACTTAGAGCAGGGCTCTACAAGCTCCTGTGCTCTTCTAGGGACTCTACCAGAGAGCCACGTGACTAAACGGGTCCCCTCTACGCCCACAGATAAGACAAAGTGCCAGTCTGAGCCTCAGTCACATCCCAAGTCCAAACTTCAGTCTAAATCCAAACCTAAGACCAAATCTAAATCCAAGTCAAAGAAAGATAAGGGGACAAAGAATGTGGCCCCATCAAAGGCTGCTCCTGTTTTACCCACACAACCACCTTTTAACTTTGAGGGCTACCTAAGAGATAAGGACAATCGGGACTTCAAACTGCTGATAGACCAGCCAGGAAAATGCTCAGGCGAGCTCTACATGCTCATTACTATCAAGTCAGTAGCAGCAGACTTTGAAAGAAGGCAGGTAGTGCGGCACACCTGGGGAAGAGAGGGTGTGCTCCAGAATTTGCAGACAGTGAAGACTGTATTCCTCCTTGGGGTACCCAGGAACAAGACAGCCCTGCCTTTATGGGACCGGCTCCTTGCCTATGAGAGCCACACCTTTGGGGACATTCTCCTCTGGGACTTTGATGACACATTTTTCAATTTGACACTTAAAGAGACCCACTTCCTCCAGTGGGTGAATGACAGCTGCTCCAATGTCCAGTTCATCTTCAAAGGTGATGCTGATGTCTATGTGAATATAGACAACATTTTGCAGATGCTGAAGGGTCAGAAGCCTGATAAGGACCTCTTTGTGGGTGACATAATCCACCACGCCCGCCCCATCCGTCGGCGCAGCAGCAAGTACTTTGTGCCAGAGTTTGTGTATGGCCAGACTATGTATCCGTCATATGCAGGAGGGGGAGGCTTTGTGATGTCTGGTCACACCGCCAGGCGGCTGAGTGGAGCGTGTCAGCAGGTAGAACTATTCCCCATCGACGATGTGTTCTTAGGCATGTGCTTACAGAGAATTGGAGTGAAACCGTCACGCCATGAGGGTTTCCGTACATTTGGTATTGTGCGCCCCTCTGCTGCTCCCCACCTCCAGGTGTTTGACCCTTGTTTCTACAGGGAGCTGATGGTGGTACACAGTCTGACAGTGCCACAGATCTGGCTCATGTGGAACCTGCTGCATGACCCCCAGCTGAGCTGTCACAGTAAACTGGCCCCCACCCCGTGGCCCTTTAAGTGGAGGGGCAAGGTACTCGCGACAACAGGACAGAAGGACTCAGAGACTACAGTGGAACAGGACTATGATGGTAAAGTGTTTGTAAAGCATTGAGGGCTTTGTGTTATGTTGATTAGAGGGACTACACTGTGAAAGAGCCATTGGTATATGGAAACTGCGATTGAATGTTTGGTACAGTTATTTTTAGGTAATACAGGGGTTTTTGCTTAACAGTTTACAGCCATGGTAAATGTACCTTGTTTCTAAGAAAAAATCCTGTTTCATATATTTCTTGGAAACATCCTGGATGTAAAACTAGTTGGTAAATTTACTGTGGTGGTAATGTAAACGTGCCAGGTTGATTTTGTGCAGTTGAATATACAGTACAGTGTTGTAAATTAAGAAACTTTGGGTGCGTTCGTAAATTCACTCTGGCTATCTACTCCGATTTCATAGCACTCTCGTCTGAGTGTGTCTCAGCGCAGAATAAAAAATTATTTCCAGCAGCACAGTTACCGTCACCAATGCTCTGGATAACAATAAAACAGCCTAACCAGCTCTGCTAGGGCGAGTAAAATGGTCAGAGTGAGGTGTTCACTCATTTGTGTCTGGAAGTAGCTAGCAAGCTAGCCAACGTTAGCCATTTAGCTTGGGTGCTTGATTGCAGTTGTGAGGTCAGAACGCTCGGATTAACCCAACTCCTCGGCCAGAGCGTACAGTGTGCGCTCTGAACGCTCAGAGAGCAAAACGCTCTGAATTTACGAACGGACTATCTGACAACGCTCTGAATTTACGAACGCCCAGAGCGCACTCTGAGTGCACTCTGGCACTCCAGATTGAATTTACGAACACACCCTTTGTGTGCGATTACACATCAGATGATACATGTTGGTAGACTTGAAAGGGAAATTAGGGGAGACAAAGCTCAATGCATCAACTGTAGCTGAGGCAGGAAGTCCCCAAGGGACCTTATTATACAGTTGAAGTTGGAAGATTACATACACCTTAGCCAAATACATTTAAACTCAGTTTTTCACAATTCCTGACATTTAATCCTAGTAAAAATTCCCTGTTTTAGGTCAGTTAGGATCACCACTTTATTTTAAGAATGTGAAATGTCAGAATAATAGTAGAGATAATTATTTATTTAAGCTTCTTTCATCACATTCCCAGCATTGCCTTTAAATTGTTTAACTTGGGTCAAATGTTTCGGGTAGCCGCCCACAAGCTTCCCACAATAAGTTGGGTGAATTTTGGCCCATTCCTCCTGACAGAGCTGGTGTAACTGAGTCAGGTTTGTAGGCCTCCTTGCTCGCACATGCTTTTTCAGTTCTGCCCACACATTTTCTGTAGGATTGAAGTCAGGGCTTTGTGATGGCCACTCCAATACCTTGACTTTGTTGTCATACTTTGGATGTATGCTTGGGGTCATTGTCCATTTGGAAGACCCATTTGCGACCAAGCTTTAACTTCCTGACTTATGTCTTGAGATGTTGCTTCAATATATCCACATACATTTCCTTTCTCATGATGCCATTTATTTTGTGAAGTGCACCAGTTCCTCCTGCAGCAAAGCACCCCCACAGCATGATGCTGCCACCCCCGTGCTTCACGGTTGGGATGGTGTTCTTCGGCTTGCAAGCTGTCCCCTTTTTCCTCCAAACATAACGATGGTCATTATGGCCAAACAGTTCTATTTCTGTTTCATCAGACCAGAGGACATTTCTCCAAAAAGTACGATCTTTGTCCCCATGTGCAGTTGCAAAACGTAGTCTGGCTTTTTTATGCCGGTTTTGGAGCAGTGGCTTCTTCCTTGCTGAGCAGCCTTCCAGGTTATGTCGATATAGGACTCGTTTTACTGTGGATATAGATACTTTTGTACCTGTTTCTTCCAGCATCTTCACAAGGTCCTTTGCTGTTGTTCTGGGATTGATTTGCACTTTTCGCACCAAAGTACGTTCATCTCTAGGAGACAAAACACGTCTCCTTCCTGAGCGGTATGACGGCAGCGTGGTGCCATGGTGTTTATACTTGCATACTATTGTTTTTACAGATGAACGTGGTACCTTCAGGCGTTTGGAAATTGCTCCCAAGGATGAACCAGACTTGTGGAGGTCTACCATTTTTTTTCTGAGGTCTTGGCTGATTTCTTTTGATTGTCCCATGATGTCAAGCAGAGGCACTGAGTTTGAAGGTAGGCCTTGAAATACATCCACAGGTACACCTCCAATTACATTTACATAATTTAGCAGACGCTCTTATCCAGAGCGACTTACAATTGACTCAAATGATGTCAATTAGCCTATCAGAAGCTTCTAAAGCCATGACATCCTTTTCTGGAATTTTCCAAGCTGTTAAAAGGCACAGTCAACTTAGTGTATGTAAACTTCTGACCCACTGGAATTGTGGTACAGTGAATTATAAGTGAAATAATCTGTCTGTAAACAATTGTTGGAAAAATTACTTGTGTCATGCACAAAGTAGATGTCCTAACCGACTTGCCAAAACTATAGTTTGTTAACAAGACATTTGTGGAGTGGTTGAAAAACAAGTTTTAATGACTCAAACCTAAGTGTATGTAAACTTCTGACTTCAACTGCATATACTGAACAAAAATATAAACACAACAATTTCAAAGATTTTTCGGAGTTACAGTTCATATAATGAAATCAGTCAATTGAAATCAGTGCATTAGGTTCTAATCTATGGATTTCATATGACTGGGAATAAAGATATGCATCTGTTGGTCACAGATGCCTTAAAAAAAAGGTAGGGGCATGGATCAGAACACCAGTCAGTATCTGGTGTGACCACCATTTGCCTCATGTGGTGCGACACATCTCCTTCGCATAGAGTTGATCAGGCTGTTGATTGTGGCCTGTGAAATGTTGTCCCACTCCTTTTCAATGGCTGTGCGAAGTTGCTGGTATATCTGTGCATTCAAATTGCCATTGATAAAATGCAATTGTGTTTGTTGTCTGTAGCTTATGCCTGCCCATATCATAACCCCACGCCACCATGGGGCACTCTGTTCACAATGTTGACATCAGCAAACCACTCGCCAACACAACGCCATACATGTGGTCTGCGGTTGTAAGGCCGGTTGGACATACTGCCAAATTCTCTAAATCAACGTTGGAGGCGGCTTATGGTAGAGAAATTAAAATTAAATTATCTGGCAAAAGCTCTGGTGGACATTACTGCAGTCAGCATGCCAATGTCCCCAGCACAAGGTGCACCTGTGTAATGATCATGCTGTTTAATCAGCTTCTTGATGTGCCACACCTGTCTGGTGGATGGATTATCTTGGCAAATGAGAAATGCTCACTAACAGGGATATAAACAAATTTGTGCACAACGTTTTAGAGAAATAAGCTTTTTGTATGTATGGAACATTTCTGGGTTCTTATATTTCAGCTCATGAAACATGGGACCAACACTTTACATGTTGCGTTTATATTTTTGTCCAGTGTAGTTCCAGAAACCTTTCTTAGAAACGTTCCAGCAGAGGTACAAACAGTTGTACAAAGAAACAGTTTACATATTCGTGAATGTTATGTGCACAGCACCTACTTTTTTAGTTCACAATTAGCTACACTGAAGATGACAATCACCAAGCAACAAACCAAAGCCCAGAGTAAACCCTGAACAGTTAAGAAGGGTGGGGTGTGTGCTTTCATTTACAATACTTCTGATAATCAGAATCCATACATGCTGTTTCTTTTTAAACTTGTATGTTCAGTTATCCCTCCAACTGTAGTCCAAATGCTGTAAGTAGACTACATGCTGTTGATATAAAAATGTAAAGCAATCAGTTAACACTGAAATTGTCCCTGGTAGAAAACATGTGCATGTATTGTTTTTTTTGTTCTTTAAAAATAAAGAAATACAGCTCAAGACTTTTCTTGTCATATTTATTACATCAATTTTTTCATATCCTTTTTGTACACACAGTAACAGGTTTTTTTAAATGAACAAAATTCAGAATGAGCAGTTTTATCAAATTCTAAATGTTGAGTTTCAGACAGTAGATTTTATGAGGAGCTCATCTCAATCACAGCATTCTTGCATCGTTTCATTCAGGAGCATTGTGCAAGCTTTAAGCAGACCGTTCTGATTCACCATAGCTATGGTTATTGCTTTTTATGACATGCTTGATAATGTTGATCTACATGTTCTTTATTGTACAGAAGTAAAGCTATCCAAAATATAAGACACCACATTCCAATTAATTTGATTTACAAGTTGAATTAAGGATAACTCCCATTTCCAGAACTGGGTTAAATTGACTGAATCCACCAAAATAACTACTTTGGGGAATGGGGATAAAACATACAATATAAAGGGAGACAATACATAGCACTAATATGAGTATTACACTCAACTGAAGTTGTCCATTTATAATTACAGTCTTAATTAGTCATTAATTCATTCCAATGCAAAAATAGGATCAATTCAGAGAAGGAAATAAAACAGCCAAAACCAACTGATGAAAATTAAGCATTCACTTGCTCCTAGCGTTTAAAAAATATCTATGTCCACCTGAGATTGGGCAAGCACGTCCCAGCTCATTCTCAGCAGTAAAATTCCAGAAACGTTACCACAACATTGGTTGTGTTGCATTTGTTTGCTCGCTAATATAAATGCAAACTCATCTACAGGGAGTTAAATCAGATGCAACAAATCTACCAGGCCGGAAGTGCATTGCATTGTATTTGAACTCAAACAACCAGTGTGTGTAGCTCAGGTCATGAAGGGCTGGCCGATGGTGGTGGTCAGACTGATGTTAAAACCAAAGTCCTGTTGTGAGATGTTCAGTGATATATATGTTTCTGTGTTCATCAACTAGAACAAACCAAAACAATGTATTGTGCAAATCTTCCAATCAGAACGCCAGGGGTTGTTGAGAGATGAGGATTAGCCCTTCATGACTGAGCTCAGGACCTGTACTGTACATCAAGTCTTTACTCTACAACTTGTCATGTTTTTTGGAGCAAGAGGAAAATGATGGCCTATGGGTGACAGTCAGTCGATCATGTTAGCTTGTCATGCTCAGTCTTACTCAATGCTGTTCAATAGTTTCATTTACAGAGAGAAGTCAAGACAGGCTTGGTGGGAAATGAGGCACAACGTTAACAAAGCATTTTTGCTTCTCCTTTTCTTTTTTTGTATACTACTTGAACAAAGCAATGGATACAATGTTAACAACATCAACAGCAGTACAGGCTTTTGTCATCGCAACTCATGAAACAAGTCTATGTAATAAGCCTGCATCACACGCTGCAAAGCTGAGGCCTGGAGGGCTGGTCTGACTGGCAGACCAGCCACCTGTGACAGAATCCCAACATGACATACCTCTGATCTAGCACCAGTACATGATCAACCCACTATAACAGGGCGACTGACCACACACACATCCGGGGGTCCTAAACAGAGTGTACAGGGCTCCCTTCCCTATCCAACAGTAACCCATCTTTTTCTCTGATTTATCCTATCTTCAGCATCTGTCTCTAGTACAAATAGTGGTTAAAGCTGAGCTAGAGAGATGAATGAACCATTCAGGACCAGGGTTTAGGAGCGCCAGCCAGTGTTCTCTCCACTAGGGGGAGATAGACATCAAACAGAATTCCTATGTAATACAAGTGTTTTGTCTGGTGTGTGCTCTGACCTTAAAACAATTCAGGCCCACATTGTACCATTATCTGAAAATGACAAGACAAAAGAGCACACTATTTACAAATCTGTACAAACACCAAAAGAGACTGCTGCTGCACATAGTCCCAAATCTACCTGCTACAGATACAGGAGACATCTTGGTAGAGTAAAAACTGAATGATAAAATATCTGCATTAGAAAGCACAAAGCAATTATAAAGAAGATTATATATTCAAGAAGTACTTAGATGAGATTAAGATTATGGTTCAGGGGCCTGCATTTAAAAAAAAGATTGTTTTAGGAGGGAATGTCTGCTCTTCTGGGCAAGAAGTGAAGTTGACAAACTAAAATGTCTGGATAACTTAAAACATGCTAAAACATCTTTGGCTAAAATGTTGGCAATTTAACAAAACATTTGTTATAAAGAATGACAGCAATGATGAAGTACATCTAAGCTGGATTAATTGAGATATTTCTTGTGAATAGAAAAAGAGATGAGGATGGGGAAATGGATGGAGAAAGGGAGCAATCATGAGAGTGCATGGGGAGGAAGGTTGTAAAGGACAGTGGTAGCAGTGGACATTGGAGGGGATGGTGTACATCTGGAAGGAAAGAAGCATGGCTTTTCTCTCCAAAGTCAATTCAGGTGATAAGAGGAGCGGGAGCCTTTCCTCAGTCATCACTAATGGAAACAAAATACACAATCCTCAGTGGATAGGAGACAATAATCAAGTAAATATGGTGCATCTTAGTGCAAATGTTAAAACCAACGTTTTTATCGTTCCACGCAAAAACACAAAAACTACAAATGCATTTAGTGCTTCACCGCCTTGCAATAGGAGGTGGCTTATGCTGTGGACTTAGTCATGGCATGAGTGTATGAATGTGTGTGTGTGCCAGTATGTGTGTTTGTTCATGTGCCAAGACAGTATCCCTCACAGCATGCAAAGCACTAGGACACTCCATGGTGTGGCCAGTTTGTGCTTGCAATCTTTTACCACTCTCCTCTTAAAAACAACAACCTCTATGTTCATGCAATTGTTTGTTTCTGTGTGCATGCATTGGTTTATGTCAATGTGCATGCATGTTTGTTTTTGTATGTGTATATGTCTGTGTATGAAATGATGTACTTGATATGCAAGTGTTAGTGCTGCAGATGAGCCTGTATCCATATGCATGTGTTTTAAATCGGCAACATGAACATATAGTGGAGAAAGGATTGAAATGGTTTTGGTGTCTGTACAGGCTTTTGGTATCGGTTTCTGATGTATGTTAAGCATGTATTAAAATGTCAATTTAAAAAAACTACAGCATGCACGCAGGTGAGCATTTGTTTGTGCTCGCAGGCATCCAAATGTGCATTGATGAAACACTGTCAACACATCTAACGAGTGTTCTGATGATGAAGACCATTGGGACAGGGTGAGTCAGAGGGGGAGGGATGATGGCTGCCGTAAGGCTCCTAGCAGGGCCCTGCATGAGGCGCCCGTCACGCAGGGAAAGATGGATCCAGAGGAGCTCCTAGCAGGCCTCTCTGGTGTGAAGATGGCAGTGGCTGAGACAGAGAGTACACTGCTGATCAGCCCAGGGCTGCCGTGGAGCGGACTGGAGAGGAGGGGAGACAGCCCTCAGGCCGGGTATGGGTTGGGGCCTGGGTTGGGTTGCTGTTCAGTGGCCGCTGGCCTCGGCTCTGGCCCGGCTGCTGGGTCTGGGGGCGCCGTACAGGGTCACTGAAGCTATGTGGTTGTTCTGCATCACCTGGGACGACAAGTTAGAACAGTTCAGATACATACCTTATATAGTTTACATACATACAGGCCTTAGTACTTCTCAATCTAATACCATCATCACTCATGTCACACACACACCAAGTGTTCTTACCTCAAAGATCATTCGCTGTAGTCCAAAACAGAATGTAGAACCAAAGGGATTGGTGTTATTTGCCGAGGATGACCTGTGAAACAGATATTTTTTACACCTTTTTGTTAACTGCAGGGCCAGCAGTCAGTTGTCCAGTGAAAATGTTTAAACTGACAGAAGTGATGTAAATTCTAATCCAGGCATCTCTTACCTATGGAGCACGACAGGCTTCTCCATGGGGTGTCCAAGCAGCTCCTGAATCTGATCCCACTACGGGAGAAACAATCAGTCAGTCAGGAGAACACAAACCTCCTCTGAAGTAGCTATAACGTTCACCCATAGTTACTCTTGGGGTGTTTTTCACTACTCTTGAGTGAGCAAGGCAAAGACTGAGCAGTGTAGGCATGTCTGACCTTGCTGTAGGTAGTGAGGGTGCAGTCCTCCCCATGAACGTCAGCACCTTCTGAAAGACAGACAGGGATACGTGAGGAGACTTCACAGAGGTCAGCGAGGAGACAGGCAGAGTTCACACGGAGCACCAAATACCTCAGGAAATACAATAAAATGCTGATTAGAAAACTCACCTTTCTTGATGACAAGTGGAATCTTGAAATCGCATCGATGATATCTACAGTGTTGAGTGAGACAGTTACATGTTACTGAGTGTAGTGAACAGCACTCCTGCGACTAAATTACTTCACCACTAAGGAGTTTAATAGCCTCTTTTGGCTCTACTGGAAATAATTTTTTCAAATGGATCATATGTCAGAAAATTGTATACTTGAGCCAAGGACCAATGAGGTGCCAGCTGTCTTAACTGAAGCAGATAGAGGCTTACATGTTGAAATTGTAATGGCCGGGGAAGTTAGTATGAAGGACAAACTTCTTCACCAGGTGTGTGCTAGAATCAAAGAGTAAGTCCTGGAAAGAAACAAAAAGGAACCAATCAAACAGTGGTAAGAAAGAAGCAACATCCTACATTGAATTTGAATGTCAACATAAGAAAGGCAAGCCCTCTCTAACCACCCCCTATGTAACATGAATACCCACCACCCCCAGAGTGAAGTAGTTGAAGAAGTAGTCATTGCATTTGGACGGGACCTGCTTGTGAGGCGACGGAGAGTGGATCTTCATCTGAAACAGGAAACCCAAACATGAAGAGAGCTTGTTTATCAACATAGAGAGGACCATATCAACTGAAAGGAGCAGGTCAAGGGAAAGGAAGAGACAGGAAGTAGATGGCCAAACCTTGTCTTCGGACTTGTAGAATACTTTGTGTGGCGAGCCCAGAGCGCTCAGCACATCCTGACAGGAGTCTCCAAAGTAAATGTTCCTCTCCACGGCACGCACCTTGGCATCAGCCATCACCCCGGGCCCACATCCTGAGGAGGATAGGAACAAGACCACTCATTATACAAGCTTAATATGGCCTGGTGTTGCAAAACTTTTGGAGCACATCTTCCTCTCAGATGTTTCATTAGAACTGTATATAATACACCAAACCACAGAGACAAACAAAACAGCTGGTCTAAGGAGACATGTCTAAACACTGGATGAGGGATTGATGAGGGCATATTTTGATAGACCTCCTCCCCATCTACTAAAGGGTGTAGTAGGTTATTTGTTTAGCTCAGCCTCCCCAGGGGAGGGGCATGTCAGAGGTGATATATGGTGATGAGATTAACAGGGGCTAACGTGTGGACTGAAGATAGCATGGAACGTGATAGACCTGAGGGACTGGCAGGAAAGCATTATATTGTAGCTCCAGACCATGAGGCTCTATAACAGCCATTACAACAGTACTGGAGGAATACATGAATTAAAGGGAGGAAGAGAAGAGTAGCCTTATCCAATTAGAATTGAGGACTGATTGCGCTGCAGGAGGAAAATACCTACATCCTCCAGTCCCTTCAGTGGCATGTGCTCAGGAAGCCTCAAAAGGAATACCAACCTGAACAGATTTAGCTTGGATTCCACAGTTCTGATGGTGTTGTCCTCATGGGACATGAGTGGGTTCAAATGTCCCCTTGCTAAGTACCTGCAGTGAGGAGGCGAAGTCTCAGACCAAGTGGCCCCACCCCATCCCTCAGCACATCCACACACTCTGCATAAACATTGCCAAGGAAACAGGCAAGGGGCATCACTGGGGCCCTAAGGAATTACAGAGTGAGTCATTGTCAGGTCATTACAAATGTTTTTCTGCAATCCATGATCACACATCTCTCAATACTTAATAATAAGTATTTAGATAATATCTCAAATGCATCAGATTTAAACCTAACCATAGTCAAAGGAGAAGGTGGTGTTAGTTGAAGAATTGAAGTAAACAAGCTCACCAAACACACAGTATCTTCCCCTTCACCCTATCCTCCACCTGCTTCCTCCATCTCTCCATAAACTTGCCATGCTCAACCATAATTCCAGGCCTGCTCGTGAATACATTGTGTTCTTACTTGGTGTCCTGTAGGTTGTTCCCAGTGTAGATGTACATCCGTTTCACTGTGGCCCCGTGCGGAATCTGCAGGGAGGCCAAGCCATGGGCAAAATTAGGCTGTCAAAGCAAAACAACTGGGAGTAGATTGGCGTGTGCATTTCAAAAGCTCACATTCAACACAGACACAAGTACTCACATCAACAGCTTTAGAACAATGTATTTTCATAATAAATACATACTGAGCAATTTCCTGGGCCAATTTGGTTTGTATTCCAGCATTACCAAATGCTTCAAAACCAAATACTCATGCTGTATTGGTAATGAAGCATATGTACATTCATTTGTTAATTGCCAAGGGGTCGAAAAGAGGCACAGGGGTTCTCATTATCGCTAACATAAATAATATTCTAAGACAAAAATACTAGTTCTTTATCTGGTAAACAAGGTCGATTAGGGGTTGTCAGCCAGGTAAAGTAAAGCATAGAAAATAGGTGAGGGAAACCAGTAAGGTTTGAACAAGAAGAGCAAGTTATGGAAGACATTTGCTGTGTAGCAGCTATGTCAAACAGGGTTTACCATAAAGCCAGTCAGATAAAAACAGCACACTAGGGATAAATATAGCAGGGACAGGTAATAGTCTCACCTCATACTTGGGAGCTTCATTCCATGAGTCAAGCTGGAAGGAGAAGGAGAGTCCTCGAAAGTTCAGGTGGAACAGTTGCTCTGCAGCATTGTATACTGGGGAGTGAGGAAAACATGGTCAAACACAAAAACCTTGCAGCATTCGACAGTACTATCGATAAGACAAAAAGTTGTATCTGCTGATTGTCTTTCCCTTACCTCCAGGGTGTGTGGCGCCAAAGGACTGGTCAATCTGCTCTATGGTGGGTGCTATAGCCTGAGTGTTGAAATGTACTCCACTGCAAGACAATGACACCATTTAGGCCTAGATGCTATTACAGTATATGTAGTAGCACAAAAACCCACATCCAACATAAACTGAACAATTTGCAAAACAGGTTATTCTAATGGACAACAAACTATTCCAGTCAGACAAACTGTCAGATACACTACATGACCAAAAGTTTGTGGACACCTGCTTGTCGAACATCTCATTCCAAAATCATGGGCATTAATATGGAGTTGGTCCCCCCTTTGCTGCTATAACAGTCTCCACTCTTCTGGGAAGGCTTTCCACTAGATGTTGGAACATTGCTGCGGGGACTTGCTTCC
The DNA here is from genome assembly GCF_964263955.1 of Coregonus lavaretus. Taxonomy (NCBI): domain Eukaryota; kingdom Metazoa; phylum Chordata; class Actinopteri; order Salmoniformes; family Salmonidae; genus Coregonus; species Coregonus lavaretus. Next base: position 33,836,142 of record NC_139996.1, on the reverse strand, counting down.
ATTCAGCTACAAGAGCATTAGAGAGGTCGGGCGATTAGGCCTGGCTCGCAGTCGGCGTTCCAACTCATCCCAAAGGTGAACGATGTCGTTGAGGTCAGGGCTCTGTGCATGCCAGTCAAGTTCTTCTACACCGATCTCGACAAACAATTTCTGTATGGACCTCGCTTTGTGCATGGGGGCATTGTCATGCTGAAAGAGAAAAGGGCCTTCCCCAAACTGTTGTCACATAGTTGGAAGCACAGAATCGTCTAGAATGTCATTGTATGCTTTAGCGTTAAGATTTCCCTTCACTGGAACTAAGGGGCCTAGCCCGAACCATGAAAAACAGCCCCAGACCATTATTCCTCCTCCACCAAACTTTACAGTTGGCACTATGCATTCGGGCAGGTAGCGTTCTCCTGGCATCCGCCAAACCCAGATTTGTCAGTCGGACTGCCACATGGTGAAGCGTGATTCATCACTCCAGAGAAGGCGTTTCCACTGCTCCAGAGTCCAATGGCGGCGAGCTTTACACCACTCCAGCCGACACTTGGCATTGCGCATGGTGATCTTAGGCTTGTGTGTGGCTGCTCGGCCATGGAAACCCATTTCATGAAGCTCCCGACTAACAGTTATTGTGCTGACGTTGCTTCCAGAGGCAGTTTGGAACTCGGTAGTGAGTGTTGCAACCGAGGAGAGATGATTTTTACACACTACGTGCTTCAGCACTCGCCGGTCCCGTTCTGTGAGCTTGTGTGGCCTACCACTTTGCGGCTGAGCCGTTGTTGCTCCTAGATGTTTCCACTTCACAATAACAGCACATACAGTTGACCTGGGCAGCTCTAGCAGGGCAGAAATGACTTGTTGGAAAGGTGGCATCCTATGACGGTGCCACGTTGAAAGTCACTGAGCTTTTCAGTAAGGCCATTTTACTGCCGATGTTTGTCTATGGAGATTGCATGGCTGTGTGCTCGATTGTATACATCTGTCAGCAACGAGTGTGGCTGAAATAGCCGAATCCACTAATTTGAAGTGGTGTCCACATAGTTTTGTATATATAGTGTATACATTTGCTATGACACATCTCCAGTCACACTGGTATTAGCACAAGGAACTAGAGATCACTCACCAGTATTTCAATTTAACTTTGCTCAAGTCGTATACTTCAATCACCTAAACATGAGAGTAATGAGAGACTTGATAAGTCAACATAGACAGCATTATTGTACGTAGCGCCATGATCAACCAGAGCATGTCTCCCTCACCTTCAGTCTCTGGTTACAGGCGTCAAACAGCAGTTTAATTCCATCCTGAGTCAAGTTGAGTATGAGGTCATGACTGAGTGGCATCTAGAAGCACAGAAACATAACATATAATTTCAATGGACAGTCAATCAAAAAACTGTCACATGAATCTGCCAGCCCACACCCTACATCACACACAAGAGCAGTTATCTCATCTCTTACTTGTTCACTGTAAAGAACCTGGACATTCTTGATGATGCGGCAGTGTTTCTGTAAAATGGAAATGGCCTGGGCCAATGGCATCCCTGTGACAAGAACATGGACAAGATATTAGAGATTGCTTTAGTTCTCATTTACAAATGACAAACAAACATGAAAAATGACTGACAGGGAAAACATGCATATTAGTTGAGGTGTGTGGTAGGTTGAAGAAATACCCAATAGTTTCTTCAGGAGTCACTTACCTAATGCGAATTCCCATTGTTCATTTCCTAAAGATCTTTCCGGAACAACTTCCAGATCCAGCATTGGCAAGTAGGGAGAAGGATTTTCAACAAGGTTCTCTGCCTGTGCCAGAACTGGACCTTTCTTTAATATTAGACTGCCTAATCCTTCTCTTCTTAAACACTCCTATTGTTTCTATACAACATGAAGTTAATACCACAATAAATACTTAATTCATAAACATAAATAATACGGCTTTACATAAAACACCCTGAAATATATTGACAATGAGACAAATGGTACCTTCTCAGAGACCAAGACACTACAAATTTAGCGACGAGCGATTACTGTTAGCATACTTTGAAGTGATCCTTGCTGACAAGTTGCTAGCATACAGGAATTGCGCAACCAACTTGCTAAATTACACACAAAGCCAACTGAGACATAGGTTGGTGGCTGACATGTAGCTAGCTCTACCAACAGGTCGCAGATGAGCTGACTGACTGAGTGATGCGCAAATGACGATCACACAACAACTAGACTGAAATCTTTCCACACTCGTCACTATCTAAAAAGCTCAGCTGTCTCGCTTATCGATCAGACTCTAGAGGACAACTCAGCAGGTTGACAACAATTGTCCGTGACTTGTAGTTATGCTAGCTAGCTATCGTTAACATTAGTTAGCTCCCCTGTAACGTTATTGTAATCGATATTCACGCACAATTATAAATAAATATAAAACGATCTTCAAAAAGAGGAAACCAAATACTGCAGTTCTGTCTGGCACAACATAAACAAAGAACGTCTCAAACCGTTAACTGACATTAGCTACGTTGCTATTTTTATTTATTTTTTTATCGAGGATTCAATAGCAATCCAGCTATGAATTGAAATTACAACGGTGTCACTTAGCTAATTTTAAAAACCTCACTATTAGTTCAAAGTCCACGAACTCCTTTTATCGTTTGATGTGTCTTTATAGTGAATTGAAGAGAAGGAATAAAAACTCTCCACAAACAACAGCAACTTCCATCAAAACACATCCAGTATCAGCTGATTATTCAACTTCCTGTGCGTCGTGAAGAAACATCCACTTCCTGGTCAGCTGACCAACTGGGAGGTTCTGCAGAATTTTCTTCAACATACACTACATGACCAAAAGTATGTGGACACGTGCTCGTCGAACATCTCATTCCAAAATCATGGGCATTAATATGGAGTTGGTCCCCCCTTTGCTAATATAACAGCCTCCACTCTTATGGGAAGGCTTTCTACTAGATGTTGGAACATTGCTGCAGGGACTTGCTTCCATTCAGCCACAAGAGCATTAGTGAGGTCGGGCACTGATGTTGGGTGATTAGGCCTGGCTCGCAGTTGGCGTTCTAATTCATCCCAAAGGTTTTCGATGTGGCTGAGATCAGGGCCCTGTGCAGGCCAGTCAAGTTCTTCCTCACCGATCTCAACAAACCATTTCTGTATGGACCTCACTTTGTGCACGAGGGCATTGACTTGCAGGGGGGCTTCCCTAAGCTGTTGCCACAAAGTTGGCTGCACAGAATCGTCTAGAATGTCATTGTATGCTGTAGCATTAAGATTTCCCTTCACTGGAACTAAGGGGCCTAGCCCGAACCATGAAAAACTGCCCCAGACCATTATTCCTCCACCAAACTTTACAGTTGGCACAATGCATTCGGGCAAGTAGCATTCTCCTGGCATCCACCAAACCCAGATTTGTCAGTCGGCCTGCCACATGGTGAAGCGTGATTCACAGAGAAGGCGTTTCCACTGCTTCAGAGTCCAATGGCGGCGAGCTTTACAACACTCCAGCCGATGCTTGGCATTGCGTATGGTGATCTTAGGCTTGTGTGCGGCTGCTCGGCCATGGAAACCCATTTCATGAAGCTCCAGAAGAACAGTTATTGTGCTGAAGTTGCTTCCAGAGGCAGTTTGGAACTCGGTAGTGAGTATTGCAACCGAGGACAGACAATTTTTATGCCCTACGCGCTTCAGCACTCGGCGGTCCCGTTCTGTGAGCTTGTGTGGCCTACCACTTCGCGGCTGAGCCGTTATTGCTCCACTTCACAATAACAGTACTTACAGTTGACCGGGGAAGCTCTAGCAGGACAGAAATTTGACGAACTGACTTGCTGGAAAGGTGGCATCCTATGATGGCGCCACATTGAAAGTCACTGAGCTCTTCAGTAAGGCCATTCTACTGCCAATGTTTGTATATAGAGATTACATAGTTGTGTGCTCGATTTTCTACACCTGTCAGCAACAGGTGTGGCTGAAGAAGCTGAGGGGTGTCCAAATACTTTTGTATATATAGTGTATGTATATTTCTTCATTTTCATTTAATCTTTCATTTTTAATTTATAGGCTACAACATCTATGTGGAAATGTCTATGTTTGCAAATTTCTATAATTAGTGCAATTAACACAAATATTTTATAATCAAACTGTATATCAAAACGTTTCTGTGGCTAGGCTATATAATATTTAATTGCTCATTAATATTCAGATACAGTATTAAACAAAAATATTTTGACTTAAATTCATGCTTATTATTTTCACTCATGAGCATACAGGTGTAGACTAGACCTAGTGCACTGGTAACGGGCTTTGCTGGTAGTTCATGGTTGTAATAGCCTACAAAGGAGTGTCTACCTGTCCCACAGTAGGTTGACTGTTATGAGTACCTGTTTGAGTACCTTTTGGGTAGTGCAACTTGGTAAAAAAAATAAAATAATTGCAAGCTTCACAAAAAAATGCAATTGTTAAAACATTTCTAGCCTGTCCATCTATGGGTAACAGGGTTGACATGTTATGCTCGACCCCACTAAGTTTCCCACCACAAAACACCAGAAAATTACCAAAAACAGTAGAACCAGCTCACCTGCTTTTACACTATGATGTGACTAGTAGATCAAATGAAATAAATAATAAATAATAATACATCTTCATAAATCACTTTATCAAAGCAACAAAATAACTAGGGCTTTAAAATGTTGATATAAACTTGGGGTTAAGTGGGTTAAAATATTCCTAGAAGTCACAGAGGGTGCACAGAGGGACATGTCAAAATGGTGAATTTTGGCACTTTAGTAAGTCTTCTTTATTAAAATAAAACATCTGATTTATTGCATTTTCCATGTGGTCTATATTAAAGGGCAATTCAATTAATATAATAGGCTTTTAAAATGCAATATTGGTGCACAATTTCTACTTAAAATATCAAAGGGACACAAAAGGTAATCTCCAGTTCTGTTTACCATCTCATGTGTTTACACACTTCAGAGTCTTGTGACTGAATGATGCAAGACTTGTTCTGAGCACACATATAACTGGCTAGACCTGAGACTAGCAACTTGTTGAGCACAGTAACTATTCATAGGACCATCAAATAATTGGCATATACATCACTCTTACAGAATTTCCATGTGGGAAAGGATATTGGAAATGTAATAAAAGCCTTTTGGATGATAACTTGTTTTTAACTAGGACAGAATAATTTATAACTGACTTTTTCCGACATAACATAGGTACAGCAGATCCCCTTATTGTATGGGACACTTTTAAATGTGCCTTTAGAGTCCATACAATTCAATACTCATCTCTAAAACAAAAGCAATTTAGGTCAAAAGAGTCCATATTAACAAAGGACATAGAAGGACTAACAGTACAGACAGATAGCAATAAAAACGGTACCATAGATGCACAGAATAACCAAAAGAAATGTGTTTATTCAAGAAAGATCAAGTGTAATATATTATTAAAATTAAGCGAACTGGATGGAATATGGGGAAAAATTCACCAAATTCTTTCTTTCAGTCTCTTCCATCTCCCCTAACTGAAGTTAATTGTATGATTTTTTTTCCTATTAATAATGTAAAATTAACAGCTGTACAGAAAGACTCATGTGAAGGCCAAATTACAGAGGAGAAACTTCTTGATGCAATTAAAGGCTTTAAGTCCGGGAAAACTCCAGGGCTGGATGGCATATCAGTTGAGGTATACCAAACCTTTTTTTGATGTACTCAGAGGACTGTTATTAGCGTGTTTTAACCACTCCTATAAAAATTATAGATTATCAGATACTCAACAAGAAGGTCTGATTTCATTATTACTGAAACAGGACCCAAGTGGTAAATATAAAGATCCAGTCCATTAAAAAAATTGGAGGCCCCTTACACTTCAGTGTTGTGATGCAAAACTTCTAGCAAAATGCATAGCGCATAGAATTAAAAAGGTATTGTCAGATATTATTAATCCTAATCAGACATGTTTTTTTTACATGGACGATACATTGGAGATAATATAAGAAAAGTACCGGAAACAATAGAACACTATGACAAATCTGGGAAACCAGGCCTGGTATTCATAGCTGACTTTGAAAAGGCTTTTGATAAAGTATGACTGGAATTTATATATAAATTCCAGTCATACTTTATATAAATTATATTAAATATATAAATATGGAATATTTAAATTTTGGAGAATCACTTATACAATGGGTTAAAGTTATGTATACTATCCCTAGGTGTAAAATAGTAAATAATGGCTACTTCTCAGAAATAATTAAACTGTCAAGAGGAGTAAAACAAGGTTGTCCACTATCGGCATATCTATTTATTATGGCCATCGAAATGTTAGCTATTAAAATCCAACAATAGTATCAAGGGGCTAGAAATCGAGGGCTTAAAAACAAAGGTGTCATTGTACGCTGATGATTCATGTTTTCTTTTAAATCCACAATTTGGATCCCTCCACAGCCTCATTGAGGATCTAGATACTTTTTCTAACCTCTCTGGATTACAACCAAATTATGATAAGTGTACCATATTACATATTGGATCACAAAAAAATACAACTTTTACATTACCGTGTAGTTTACTAATAAAATGGTCTGACGGTGATGTGGACATACTCATTATTCATATCCCGAAATAAATAAATAATCTCACTACAATACTTTTTTTTTTACGATCTTGTCTCATTGCTGCAACTCCCCAACGGGCTGGGCAGAAGTGAAGGTCGAGTCATGCATCCTCCGAAGCATGACCCGCCAAACCGCACTCCTTAACACCCGCCCGCCAGCCGCACTGTGTCAGAGGAAACACCGTTCAACTGACGACCGAAGTCAGCTTGCAGGCACCCAGAGTGCGATGAGCCAACCAAACCCTCCCCTAACCCGGACAATTGTGCGACGCCCTATGGGACTCCCAGTCACGACACAGCCTGGGATCGAATCCGGGTCTGTAGTGACGCCTCAAGCACTGCGATACAATGCCTTAGACTGCTGCGCCACTCGGGAGGCCCTACAATACATTTTAATAGAAAGCTAGCAAAAATAGATAAGATCTTGCTACCATGGAAAGGAAAATACCAGTCTATTTGTGGAAAAATCACACTGATTAACTCTTTAGTCATATCCCAGTTTAGCTATTTGTTTATGGCCTTGCCTACACTTAGCGACTTGTTTTTAATTATATGAGCAAAAAATATTCCATTTTATTTGGAACGGCAAGGCAGACAAAATTAAACGGGCCTATTTATATAATGAATATTAATTTGGAAGGCCGAAATGATTAAATATTAAAGCATTAGACCTCTTACTTAAGGCTTCAGTCATGCAAAAGTTATACTTAAATCCGAACTGGTTCTCTAGCAGATTTGTAAGAATGTCTCACCCCATGTTCAAGAATTACCTTTTTCCCTTTATTCAGATTACAACCTCTCACTTTCGGTTATTTGAAAATGAAATAATCTCCAAAATATCGCTATTTTTAAAACAAGCCATAGAAAGTTGGTTGCAATTTCAGTTTAATCCACCAGAAAATACAGAACAAATAATACAACAAATATTATGGTTGAACTCAAATATACTAATTGATTAAAAAAACATTATTTTTGGAAGACATTAAAAAAAAGGTATCATCTTTGTAAATTATATCATAAATAGGACTGGTGGAGTTATGTCACACATGCAGGTAACAAACATATATGGAAATGTCTGCTCTACACAAAATTACAACCAACTAATTGCAGAATTACCGCAAAAATGGAAGAGGCAAGTGGAAAGGGGAAAAAGTAAGGAACGTGTCTGTCGACCCTGCATTAACGACCAAAATTGGTTAAAGAAAATTGTGATAAATAAAAAAGTATACCAGTTTCATTTAAGGACCAAAAAAAGTACAGCTGTGCCATATAGATTGCAAAATAGTTGGGAAGAGATTTTTGATGTACCGATTCCATGGCACATGGTTTATGAACTGATATGCAAATCGACGCCGGATTCAAAACTTAGAAGTTTTCAATTTAAATTATTATACAAAATTCTTGCAAACAATATAATGTTATATACAATGCATTCTGAAAGTATTCAGACCCCTTCACTTTTTCCACATTTTGTTACGTTACAGCCAAATTCTAAAATTGATTAAATAAAAAATGTTCCTCATCAATCTACACACAATATCTGAAGGTTGAACTCTTTGGCCTGAATGCCAAGCGTCACGCTCATCAGCTGGCCAATAGCATCCCAACGGTGAAGCATGGTGGTGGCAGCATCATGCTGTGGGGATGTTTTTCAGCGGCAGGGACTGGGAGACTAGTCAGAATCGAGAGAAAGATGAACAGAGCAAAGTACAGAGAGATCCTTGATGAAAACCTGTTCCAGAGCGCTCAGGACCTCAGACTTGGGCAAAGGTTCACCTTCCAACAGGACAATGACCCTAAGCACACAGCCAAGACAACGTAGGAGTGGCTTCAGGACAAGTCTCTGAACGTCCTTGAGTGAACCAGCCAGTGCCCGGACTTGAACCCGATCGAACATCTCTGGAGAGACCTGAAAATAGATGTGCAGACTCGATGCTTTGTCATTATGGGGTATTGTGTGTAGATTGATGAATTAAAAAAACAATTTAATCAATTTTAGAATAAGGCTGTAACGTAACAAAATGTGGAAAAAGTCAAGGGGTCTTAATACTTTCCGAATGCACTGTATATGGGGGATACAACCATCCCAGCTTTGCAGATTTTGGTGCGAAGAGAAAAAATCATTAGATCATTTGTTTTGGAACTGTCCATATGTAGCTTGTTTTTGGTCACAGGTTCAAGAATGGCTGAAGAATTGCAACATTTACCTGGAGCTAACTCTGCAAATAGCACTGCTGGGTGATTTGAAAAGTCATAGTCAATCGATCAATAATATAATAATACTTTTAGCAAAAATGTTCATCTTTAATTTACAATCTATAGAAACTATGAGAATAGAAAGGTTCAGAACTTTTGTGAAACATCACAGCACAGTTGAAAATATATGGCAAATAGAAATAAAAAGGGTGGGACTAAAAACAACAAGATAACTCATGTAAAATATACTAAGTCCATAAAATGTATATAGGTTCAGAACCTTTGTGAAACAGCACAGTTAAAAATAGAAATCAAACTGGATGGTCTTCAGAGATAGATGGGAGTGGTTGAGGGTAGCTGAAGAATGGGATTAAAAACAAACAAAAGATAACTATTGTAAAATACAGTATGTATAAGCTGGAAGTAGAAGCCTAAGTGTTGTTGTCTATTAGTTTACTCCAATTAGGGGAGGGGTGGTAGGGTTAGGGGAAAATAATAAAGGAAAATATATTTTTAAAAGATACAAATATATACTATATATATATATATATATATATATATATATATATATATATATATATATATATATATATATACAGTGGGGAGAACAAGTATTTGATACACTGCCGATTTTGCAGGTTTTCCTACTTACAAAGCATGTAGAGGTCTGTAATTTCTATCATAGGTACACTTCAACTGTGAGAAACGGAATCTAAAACAAAAATCCAGAAAATCACATTGTATGATTTTTAAGTAATTCATTTGCATTTTATTGCATGACATAAGTATTTGATCACCTACCAACCAGTAAGAATTCCGGCTCTCACAGACCTGTTAGTTTTTCTTTAAGAAGCCCTCCTGTTCTCCACTCATTACCTGTATTAACTGCACCTGTTTGAACTCGTTACCTGTATCAAAGACACCTGTCTACACACTCAATCAAACAGACTCCAACCTCTCCACAATGGCCAAGACCAGAGAGCTGTGTAAGTACATCAGGGATAAAATTGTAGACCTGCACAAGGCTGGGATGGGCTACAGGACAATAGGCAAGCAGCTTGGTGAGAAGGCAACAACTGTTGGCGCAATTATTAGAAAATGGAAGAAGTTCAAGATGACGGTCAATCATCCTCGGTCTGGGGCTCCATGCAAGATCTCACCTCGTGGGGCATCAATGATCATGAGGAAGGTGAGGGATCAGCCCAGAACTACACGGCAGGACCTGGTCAATGACCTGAAGAGAGCTGGGACCACAGTCTCAAAGAAAACCATTAGTAACACACTACGCCGTCATGGATTAAAATCCTGCAGCGCACGCAAGGTCCCCCTGCTCAAGCCAGCGCATGTCCAGGCCTGTCTGAAGTTTGCCAATGACCATCTGGATGATCCAGAGGAGGAATGGGAGAAGGTCATGTGGTCTGATGAGACAAAAATAGAGCTTTTTGGTCTAAACTCCACTCGCCGTGTTTGGAGGAAGAAGAAGGATGAGTACAACCCCAAGAACACCATCCCAACCGTGAAACATGGAGGTGGAAACATCATTCTTAGGGGATGCTTTTCTGCATAGGGGACAGGACGACTGCACCGTATTGAGGGGAGGATGGATGGGGCCATGTATCGCGAGATCTTGGCCAACAACCTCCTTCCCTCAGTAAGAGCATTGAAGATGGGTCGTGGCTGGGTCTTCCAGCATGACAACGACCCGAAACACACAGCCAGGGCAACTAAGGAGTGGCTCCGTAAGAAGCATCTCAAGGTCCTGGAGTGGCCTAGCCAGTCTCCAGACCTGAACCCAATAGAAAATATTTAAAGGGAGCTGAAAGTCCGTATTGCCCAGCGACAGCCCCGAAACCTGAAGGATCTGGAGAAGGTCTGTATGGAGGAGTGGGCCAAAATCCCTGCTGCAGTGTGTGCAAACCTGGTCAAGACCTACAGGAAACGTATGATCTCTGTAATTGCAAACAAAGGTTTCTGTACCAAATATTAAGTTCTGCTTTTCTGATGTATCAAATACTTATGTCATGCAATAAAATGCAAATTAATTACTTAAAAATCATACAATGTGATTTTCTGGATTTTTGTTTTAGATTCCGTCTCTCACAGTTGAAGTGTACCTTTGATAAAAATTACAGACCTCTACATGCTTTGTAAGTAGGAAAACCTGCAAAATCGGCAGTGTATCAAATACTTGTTCTCCCCACTGTATATGTTTACAAAAAAATATATGGGGTATTGGAAATGATGCAGACAATTACATTGATGGAAGCTACAATATATCCGTAATATTACAAAAAAAAACGATTCTTAGGACAAAAGAACATCAAAGAGAGAGAGAAAGGCAACATTTACATTATAGACAGTCTTAAAGTCAGTAATAAATGAGTGTTACTGGCAAGAGTGATTCTTAAAAAGGCACAAGACAAGTACAAGGATTGTTACAAATTTATTACGAAACATGTCAAATTCAACACTTCATATTTAAGTTTCCCCTTAACAAAACAAGCAATACAAGCTAAACCATAAAACAGAGAGAAAGAAACCTAAATTCTTCAGTAAAATTATTAAGATAGGCCATTAAACACAGAAATACACAGTTCTTCATTGCGTAACCTGAACAAAACAAATGTCAACCTGTATCAATAACTTAAAACAAATAATAAAATAAACAATTTATACAAATAAAATTAAAATGTGAGCAAACTAGGGCAGTCTCTGGTGTGTAACTCGCATTAATGCCAGCATTAAAGTGACGGGAGAAGCTCAGACAGGGGTACCAGCTAGCTGGGGCTCTGGGGAGTAAGCCTACACATGAAGGGAGAGAGGAGGGCCTGTTCTCCAGGGATTGTAATCAATTATGTTGGAAATCTAGGCTGGGACACCATCACTAGGTAGGGTATATCATAACTCCAGTGTTTTGGACATTCCTGACATCATGCACACAGATCATACTATCTACAGATGTAGAATCTTAATTTGATACCCCTGTTGCAGGATAACTTTCCTGCAATGCAGGACATTTAAAACTTCTAGTGTATTTGAGGTGTTTTTCCACTTTGACATTTCAGACTTGATTTTCCCTTAAGAAACATTTATCAACCCCTACGAAAATGTCTATTAATTAAAATCCACATAGTAATTCACATGTACTGTTGCTGCAGGACTCTTTTCCTGCTGTAGCAAACTGGCTCAAATTAAGATCATACATCTGTAACCAACATTTCAATGAACTAAAGGTTCACAAAATCGTGAAGTAATAAATACCCAAGATTTCTATTTGTTTTTGGTTGTAGCTGGATGTAGGCCAGTTAGTTTCTGAGTGTCCAATATGTTTTGTGCACTGACACTTTTATCAGGTAATCTATACACTGGAGTAGATATCAAACAAACCACTTGAAATAGAGCTCCCAGAATATTGTGAAATACTGTACACATTGTATAAACATCACAATGATCTATGGAAGATAGCGTAAACATGTTTGTTCCTGCTACCCACATTGGTATGGTACCTTGAGATGACACACTGAGTAAATCTTTGATACACTAAAGCAACAAGCTAAGGCCATACACATTGTTTTTATGAGATGGAAATGCAAAACAACTGCATCATTAGTGGGATGTGAAACATTATGCAAATATGTGATATAAAAGTATTTAGGATAAAAACCTAAGAACCTAACCCAAGGAAATACAATCACATGCAGTATGAAATTAGAAGTTGCTTCAATAGCAAATTCTGACAAATCACCGCCCGTCCCTCTGTCCACCTAAACCCCATTATTTCTGACCTGCACAGCCACATCTTACAACTTGCTGTCTAACGCTTGTCCCTTTACAAAACATAGGCTACTTCCTCCACCTTTCCTATTTATTCAAAATAAAGCAAATTAACTTTGAATAAAATACTGAGCTGATGCATTAGAAATGAATGGAAGAAAACCACAGGTTCATCACTGCTGCTAGACTTGACCTTAGCATTCTCCTTTAATTTCATGTACAGTTTATTGAGCCCATGACTGTACAGTCCATCTCTGTTCAAACTGAACAACATACTGCCTATAATTCTGTGATTTATCTTACTTATTTTGTGGAAAAAATCTCCTGACTGACTCTTGGCCTATTTCATCCTAATATTTCATGACTGGTTGAAACAGTGCTGGATTGCAATCAATGGTCTCCAGTATATAAACCCTGGATTGCTGATGCTATGTATTGGCCATTGAGAGGCTTTGAAGCCACCGGTCGGCCATATTGGCACTCCCCAGTAGGAGCAGTCCTCCATAGATGTGGTAAAGGAGTCAATGGAATGCAGACGTTCCATATACCAGATTGGCGCAAAGTCAATTGTCAGATTGGCGCAAAGATATATTTGTCTACAGAAGTTGTACTTTTTCAGGTTTAGAAGAAGTGGCTGCTAAATGCTGACTCCCGTTCGTATAAGCTGGTTAGCATAGCTAGCATACAGAAATCATTGGTGGTAGTCAAATTAGTTTTTAACTGTAATGCAATTGATTGGTAACGATGACATGAACATGTGTTGGGGTTGACATCCATGCAAGCATTATACTCCGATTTTACCTCAACATAGTGTGAAATACACATATAAACAATAACCTAAATGTAGGGTAATTTTGCTGGGGACCAATGAGGAGACTCGGTTTCTTTCCCCCATGGCCCTTTCCCCCACACGTTTCCATGGCAATTCCACTGTTTTGGTCAAGTTTGATTGACCTCTTAACCGCATCTATAGTAATGAATGATTCTACAGTATATATATATTTTAATGTACTGTATGTATTTAAGTATTTTTGTTGTTGTAGTGGGTAAAGTAACATTAGTACTCTTTAAAAAAATACTTAAAGGAAAATGTTTTTATATATTATATCCTTTTTTAATGTTTAGCTCACATATAATTTAAAAGTATTCATTAATGTGTCTGTAATAGAATACATGTGTCAAAAACGAATGTATAAATGCATTTCTATAGCTTCCAAAATCTTTTACGACGGAGAAGGATTACCAAGATAGCTGCACGGTGGCTTTAATACAACACCCCATGTTAGTCATCCAGGGTTTACACACATTATTTATTGCAATAGAGTCTTCAATCTCTTTAAAGATGTTGCTTTCTCTAATCCCCAGTACAGACAACTTTATATGAATAAACTGTTAAAACTGTATTCCTGTAGAGGAAGAGGAAGAAACACTGACAACAGCACAATAGTTGATCAAACTCAAGGATATTCAGATTACCTTGAAACATACCAAACAAAACTGGAGGGTATGTTAGTGAGATAATGTTGCTGTGCCCTTGCATAATTTTCAGGGAGATAAATCCCAGAGCTGGATCAAAATGTGCGACAAACCTCTGGAATGAAGCCGCAATGGATCAACATTGTGAGAAAGTTACTGCTTAGACGTTACAAACCCTGATCTGGATGAAATGTGAAATAAAGAGAATAATAAAAAATAAAACAATGCAGAGGAGAAAGCCTCTTTGCCTCAACTTCCAAAGAGCGAGCTCAGAGACACTGACCTCATTCTGCGCTCTATGCTGCTAGAGTCATGTTCAAAGACTGTTAAAATAGTCTGCTAACATGAAGGAGGAGACAGGAAGACAGAACGCGCTGAGGATGATACCCTTCCTCATCCAGCAAATCAGCAGCCTCTTTGTAAAAGTAACTTTTCTAGAACACAACTTTATATATTTTACTAATATCCCATTCGATAGCATAAAGACATACAAATACAGTATTTATATATAGAGAAAAGAAATAAAAAAGTAAACATCATGACTTTCACACAAAACATGAATAAAATAATAAAAAATACAATTTCATTAAAATAGTGCTATAATAGGATAAATTCTAGCTGTTAGGCAATCTTTTATAGTCCTTTGTAAATACAAAATAAATAGGTGATTGATTGGTAACTATTTGTACTTGATGGTACACTCTTAGAAAAAAAGGTGCTATCTAGAACCTAAAACTGATCTTTCGGCTGTCCCCATAGGAGAACCCTTTGTAGAACCCTTTCTGGTACTAGGTTGAACCCTTTTGGTTCCAGGTAGAACCCTTTTGGTTTCCATGTAGAACCCTCTGTGGAAAGGGTTCTACATGGAAACCAAAAGGGTTCTACCTAGAACCAAAAAGGGTTCTTCTACTTGTAACCAAAAAAGGTTATCCTACGGGGACAGCCGAAGAACCCTTTTGGAACCCTTTTTTCTAAGAGTGTTGGCCTATTTCCAAACTACAGTTACTACATCAATTTTTGGACATATAAACTGCATGGCCAAAAGTATGTGGACACCCCTTCAAATTAGTGGATTTGGCTATTTCAGCCACACCTGTTGCTGACAGGTGTATAAAATCGAGAACACAGGCCATGCAATCTCCATAGACAAACATTGGCAGTAGAATGGAGCTGAAGAGCGCAGTGACTTTCAACGTGGCATGTTCATAGGATGCCACCTTCCCAACAAGTCAGTTCATAAAATTCTGCCCTGCTAGAGCTGCCCGGGTCAACTGTAAGTGCTGTTATTGTGAAGTGGAAACGTCTAGGAGCAACAACGGCTCAGCCGCGAAGTGGTAGGCCACACAATCTCACATTGGAAACGCGTTCTCTGGAGTGATGAATCACGCTTCACCATCTGGCAGTCCGACGGACAAATCTGGGTTTGGCGGATGCCAGGAGAACGCTACCTGCCCGAATGCATAGTGCCAACTGTAAAGTTTGGTGAAGGAGGAATAATGGTCTGGGGCAGTTTTCATGGTTCGGGCTAGGCCCCTTAGTTCCAGTGAAGGGAAATCTTAACGCTACAGCATACAATGACATTCTAGACGATTCTGTGCTTCCAACTTTGTGGCAACATTTTGGGGAAGGCCCTTTTCTGTTTCAGCATGACAATGCCCCCGTGCACGAAGCGAGGTCCATACAGAAATGGTTTGTCAAGATTGGTGTGGAATAACTTGACTGGCCTGCAAAGAGCCCTGACCTCAACCCCATCGAACACATTTGGGATGAATTGGAACGCCAACTGCGAGCCAGGCCTTATCACCCAACATCAGTGCCCGACCTCACTAATGCTTTTGTGGCTGAATGGAAGCAAGTCCCCGCAGCAATGTTCCAACATCTAGTGGAAAGCCTTCCCAGAAGAGTGGAGGCTGTTATAGCAGCAAAGGGGGGACCAACTCCATATTAATGCCCATGATTTTGGAATGAGATGTTCGATGAGCAGGTGTCCACATACTTTTGGTCATGTAGTGTAAATTAATGATATATACCCATTGATTCTTGAAGAATATAACTTATAAATTATTTCTATGAATTTGAGAGTGGTTACATTCAGCTTTTTACCGAAACAGGGGCAGGGTGTACGCTTTGTTATTGTTTCAACTGCTGATTGCCGCTTTAATAAGTAATTATCAAAAGCTTAGAATTTAGCGTGAAATTAATTTATGCTCAGTGCTCCTCAGGTGCTACTTGATTTGAAACAAACTTTCTGGGAATTTTTAGAAATATATCAATTTAGGAAGAATTATTAAAGAACCAATGTGTTCCATTTAATCACCCAGTCATTTCCTATTTATAAAGCATTGTAAAAGAAAGTGCTGCCGAAATAGCTTGCATAGGGGGACAAAATAAAACATAGGTAGGTAGGCGCTCCATGCATACAGAAGGCAATGTGGGTACTAAACTGAATGTATCAGATAGTGCAAAACCCCCCAGAAGACAAGGATGTTTGGGTCGAATCCCCTTACACCACACTTACAAATGGACACCCACCTCACCCAGTCCCTTCTTAAAACTAAAAAGGACCCCACCCCACCCCCACCCACCCCCAAATCCCCAGCAATGTGGACTTTGGTCACTCCAGTTAACAGCTTGGTGACATGGTGTGAGACTGGCATTGTACGATGGACAGGTCACTCTGACCACACCCCCTACGTCTCTCTGGCCTCTAGCGCATCTTGTGATCATCAGCGTTGTTGCCCATGTTGGTAACAGGGCTGGGGTCCTGCTGTCGCCTGGGCTGTTGGCATAGGGAGAGAGAGATGGGGGGGGGGGGGGGACAGATTTAATATATCATCATGAGTATGTGTGTTATGTGTTGAGAATGGCCTTAGATGGGGCATCAGTGAGTGCAGTATATGTCATACAGTATATTCAGCAGAGGGCACCAGAGAGCTTCCAGCTGAGGCTAAAAATTGATTTTCTTTTTTGGGCCGAATAGCAGACAGTCATTAGTCGTCGGGGAAGTCTTCTACATAACACGCTTTAAAAATAAAAAATGACTTGTCTGCCTGTCACAGATACATATGTTTATGTGTCTACGACTAAATATCTCCCAACATAGATATCTGTGAGACAGACGGACAGACAAGGCAGACAGAGGGAGAAAGCAGACGCTGGTACAAGTCTCTAAGCTGAAATGGCATGTCGTCGTCATCCAAATGACTCACCATAATAGCTCCTTCTAACCCTGGTTCAGTCTACTACTTTAATCCTAAAGGAGACACCGATGCTCATCCATTCTTCCACTTCAGAATCATAAACGTAAATAGAGTGTCTTCAAAACAATTAATAGGGCTATAGTTACAGTGGCTCACGAAAGTATTCACCCCCCTTGGCATTTTTCCTATTTTGTGGCCTGGAATTAAAAATGGATTTTTGGGGGGTTTGTATCATTTCATTTACACAACATGCCTACCACTTTGAAGATGCAAAATATTTTTTCTTGTGAAACAAACAAGAAATAAGACAACAAAATAAGAAAACTTGAGCGTAGATAACTATTCACCCCCCCAAAGTCAATACTTTGTAGAGCCACCTTTTGCAGCAATTACAGCTGCAAGTCTCTTGGGGTATGTCTCTATAAGCTTGGCACATCTAGCCACTGGGATTTTTGCCCATTCTTCAAGGAAAAACTGCTCCAGCTCCTTCCAAGTTGGATGGGTTCTGCTGGTGTACAGCAATCTTTAAGTCATACCACAGATTCTCAATTGGATTGAGGTCTGGGCTTTGACTAGGCCATTCCAATTTAAATGTTTCCCCTTAAACCACTCGAGTGTTGCTTTAGCAGTATGCTTAGGGTTATTGTCCTGCTGGAAGGTGAACCTCCGTCCCAGTCTCAAATCTCTGGAAGACTGAAAGGTTTCCCTCAAGAATTTCCCTGTATTTAGCGCCATCCATCATCCCTACAATTCTGACCAGTTTCCCAGTCCCTGCCGATGAAAAACATCCCCACAGCATGATGCTGCCACCATCATGCTTCACTGTGGGGATGGTGTTCTCGGGGTGATGAGAGGTGTTGGGTTTGCGCCAGACATAGCATTTTTCTTGATGGCCAAAAAGCTCAATTTTAGTCTCATCTGACCAGAGTACCTTCTTCCATATGTTTGGGGAGTCTCACACATGCCTTTTGGCGAACACCAAACGTGTTTGCTTATTTTTTCCTTTAAGCAATAGCTTTTTTCTGGCCACTCTTCCGTAAAGCCCATCTCAGTGGAGTGTATGGCTTAAAGTGGTCCTATGGACAGATACTCCAATCTCTGCTGTAGAGCTTTGCAGCTCCTTCAGGGTTATCTTTGGTCTCTTTGTTGCCTCTCTGATTAATGCCCTCCTTGCCTGGTCCGTGAGTTTTGGTGGGCGGCCCTCTCTTGGCAGGTTTGTTGTGGTGCCATATTCTTTCCATTTTTTAATAATGGATTTAATGGTGCTCCGTGGGATGTTTAAAGTTTCGGATATTTTTTTATAACCCAACCCTGATCTGTACTTCTCCACAACTTTGTCCCTGACCTGTTTGGAGAGCTACTTGGTCTTCATGGTGCCGCTTGCTTGGTGGTGCCCCTTGCTTAGTGGTGTTGTAGACTCTGGGGCCTTTCAGAACAGGTGTATATATACTGAGATCATGTGACACTTAGATTGCACACAGGTGGACTTTATTTAACTAATTATGTGACTTCTGAAGGTAATTGGTTGCACCAGATCTTATTTAGGGGCTTCATAGCAAAGGGGGTGAATACATATGCACGCGCCACTTTTCCGTTATTTATTTTTTAGAATTTTTTGAAACAAGTTATTTTTTAAATTTCACTTCACCAATTTGGACTATTTTGTGTATGTCCATTACATGAAATCCAAATAGAAATCCATTTAAATTACAGGTTGTAATGCAACAAAATAGGAAAAACGCCAAGGGGGATGAATACTTTTGCAAGGCAAAATAATTTAAGAAGATTTTTATGAACTTAACATGATTTTATGGCCGATTTTATGGCCGATCAAAGTTTTACTCAGTAGTTGGAGTGTGATTTCGACAACAACAACAACAGCAACAACACACATATGCATGCGCACACACAAACACACACACACACGAACGCTTCTCCCTTAGTTACCACCCATATTCACCCAGATTACAAACGGAAGGCGTCAGAGGTGTCCTTGAGTCAGAGGAAAGAAATTCTATGTAAAGGTCCCTTTGTGGCCAAAAACACCAGTTACGGTTTGGTCATGGTTGAAGAAAAAACTATGTCTCAGGCCACACGCAATGCAATGTCAACTGGACCAACCTCCAAAACAATCAGAGTTAAGGAGTAATACACACCAAAATCAGGAAGGATCAAACTTTTATATACATAATAATATACTATATGAAGTGCAGCAACTACTCTACAGACAAAGGAATATTATTTTGAGGATAAACATTACAGTAAGCCTCAGCCCTGAGTGGAGTGCTATCGTAGTTCCAGGGGGAGGGGGGGGCGGTGGCCGGAGAGGAGAGGACAAGCACAGAGATCGATCATCGAGCCAGCCGGCAGAGCGCTAGCCTGTACCACAAGTCAATTGAGCTGAGATTAGGCAGGGCAGACAGGGATCCTAATAAAAATCAATACTAATGCTATATGAATACTTTTACTGCCAGCACATCATTCATCCTCTAACTCCACCTGCAGAATGGGGCCCGGCCTAATGAAAAATGGACAATTTATTCTTCATCCATCTTATATTCATCAATCATCTAGATGGCCATCACTGTCCTGTCCTGAATCGCTCTTACACACATGAGCACACACGCCCGAGCACACACACACACACACACACACACACACACACACACACACACACACACACACACACACACACACACACACACACACACACACACACACACACACACACACACACACGAAAAACATCAAACCTGGACAATATTCATTATACATATTAATTCATGACCAAAACACGTACAGGCCACACAGCAGAGGAATTAACCTTATATGCTGTACTTAGACATACTAAAGAGCTGACACTGACCTCCCTGCTAGAGAAGAGCTGTGACTTCTGGTTTCTAAACCCTTAAGAGGCCTCCCAGCTACCACTGATGGCAGACAGTCATTGTGCTGTTGGCCTTGAGTTATGGTTGACTGAGTATAAATTCAGACCACAGAAATGCAACGGCTGAATGTACTCAAGAGCCAGGAGCCCATATCACATAAAAACAGGGTCCTGATGTCCAAATGCAATTCTTAATCTAAAATAAAACCAACAATATCATCTTTCTCCCTCCCTGAGAGGACACCAGAGCAATGGGATTCACTAATTAGAGAAATCGCTAAATGCTACAGTCCAATCAGAAAATTCTGGATCACAGCAGTTTATGAGATGACTTTCTGCTATTTCAACATACTGTAACTTGGATGGATAAAAACCAATTTAAATGTGATGAAAATGATTAGGGGTTTCAAGTTTCCACCACCGTGAGTATTTGAGAATGAAACACATGGAAAGTGTTCCGTTAGAATACAGTATATGTCATACACCTTCCACACACTATATCGCCTCCTGGCTCGATGTCAGTAAAGAAAATAATAATAATTAATAATTAATAATTTGACCAATACATCATATCTCCATAAAGAGCATTGCCTTATAGATTTTCAGAAGAAAAGAGACGATTCTTCCTGAGGGAGCTGGAAGGTATAGTGCCGTGCAAAAGGGGACTTTAATGCAGGGAAACTTACATCCGTTCTACCTCATTTCTACCAGCATGTTAAATTTGCAACCAGAGGAAAAAAAACTCTAGACCACCTTTACTCCACACACAGAGACACGTACAAAGCTCTCCCTTGCCCTCCATTTGCCAAATCTGACCATAATTCTATCCTCCTGATTCCTGCTTATAAGCAAAAGCTAAAGCAGGAGGCACCAGTGACTTGGTTAATAAGGAAGTGGTCAGATGACGCAGATGCTAAGCTCCAGGACTGTTTTGCTAGCACAGACTGGAATATGTTCCGGGATTCTTCAGATAGCATTGAGGAGTACACCACATCAGTCACTTTCTTCATCAATAAGTGCATCGATGACGTCGTCCCCACAGTGACCGTACGTACATACCCCAACCAGAAGCCATGGATTACAGGCAACATCCGCACTGAGCTAAAGGGTAGAGCTGCCGCTTCAAGGAGCAGGACTCTAACCCGGACTCTTATAAGAAATCCCGCTATGCCCTCCGACGAACCATCAAACAGGCAAAGAGTCAAAACAGGACTAAGATTGAATCGTACTACACCAGCTCCGACGTTCATCGGATGTGCCAGGGCTTGCAAACTATTACAGACTACAAAGGGAAGCACAGCCACGAGCTGCCCAGTGACACAAGCCTACCAGATGAGCTAAATCACTTCTATGCTCGCTTCGAGGCAAGCAACACTGAAGCATGCATGAGAGCATCAGCTGATCATGCTCTCCGTAGCCGATGTGAGTAAGACTTTTAAGCAGGTCAACATTCACAAGGCCGCAGGTCCAGACGGATTACCAGGACGTGTACGTTCGCAAGCCACTGTATGTTTCTGAGGTAGGAAATACTTGATGTGAACATGAAAGCCCTGCTTCAGATCTCCCTCCCTCCCTCCCTCATCATGTGCTGCCAAGCTGTGGCAGATATGTCCCATCAGGCCTTGCAGGGACTCCTCCGGCAGCAGGGGAGGGTGGGTGGTGTGTGTGTGGAGGTCTGTTCTACATTAGGCACTGGGGGAAAGTGTGTGTGGGGGGTCTGTCTTCCAGTCTTCCAGCTTATACCCTGGTAGGATGTCCTGACTTGCACACGTCCCACTATCATAAAATGCATTAAAAAGTCCATAAAGCATATTCATATGACTGACCCTGAGACAGTTTATGGGGGATGAGAGGGAAGGAACCCACATTATCGCTAAGCATTCATTACAGTGTGTTAACTCAACAGATACAGTTCATATGTAACTTTCTTTCTCTCTCTCTGTCACTCACTCATTCTCTCTATCTGCACATGCAGGCACTAAAACAGGCAGACTCAGATACTTCAAATTGTTCACATACATGCACATGCTCTCGTGTTGATTCACAAAAACCTCACTATGCACACAAACAACACACATATATCACACACACGGTTTAGTGCATGACAGAGTGACATTGAAAAGCAAAGAAGACAGACCCTGGTCCTTGAATGCCATCAGTCCCAGATTTTTGATGCCACAGGGTCCTAAAAAAACACAATTTGGTTTTTATCTTAGAGGGGTTGCATTTAGGATCTGTGTGTTCTAATCATGAATAAACTCTTCATGCACTAAACCTACATACCATAAAAATGCTTTAAGATAAAATACAAAACACACACACACAACCTCTCAGACAAACACACAATGAGTTCATGTTTGTGTTAATGGTAAATATCAAAAACTAAATGGGTTATTCACACAATACGAGTTCTCATGGTAACAGACACATAGGGGACACAACCAATCATCATATTCCAACAACACTTCTTATTGTTAGCACTAATCATGTGACTAGGGGGGACACCACCACCCCATCCTTAGCCCGTCAGCCTGTCCAGCCCATCTCACCTCCAGTTCCTCTCGGTGCGAGCGGTCTCTGTCCTCGAAGTCCCGGGTCCTCCTACGTGACTCCTCAAAGGCTGCCTGCGCAAGGGCATCCTCATGCTGAACACACACAGAGTGGGAGAGACACACTGAGACACACAGTTTGTTTGGACTGGTGAGTGGGTGTTTTGTTTGTACAGTGCCTTGCAAAAGTATTCATCCCCCTTGGCATTTTTCCTATTTTGTTGCATTACAACCTGTAATTAAATGGATTTCTATTTGTATTTCATGTAATGGACATACACAAAATAGTCCAAATTGGTGAAGTGAAATAAAAAAAATTACTTGTTTCAAAAAAGTCAAAAAAATAAATAACGGAAAAGGTGTGCGTGCATATGTATTCACCCCCTTTGCTATGAAGCCCCTAAATAAGATCTGGTGCAACCAATTACCTTCAGAAGTCACATAATTAGTTAAATAAAGTCCACCTGTGTGCAATCTAAGTGTCACATGATCTCCGTATATATACACCTGTTCTGAAAGTGTTCTGAAAGGCCCCAGAGTCTGCAACACCACTAAGCAAGGGGCACCACCAAGCAAGCGGCACCATGAAGACCAAGGAGCTCTCCAAACAGGTCAGGGACAAAGTTGTGGAGAAGTACAGATCAGGGTTGGGTTATAAAAAAATATCCAAAACTTTGAACATCCCACGGAGCACCATTAAATCCATAATAAAAAATGGAAAGAATATGGCACCACAACAAACCTGCCAAGAGAGGGCCGCCCACCAAAACTCACGGACCAGGCAAGGAGGGCATTAATCAGAGAGGCAACAAAAATACCAAAGATAACCCTGAAGGAGCTGCAAAGCTCCACAGCGGAGATTGGAGTATCTGTCCATAGGACCACTTTAAGAGCGGCCAGAAAAAAGCCATTGCTTAAAGAAAAAAATAAGCAAAACACGTTTGGTGTTCGCCAAAAGGCATGTGGGAGACTCCCAAACACTACTCTGGTCAGATGAGACTAACATTTAGCTTTTTGTCCATCAAGGAAAACGCTATGTCTGGCGCAAACCCAACACCTCTCCTCACCCCGAGAACACCATCCCCACAGTGAAGCATGGTGGTGGCAGCATCATGCTGTGGGGATGTTTTTCATCGGCAGGGACTGGGAAACTGGTCAGAATTGAAGGAATGATGGATGGCGCTAAATACAGGGAAATTCTGGAGGGAAACCTGTTTCAGTCTTCCACAGATTTGAGACTGGGATGAAGGTTCACCTTCCAGCAGGACAATGACCCTAAGCATACTGCTAAAGCAACACTTGAGTGGTTTAAGGGGAAACATTTAAATGTATTGGAATGGCCTAGTCAAAGCCCAGACCTCAATCCAATTGAGAATCTGTGGTATGACTTAAAGATTGCTGTACACCAGCGGAACCCATCCAACTTGAAGGAGCTGGAGCAGTTTTGCCTTGAAGAATGGGCATAAATCCCAGTGGCTAGATGTGCCAAGCTTATAGAGACATACCCCAAGAGACTTGCAGCTGTAATTGCTGCAAAAGGTGGCTCTACAAAGTTTTGACTTTGGGGGGGGGGGGGTGAATAGTTATGCACGCTCAGGTTCTGTTTTTTTTGTCTTATTTCTTGTTTGTTTCACAAAAAAACATATTTTGCATCTTCAAAGTGGTAGGCATGTTGTGTAAATCAAATGATACAACCCCCCCCAAAAATCTATTTTAATTCCAGGTTGTAAGGCAACAAAATAGGAAAAATGCCAAGGGGGGTGAATACTTTCGCAAGCCACTGTATATGTAGGGGTAGGGGCACAACCTGCTTAGTTTAGTTTTAGTTAAGCAACTCAAAAGTAGTTTGTCTAGAGATGTAAATATGTGTATATACTGTATGCAATTGTTCTATCTAGTTGTGTGTTTTGTGTTGGTGGTGCTTGGGGACCAGCGGGTGTAATGTAATGTTATAATACAGTACCTGTGCTCTCTCCTCATCGAACTCCAAACAGCCCATCCCATCGAGGCGCTGCAGGTCTATCCAGCCCTTCCAGATCACACACACTCCATTCAGGATCATAGGGGCCTTCAGGTACACCTGCAGACAGACCACACAGACACAACAAAGCTCTGGCTCAAACATTGAGGAAAACACTTCAGAATGAATGCACAGACCTTGATACATTACTCAACAACAGTCGTTGTGGCTCACTTTCAACCACTCAGATAAAAGTAGTAAGGTTTTCTCAAATACAGGGTCACGCAGTTCACTATCAGAGACACATGTATGTGTCTGTCCTCTCCCACTCCGTCTAAGGCCCAGTGGAGTGGTTAGAGGGATGGGGATTGGAAGGCAAAAAAGGAGAGACAGTGGTTTGCCTCCCCCAAACATACACTAACATTTCCACTTTCTCTCTCTTCCTGTCTCATCTCGGGCCCAGCCAAGGCACAGCCTAGCTAACTGAGAGGTTTGCTTCCTGCCATGTTGCTGTTTATTTATAAAGGCTGCTGTAGGATGGAGAGATACAAAAACAAAGGCTCTCCTATGACAGATCAGTAAATCCTGACTTTGTTTATACAATTTAGTGTGTGCGTATCCATTAATGCCCTTGTGCTACACGCATGTGAATATCCATATGAGAAGGAGGAAGAGAGAAAAGAGAGATAGAGAGAGAGAGGGAGAGAGAGAGAGAGACGGAGAGAGGGGGAGAGAGAGAGTGACTGAGAGAGGGAGAGAGAGAAAGAGGGAGAGAACGAAATAGGGAGAGAGAGGGATTAGGGAGAGGGGGTGTATATGTATAGGACTCCTTACCAGAGAATGGGAAAGAGTAACGTAGGGTTTTCACCAACAATGAATTCGTCAGGAGAAGTCCCACCCCCCTTCATTTTCAATGAGGGCATGCAGAGAAATGTGCAGGGGATTGTGGGAAGGTGAGCGGTGAGAAACCTGCTAGCGGTAGAAAAAGTTGAGCTCTGCTCTACTTTATGCAAATTGCAAGCAGAGTGTTGTCAAGAAGAGGTGCCACTTCTGGTCA
Organism: Coregonus lavaretus; assembly: GCF_964263955.1. NCBI lineage: Eukaryota > Metazoa > Chordata > Actinopteri > Salmoniformes > Salmonidae > Coregonus > Coregonus lavaretus. The sequence goes on along the minus strand of NC_139996.1, from coordinate 33,810,438 downwards.
AAACCCACTGTAATGGGGTATAGTATATGGCTGTCTGTTTGGTTCAGGACCATAGAAATATCACATACCTGAGACTCTAGAATTCAGTCCCAGACAAAAGCGTGCAGTCTGTCAGTCTGTGGGTGATGTTTATTTCTGTAGCTGGGAGTATAGGGCAGGAGGAAGAGAGGGGAGGTGGCTTTGGCTATAAACACGTATAAACTCTTTCAGACATACTCACACACACATGCAAACGTAATCACTCTGAAACCCAAACACCAATCCTAGCCATAAACACAAACCACTTATTGATTTCACAGGTTAGCCACGTTCACAGTGTCAGGTGAGTCTAGCACCTAGAACCATATCCTCTGTCCTCTCTCCCCTTTTATTCTTCCAACTCTCTGTCATCGCACCACTCCGACATCAACCCCGACTCTCCATCCAAACGGTAATTCTTCCTCGCTGGCAACTTACTCTCTTCCCTCATCACCATCTCTCCATCTGTACTCCCTCATCTCTCTATCAGGTCCACACCTCACACATCAGGCTCTTTACTGGGGTTCCATTACACAAATTATTCAAATTTTCCACTTTACACCAGGGATATAGGGAAAAATAAGCCCATTCCAACCTGCTCTGAAAACACTGAATCCATTTACACAGGGTGGTACTTTAATTTGTCAGAGGCAATGTTCAATCTTTTAACTATCAACTGAATAGATCTAGTACACAAGCTGCACCTAATACACACTACACTACTCTACACTACACTACACTAATCTACACTACACTACAGCACACTACAAGACAGTGTTTGACAAAGACACATAGGCTACAAGTATAACACAGAAATGCATGGAGAAAAATGAATGTGAAAACTGCACCACAGCACAGGCACATGGTTATGTGTGATATAAAATTTCCAAGGACTTAAATGTGCACCATAAGTGGTTCTGAGAATCCATATACCATGGGGCAGTGAGTTTAAAATAAACAGAAGATGAATGTCTGCATACATACAGTGTATTTTTATCATTTTGGACCTCTCCACCTTTTTTGCCCTCCACCGGCCAACTTAAACAGAGCTTCCCCCAACCAATACAGGCCTTTTAGCCATCAATAACACATTTAAACAGTCTGTCTCAGGTCCTTCCAGAAGGAAAATTCATGACTCTATCAGGCTAAACACACAGTTTTTATTGGGGGGATGCCAACAATGCAGACATATGAGAAAAGCAGCTCCACTCAAAACGCCCCCATTCCCCAAAGTTATTTTGAGGAGGTAATACAGTATATACTATGTATACATACAGGCATACACTACATGGCCAAAAGTGTATAAAAACGAGCACACAGCCATGCAATCTCCATAGACAAACATTGGCAGTAGAATGGCCCGTACTGAAGAGCTCAGTGACTTTCAGCATGGCACCGTCAAGTCAGTTTGTAACATTTCTGCCCTGTTAGAGCTGCCTCGGTCAACTGTAAGTGCTGTTATTGTGAAGTGTAAACGTCTAGGTGCAACAACGGCTCAGCCGTGAAGTGGTAGGCCACACAAGCTCACAGAATGGGACCCACGAGTGCTGAAGCGCGTAGTGTAAAAATCGTCTGTCCTCGGTTGCAACACTCACTGCCGAGTTCCAAACTGCCTCTGGAAGCAACGTCAGCCCAAGAACTGTTAGTCGGGATCTTCATGAAATGTGTTTTCATGGCTGAGAAGCCGCACACAAGCCTAAGATCACCATGCGCACTGCAAAGCGTCGGCTGGAGTGGTGTAAAGCTCGCTGCCATTGGACTCTAAAGCAGTGGAAAGGTGTTCTCTGGAGTGATGAATCACGCTTCACCATCTGGCAGTCCGACGGATTAATCTGGGTTTGGCGGATGCCAGGAGAACGCTACCTGCCCCAATGCATAGTGCCAACTGTAAAGTTTGGTGGAGAAGGAATAATGGTCTGGGGCTGTTTTTCATGGTTCGGGCTAGGCCCCTTAGTTCCAGTGAAGGGATCTTAACGCTACAGCATACATTGACATTCTAGATGATTCTGTGCTTCCAACTTTGTGGCAACAGTTTGGGAAAGGGCCTTTCCTGTTTCAGCATGACAATGGCCCCGTGCACAAAGCGAGGTCCATATAGAAATGGTTTGTCAAGATAGGCATGGAAGAACTTGACTGGCCTACACAGAGCCCCGACCTCAACCCCATCGAACACCTTTGGGATTAATTGGAATGCCGACTGCGAGCCAGGCCTAACCGCCCAACATCAGTGCCTGACCTTTACTAATGCTCTTGTGGCTGAATCGAAGCAAGTCCCCGCAGCAATGTTCCAACATCTAGTGGAAACCCTTCCCAGAAGAGTAGAGGCTGTTATAGCAGCAAAGGGGGACCAACAGTCAGGTGTCCACATACTTTTGGCCATGCAGTGTATATTCTCTTTACAGTGGAGCTGCTCAACAATCCACTCTCACAACAAACAGGGCACTGGGTTTAAGAGGAAGGTCTAAGTGATATCAGAGGACATCTGTTATAACTATATATACTGTATACATACAGTATATTATCAGTGACTTGATGTGTGTGAATTGAACTCTGCAACTCTGACCTACTGCTTCACACTAACCCTATTGGGCTTGAGTGGAGCCAGACCATGCAGTTTAGAGAGAGAGGAAAGTGATGAGGAGGGAGGCAGATTGAGTGGAGTTGAGCTGAGGTGGTGTTGGAGTGATTTATGGCCTGTTGAGTGGTCACTGGTGTCCTGGAGAGAGAATTTAGTCTGAGTGCACAGAGTGACACACAGGGAGGAGGGAGGCTGGAGGTAACATAGTGGTTTATCGGTTGGGTAAGGTTACATAGTTCATCTACCTAGTTCATCTACTTTATCATAGACATAATGGCCGTAGACAGAGAGGAGAGACAGGGGTGAGGATGGAGAAATGGAAAAGAGAAAGAAAAATAGCTTCAATTATTTTTTACAGTAAAATAGAGACAGACAGAGATATGTGGTGCAACAAGTTTGGAGGGAGGTGGTGGCTGCTTGCTGCCTGCTCAGAGGGCGGGGGTAGATGCCTGCAGGGTGGGACTGGTTTAGGGGTTAAGACACAGAGGATCAGTGTGTTGTGAAGACGGGTGGGGGAGTGTGTGTGTGTGTGTGTGTGTGTGTGTGTGTGTGTGTGTGTGTGTGTGTGTGTGTGTGTGTGTGTGTGTGTGTGTGTGTGTGTGTGTGTGTGTGTGTGTGTGTGTGTGTGTGTGTGTGTGTGAGTGAGAGAGAGAGAGAGAGAGACTGTGAGTGAGTGAGAGAGAGAGAGAGAGAGAGAGAGAGAGAGAGAGAGAGAGAGAGAGAGAGAGAGAGAGAGAGAGAGAGAGACAGACAGACAGAGAGAGAGAGAGCGCAAGAGAGAGAGAGACAGCGAGAGAGCGATGGGGTGGGGGTTAATACTGGGATTCAATTCATGGGAAGCTGTTGATTCCTAGAGTCAAAACAATCCTGATCTTCTTTGAGACATTATTTGCTCATAAATGCCCAGAGGGACCGGACACCCATTTAGATGCATATGCTCCTCTCCGTCTCAGTCTTTGAAAAATGCTTTGAATAAGTGCGGCTAAGTGAATAAAATGCTTTGTATAAGTGTTCAGGTCGTTATGTACGGTATGTGTTAATAGTCAATACTGCCCTGACTGTAATAATAAAGCTGCACAAGAGCACTACAGATAAGAAGCACAAATGAATGTGCTCATGAGCAAACAACATGGGCACATTCTCTGCACACAAAGAGCACAAATGAATGTGCTCATGAGCAAACAACATGGGCACATTCTCTGCACACAAAGCCCTATACGAGTAACAAGCTCAGACACACAGAAAATAAGACAAAGCTGAGACAGAGAGGTCTGAACATGTCTGTCTCTGGTGCTTAGATGTATACACTGAGAGGTGCTGAGAGACATGGTAGATATGCAGACTTAATGAGATAAATTAACTCACACTCAAGGCAGCATGTCTGAGAGGAGAGGGAGGGGTGGGGCGGACTAGCCAAAACACGGCCAGAGTAGTCATAATGGAGCCTTCAGACTAGAGAATGTAGTAATACACTTCCACACTCAGACGGCATGTGTCTGTTAAGGCTATACTGTATACGTCCCTCCCCAATCAACCGCCCCCACAGTATAGAGAGCAGGAAGTAGAAGACAGACGTGTCACCCAGTGTGACATCCTGCTTCCAACGATACAGTTCTCTACAGAGTAGGACAGAGGAGACAGACTCGAAGCAGATGTCATATCCTCCAGCAATGTGGAAGTGATCATTTATCAATTTATCTGATTACAGAGACCCAGGAGAGTGTGGTGCACCCCTCATCTATCTATCTCAGAGACATTAAGTGTGCGTGTGTGTGTGTATGTGTGTGTGTGCGTGTGTGTGTGTGCGTGTATACCATTGCCCGATGTTTAGACGCTGCCAGACATACACTGAGGTCAACAAAGCGCCAGCTTTACGGCTGGGGAAAGCAGTATTTCTATCTAGGTAAACAAATTATCAGGAATAAATTAGAAATGAAAACATAAACACACACGCAGTTTAAGATGTGGATTCTGGTGAAGTTGGTTTTTCTGTCAGATACATGCCCAGTCCCACGTTCTTGCATTTCTTTAGAGGCTATTTCTAGCTAGCCTCAAACAGGGGCTTCTTTTACGAGAGGGCCAAGCCCAGACCTTCCCATGCTGCACTGGGGCGAGATGGGGGAGCCTCTCTGCTCTCAGATTGGAGTCTGCTCAGTATGCTCAGCCCTCAGCCCAGACCCAGCAGCGTCTAAAGGCAGAACAAAAACTCCTCCAGTTGTTACACAAGCACTGCTGAAATGACTTACACATCTGTAAGAAACTGCATGGCTTTTAAAAAGCACAGCTACTTGGAGAGGGAAAAATGTAGATGGGAGTGCAGAAACGATCTAACCACAAACTTCCTCTTCAGAAATAAATGTCAACCCCCACTTCCCACTGACTGACACATGATCATGTGTGCGCAGGCACGTACACGTACACACACACACACACACACACACACACACACACACAACACACACACACACACACACACACACACACACACACACACACACACACACACACACACACACGCACATAGCATACCAAAGATGTACATTGTGAATAAAAGTGGCAAAGAACTTGAATTGATGAAACACCCAAGTCTAAGCAGGGCAGTGATTGGGTATACAATACTGGGTCCAAAGATGCCACCATGGCAGAGTCTAACTGACTCAGCTGAACCAGACACACCAAACACTTTCTCTAAGAGTCCTAAACCATGATGACATGAGGACAAAGACGGGAACACAAACACAAAACCACTGGTTGGGACTACAGGCTCTGGCCAGAGAGGTCCATTGTCCACACATCCACAAAGGAAATGAGATAAAACCATCACAGCCATGATTTGTGAGCAGCACCTCAATAAAGATGGCAGAAAAGACTGAGAGGAGAGCACCCTTGACCTCTAAAACAAAAGAGAGATCCTATTCAGGACCAGGATCTTTGGCTGTACAGAAATGCCATACATGGAGCTACAGGGAGGGATGACACAGTATACTACTGTAAAGTCTCAAAGTTATGTATGGATTTGACCAACATTCTGCTGTGGTCTAAGCAACAGTATATTATATTAGTAAAGCACACAAGGAGTGGTGCTGTATACTGTCCTGTGGTCAGTGTGGTGTCCCAGCCCTGGCCAGCTCTGGCAGACCCTGACCCCATCCCAGGTCAGCCCCACTCCACTGGGCCACTCCTCCCCTCCCTCCCCTCTACAGCCCAACCACAACCGGCCTGAGGCTGAGCCACCCTCCCATCCCATCCATCCCAGCCACCCTCAGTCTCTCTGTGAGTCTCTGTGCTTATAAGAGCAGTTGCACAACATTCATGCTCTTAGCGAACGCCTTTGATATGAAAAACAGTAGATGTAGGAATGTAGGGACTGGAGCTCAATCACTCAACATCACACAACAGGACAGTATGAACGGGAGGGGGGAACGTCCATATTTCTGAGGCCTTGTTTTGCATTTGTCAATAGCAATCATGTTGGGGTACAACAGGACACTAGTATACTCGGATGAGAGTGGAGGCTAGCCGGTCTCTTTCAGACTGTGCACACGGTTGTTAGCAGAGCCTTGGCACAGGGGCTGGCAATGGGCGTGACGCAGCCGGGCCACTGGCACAGGGCTCCTCATTTAGACACGTGCCAAAGGCTCGTCAGCAGATCTGGGTGCTCTCAGAGTAAAATAAAAACACTTTAGAGAGCTTGAGAGAGAAGGAGAGCAGGGCTGCTGTCCCAGCCGCAGGGGGCAGAGAGCCCGCACACAGAGGACCATTGTCCTCACACACCTCGTGAGTGCTAGTTTGTGTGAATGTGAGTGTCTGTCTGTGTGTGTGAGTGAGTGAATGCATGTGTGAACGCTAGGAAACAACTGATATAACACAGTACTAATTATGCTATTACCAGAAGAATGCTACATCAATGAGTGTCTGGGACGTGTGTGGGTGTGCGAGTATATTATTCACACAGTGACCATGAGCGCGTGTGGGTGACAGAGCCCACTCTCTCTCTCTCTCTCTCTCTCTCTCTCTCTCTCTCTCTCTCTCTCTCTCTCTCTCTCTCTCTCTCTCTCTCTCTCTCTCTCTCTCTCTCTCTCTCTCTCTCTCTCTCTCTCTCTCTCTCTCTCTCTCTCTCTCTCTCTCTCTCTCTCTCTCTCTCTCTCTCTCTCTCTCTCTCTCTCTCTCTCTCTCTCTCTCTCTCTCTCTCTCTCTCTCTCTCTCTCTCTCTCTCTCTCTCTCTCTCTCTCTCTCTCTCTCTCTCTCTCTCTCTCTCTCTCTCTCTCTCTCTCTCTCTCTCTCTCTCTCTCTCTCTCTCTCGGGTAAGTATGAGGTGGTTCCCCCCTGTAGTGTGTGTATTTCCAGGCAGTCACCATGCTATGTCATAATGGCTGTTCTGAGGTCATGGCTAGAAACAGCTTATGTCAAATTGATGTCAAAAGTTGTTGTTTTTTGCATTTAAACCAACCCTAACCCTTTTCCTAACCTTGACTTATTCTCCTAACCTGCTACATTAATTATCCTGTATACTATCTAGTCAAAACCCTGATCTGATTCCAGCCTCCTGACTCCTGACCCCCGTCCTCCCATGAGCCTCCACCACAATCACACAATGCTGTGCTCTGGGCAGCAGGGCTACATCTAGATTGGGAGTCTTCAGGTTCTGGTCCAAAGTCACACACACACACAGAGACAGATGCCCCTGTTCCCCTCTCCTCCCCTCTCGTCTCCAGGTCTGTGGAGCCATTCCAGCTGCCTACCCCGCACCCCTCTCACCCCTTCCCCCTCACCTTGTCCTCTGGCTGGGCTGTGACAGCTGCCTCTGTGCCCCCCTGGTGACTCAGCCAACCCCAATGGGCAGGTCAGCAACCAGCAGGAAGTGACAAACACACTGGTGCCCAGTTCTACCACCACCTCCTCACCAACAGCCCATTCATACTGTACACTACCACCCGCCCAACCTTAATGAGCAAAATGGGAAAGTAGTCACAAACCACCATATGAACTTAAACAAACTGGTCTTAAATAGGTACCAGTGCCCACACACTAATGCTGGCAATGGTAAATACAGGATAGAATACCCACACACTATAGTCTGTAATGCAATACTACACAGTGTGAGTGACTTCACCTTTGCCCCTAAAATGACTCGTGTGTGATGTGGATGTGTGAATGTGTATTGTGTGGGTGTGTTTGTAATGGTGTGTGTTTGAATGTGTAGTTTGTGTGTGTGAGTAAGGCCTTCCAGGCCCGGTCCAGTCAGCCTGCCCCCCCTACAGCAGGGACCCAGAGGGGCCGGCCGGGGGCTCCAGGCATGGGAGGGAGGGACCCTACCAGACTGTACTGATGGATAATCATTGTCTACAGCAACGAACCACAGCTGCTTCTCAACCTGGCTACCCAACCCCCAGCCTCCCTCTCCCTCTATCCCAGTATCTCTATCTGTTCCCTTCCCTCTGCCTAGCTAGATATGGAGAAGCAGGAAGTCCCTGGGAGTCGAGTCAGCACAATTCCCTTACGGGAGCAGTGTGTACAATCCTAATCAGGGCTGAGCTGTTTTTTTTCAGATACAGTGTCAGTCTATCCATATCTATGAGCACACACACATCCTTCATCCTTGAGATCCCACCCACCCACCCCCAAACACACACATACACACAGAAACAGGTGTGACCAGGTGCAGTTGAGACGCATACATAGGCAAAGCAGGATTAGATAGAGCACGCTTCTCTCTGTAATCAGAGCGGATGAAGTTGAACGTTTACACTATTGTCTCAGGCACATATACCCACCCACACCCACACATAAATACTCAGACACACACCCTCACACACAAGTCTCTGTTACTCCACCCACACCACCTGCCACAGGGACAAAGAGACGGAGGTATTAGACTTGATTTGCCCCGTGCGCTCACCCGTTCTCCCCGCCACTCGTCCCCCCAAGACCTATAATTACGACACCCCGGTTATAGCCCTCTTACTGCCCCCCTCCCGCCCAAACCCAGTTATAGCCCCCTAACTGCCCTGCATTCACCTGACACCATGCCAGGGCAGAACTCACAAACATACATACATACAAACACAGACAGCCTGGCAGACAGACTGGCAGACAGCATGGCAGACAGACAGCCTGGCAGACAGCCTGGCAGACAGACAGCCTGGCAGACAGACTATTCCTCTTATATATGTTCCTAATCAGAGTATAACTGCGCCTGCTAAGCCTGATTCTGTAATGCAGTAACACTGACTCATATTCAGTGAGGCTTCCTCTATGTCATTTCCCCAATTCGATTGTAAAAGTCATAAAAATGACTCTGATTGTTTCTATCTTGCCAACCCAGCCGGTGATACAGCTTTACTTTATTTATAATTTATATTATTTATAATTGTACAACCCAAAATGCAATCAAATTTAATAGAGACCTTATTATCTGAGTGATAAGGAAAACGTAGTCTGACAGATCATGAGTCAGTTTGGTTGTGATGCCACTTTGTTCTACCATGTATACTTTTACTGGGAATAAGGTATTGGGTAGTTGGGGACACAGAGTACCCTATGTAAAATAATTTCTCGCACGAACACATGATATCCGTTTCTCCATTTTTACAGATGGCTGTTTAACTTAAGTAAATATCATGCAAAGGCAAATCCAGCATTTGGATGAAGTTTTCTAACCACAGGAGATTGGGAGAGAGACTGCAGGGACAGGCTACAGAGGAGAAATGGCTGAGTCTACAAACCCCAGAGGACTCTGCGAATTCTACATCAGATGGTCACAGACACTAATATAAACATTACTGTAGTTAGAATATGTAATTGTTATTATCTAAAAGTAGTTAATTAACTAAATTTTTAACAATAAATTAACAAATTAACGAAATAATGGTTGAAAATACAATTGAAGAATATTATCATTTCAAATGAATGTGATGGCGGGCTCAGTTTTCATGGAAAGAGGTAATGACAGACAAAATAAAGAATCAGCAGGCTTGCCAAGAGCATCTTTGGGGACTTGATTTCTCAGGCACTCTATAAATACCCAAGTCCAGCTTCACGTCTGCCATTTTCCCTCTCTGTACAATACTATTAGGGGGACAGAGAACTGGACAAGGAATACTGGGTTGTAGGGCGCCGCTTGGGCCCTCCCCAGAGGCACCCATTACAGTGTCAGGTTGGAGGCCGAGGGCTGCGATGCGACCCTCCAGGCCAGGTGACCACTCAGGTCTCCTTCTGCGGCCAGACGAGAACATAGTTCCTGGAATAGTGACCAGGAATGCTGTCGGCAAATACACGCTGTATTTCTCACCTGTGTCCTGAGGGTTCTGGAGAATCAAATCCCCAAGCAGGATGCTTCCCTCTCCTCCTTCCCAGACAACAACGCTGTCTGACTGCTCCCACTCAGGGGGATGAAGGGAGGGCGGGAGGGCGGGAGGCTCAGACTTACATCAGTACAGACACTGAAGTCTTTCACCTACTCATCTGGGCTATCCATCTACGACATTTACGGAGGAACTATTTCGTGTAATTAATATTTAATCCATCCGTAAAATGTTGATTAAGTGACCTGCTCAGATGCAACATCACCATCCAGTTAGGTGATTTACAACAAGTCCACATGTTCCAAACTGCCATGAATCAGAATCAGTTGAGTAATTCCACAGTATCATGGAATGTTCATTATTCTGGAGGGCAAGACGATGGGAAAACAAAGGAAAGAAAATCTTTAAATTGGCAGGAGGATAGCAAGAAGGAGAGGAAGGGGGTGAGAGTGGTCAACTGAAACACCTCCATCTGCAGTGTCATCACTTTTGGTGAAAAGAGCGATGTCTGCATAAAGAACTCTTGTAACTCTTGCTATTACCCTCAGACTGAGCAATAGATGTTTGCAACCTGGACTCAGGGGTAGACATAACATAGTAAAAGTAAATCCGGGACACTCCAATTAGTATGATATGTTACATTTCGTATGGTATGTATTATTATTATTATTATTATTATTTTTTTTTAGTCATTTAGCAAACGCTATTATCCAGAGCGACTTACATGAGCAATTAGGGTTAAGTGCCTTGCTCAAGGGCACATCGACAGATCTTTCACCTAGTCGGCTCGGGGATTAGAACCAGCGACCTTTCGGTTACTGGCACAACGCTCTTAACGACTAAGCTACCTGCCGCTACCTGTCCATCATCCATTTCGTATGATATGTTACAAATTACAATTCATATGATATGTTATGAATTGCAATTCTTATATTATTTTATTAATTGCAATTCGTACAATATGTTACAAATTAGCTTAATGTATTATATGTTACGAATTCCAATTTGTTGTGGCTAATGTTAGCTAGCTAGGTGGCTAAGTGGCTAACGCTAACATCCAGTTATGAGTCAACATGCTCTCACGTCTCATTGTGAAATTAACACTGCTACTGTAGGTAGCAGAACAGTAAATAATGTCAGTAAGTAATAACAGCTAAATGTGATATTTTTAGTACGTCTTAGAAAGTAGCCATGATAATGGCCAACCAGTGCTCACATGTTTCATTTGACTGTAAGATTACATTTTTCATTCAGGAAGCAATGAAACATTCCATTACTTTGTACCCCACAATAAAGCCTGCAAGTGGTCATTGATCTGAGGCTTGGGATAGAGGAAAAGGACATTTGAGCTGGGGAGCTATAACGAGAACCCTATGGGAAGACTAGAGGCAGGAGTATGATTGACTAGTGCTGGGAAAAACAAAGCTTCTCTTTCCCCAGCACAGACAGTCCTGCCCAACACACAGTCAAAACAGGAACATTTTTGTCAAAACCTAATTCAAGAAAAGGACATGTCATAGTCAAGGATACAAAGAACCTCTCTTTTTATCAAACATCAAACAATTAACATCAGATCAGAGGAACACGAGGAGGGCTCAGTGCACAATGGGCATGACAGAGCAGCAGGAATCAATTAGTGGGCTCACTTTGATGATGTCATTGACAAGTCATCTGCTAGTGGAGTGGCTTCTGTTTGAGGGAGACGGAAACAAGAGCCCCCACCACAGAAGGAGCCGGCCCACTGCGCTCCTCATAGAGACGCTAGTCCATCATCCTCCCTCTGCCCTGGCCTTCGCCCAGTCACCCCTCTCCTCATCAGTGTCAGGAGTGAGGGCTGATGCCCCCCTCCCCCCTCCCCCCTCCCCCATCATACACTCATTACTACCAGGTCCACTTCAGCCAGACTTAAGTATAAACTCCATTAAATATATATGGAGTAACTATAATAGCTTTATGACATTAAGGACATAACCTTTAAACTTAGCAACCGACCAATGGGTATTTGTGTGGCTTCCTGAGATAATTTCGTAGCCCCTCCCAAACACCACACCCTGCTTCATGTTGGGGCTGAAGATGAGAGAGAGTAATTTTCTCAACATTTTGTTTCCTTCAATAACCACCACCGCCAGCAGAAGCAGCAGCGAGCGCAGCGGCAAAATGAAAGCTGTTCCCCCGTCTCTGGCTCTGTAACAGGGTTAACTGTCAAGCTGGCGCCATGCAGCTCAAAAACATGTTTTGTGGCACATGACCCGGCATGAATATGGAGATTGGCTCCGTATGTGCAATGCTAGGCAGACAAACACATACACAAAAATACAGTCACACACACACGCACACAATCCCGCGCACACACACACACACACTGGCTGGTCTTGGGAACAAGCGAACAAGCTTTAACACAAAACTATTAAAACTCCAATTCCTGTGGTGATGCCTCAGACAGCAGTCCCTTTAATAATGGAGTCATTTACTCTGAATCTTCCCTGTGCTATCTGCCCCCGAGCTAAAATTCCAGAGACAGGCCGAAGATTTATAGAGTCTGCTGCCTCTGAGGCCCGTTCTCTGTCTCTCTCTCAGTTCTGGCCCTATGACAGACACCAACACACCTACACAGTCTCACTATGCCTTACTGTTGTAATACCAAGACTGTAGCTCAAAGGTTTAGGAGTCATTCTACCAATTTCTTCATGTATTTGTGCTCTTAGCTCTTAACACCGTGTAGAAGCACACCGTGGAGGGTCTAAACCCAACCTTGTGGCATGGCCATGCAGACGGAACCCAATTTCTGCTTTGCATAAAGGGAAACCACACACAAGCTCTACGGATGAACAGAGCGGAGAGGGAGATTTGGAGAAGAGGCCAAACATAATATCTCATAAACCCTTACAGCTGAACTCCGCTCCAAAACCTTAAAAGTCTCAAATTTCAACAAGATTTTGTTAAAGTTGAGGAGACATAGTTCATATGTAAGAGTCTGTCTTTCCTTCTCTTGTTACAGTAAAAATCCTATTATATCAAATGGGCATGACTTCAGTCTAGCTACTCTGTGTAGAGGTTCTTGACTTAGCCCAAAGAGATACCCTACAATCCCATGGTGAGTCATCAGTATCCATGGAGTTCCATAACAACAAAGCATCAATGGAGGATACTCATCAGAGACCCCCTACCTCTCTGAACTCATGTCTGAGGTAAGCTAACTGCACTTGGAACAGATTAATAATTGACTACGACACATTGAATCATCCCCCTCCTCCTGTCTGCTACTGTAGCAATTCAAACACCCTGCACTTATTCTGCCTGTCACAGTAAGAGGACCTCAGTTAAGGACTCTTACTCCACTCTATACACAATGTTTCTGTGGCAGTTATACAACTTCCTGTTCTGCTCTGTGAATTTTGAAAAGTATGCTGCTGTGTATTCATTTCTGTCTCTGATGATTTTCAGAAGGCACTGTTAGCTATCATTTGGCCCTCCAATCTAATCAATTTAATATTGGACTAGGAGTCAGGGTCCATGACCATTAGGGCAGTGTGGATGATCCATTGGACTGACCAGGGTCCTGGTATGAAGCAGTTCGCTACTGGGAGCCCCTGGCTGGGACAGGGTTAACGGCTCCTCCCCAGGCCCTGCTAGCTACCGCTAAAATTAACCTCCCACACAGCTGGTTCCCATTAGCCTGTAGTGACACTCGGAGCCAGTACTTAAGCTCTACTGGGGGGGCTTCAGTGGAGCAGGGCTCACCGCCCCACTCAGATAATACTACTGTCCTCCACCAGCGGCCAAGTTTAAACTGGCCCCGTTCTGCTGGCACCGTCTGTTTTCAAATGAGAAGGGAGGAGGAGAACGGGGGGGGGGGGGGGGGGGGGGGGAATGCAATGGTTTATTCACCCGCGCACGAGAGAGAAACGTGAGCGAGAGACCAAGAGTGAGAGACCTGAACAGCGAGTGAGAGAAACACCACAAGAGAGATATAGAGAGACCTAAAGACAGACCAAGAAAGAGAGAGAGACCAGAAGAGATAAAGAGAGAGAGATAGAGAGACCTAAAGAGACCAAGAGAACGAGAGAGAGGGAGCGATAGAGTGAGAGAGGGCAGAAGAGAGAGAAAGAGAGAGAAAGAGAGAGGGACCCAGAGAAAGGAGACAAACAGAGACAGAGAGTCCCTGGGCTCACACTGCGCTGTGGTTGGTTCTGACTCCATCAATCAGAAACACCAAGACCCATAAAATCACTCACTTTTCATGGAAAGATTATTATAACTGCTCCCTATTCATCTGTTACTCTGGACTGGCGTTGGGTGGCGGTGAGGAGAGAGCTGCATGCTATATGCTCTTTATGGACCTCACACTTCAATTGGGCATAGGGGGATCATGCCATACATACAGAGACATGGCTGATGTATCTATAGGCCACACCTGGACAGTTCCCTCATGAAAACAGCTAGGCCAGGATGCTTTGCCAAATCATACACTGCCTGTTCCACTAGCTAAAGGACTTCAATATTTCACCTCTACAAGTTTTCTCTTTTATTTCAGACTTTTTAAAATGTATTCAATTAATACAGCAACAGACACAAACCTGTTGGCCTAGTTTATTTCAGTTAAACCAGTCGTCACGTTTCCTCTTCTGACACCACTGACTGCACACACTTTCACTTTTCACTGCAGACATTCTTGAGGGTTTTCATTCAGTCTATTAACGTCTCCTAGCCAGGCAGTGTGAGATGTGTTTGTGTAAAAGGTTAACAATCAGACTATTAAGAGCAGAGGTTGCAGCCTGACACCAATAGTCTGCAGGGAGGTAGAGTAGAGAGGGGGAAAGTGTGAGGGAGCGAGGCAGCGAGGGGGAGGGAGGGATGGGGAGCCCTGAGAAAAATCATACGTTCTCCAAGTTCCACCTTAGTTCCTAAAGAGAGGTACTTATGTCAAGAAGCAGAGCAGTAGCACCCGTGTGTGCAAACGTGCATGTGTTTGTGTAGGGTGACAGTGCTAGGAGCGTGGCTGTGACTAGGAGCTCCTTGGGGATTATTTTGGAAGAGGAGGGACGGAGGGCCCAGGGCTCATTAAAGCTGCATGGTCTCTAAGCCTGCTAGAGGTGACAGGGGATAGGATTACTACCAGGCCCTGCCCCGGACACTCAGCGCCTCATCTGTAAAGTGCTTGGCACGCCTGACAACTCCCAGTCACGCCTTTTTAAATAATTAATGGGCAAAGATTAGTCCATCAGCCTTGAGCCAAAAGGTCCATCGATTTCCCACGGATGCATTTTTAATGAGCACATTTCAGCGAGGCACTGTCCGTGAACAGGGGCCTCTGGCACACCTTAAATACAGCAACAGCCACGAGCCCTCCAGGGGAGCAAATTAATACACAAACCAAACAATAACAAAAAATACTATCCTTCTAAACACTGCATCATCATTAGTGTGAAAACAAAGGTGTCATGGGAGAATTCAAGTTTTAAGATTCCTTATCTAATCTGTTGTTAATTTTTTAAAACAATGTATTATTGTTTTGGGTCATCTTTATACAATGACTAGTAAAATCTTCAGGGCTAAAATATGTATGCTTTCCATTGCTTTATTGAACACTCCATGGGAAATGGAAGGAATGCAATCAGTCAGTTGTGTTTAATGGTTTAGATAATCCATTTATGACCTACTTTATTCGGTTCTTATGGTCGGAGGTAAATGACATACTGCTCATTCCGGACCAGGCCCAAATCCCTGACACTCGAAGAAGGAAGAGGCGCCGTTATAGAGGCCAGCGTGCGGGATCCCTGACGAGACTACGTCCGCGAGTGTATAAACCGCCTCTACCCTCCGCTCTATTGGTGAACATGCAATCACTGGAGAATAACAGGGGTTCGCCTCTCACGGTCCTTGCTCTCTCCAGTCTCCATCCTTTCCTCCGGTGAGACCACCTGATGGCAAAACTCAAGTCATACCGCATCTGCCTCATGCACAAATTCATGTTGTTCCTATGACCAGAGAAAGTGAAATGTTCCTCGATATTGAAATAGAAACGACGAGCTGCTAATAATAATAAAAACGCAGGGCTAGCGATACACTTGGCTACTCATTCATTGCAGCGCGAGCGGAAGTACGTAGAAGCGCGTTTTATGTTTTGTAATAGTGTTGAATAAAAACAGCGTTGACAGTGCTGAATAAAAACTTAAACATGAACTCACTCATAAAAACAGCAGCTCGTTGCTGTATTCTTTGGCCATGGTTTTAAAAGTGATAAAATCTTACGCAGGCTAGTATTAAACTATGCTGTGGCCAGGGTCGTGGAAGCGCTGTAGGCACGGTGATTGGAGCTATCCGATTGGCCAGCGCAGTAGGCGCACTCGATTTAGCCACATGATCGACCGGTTGGTGACCACTGCTTTAGACCATACTATTTACCAGGAGAGTTTCCAGCTATATTTTACGTAGCTGTGTACTTACCACCACAAATTGATGCTGGCACTAAGACCGCACTCAACGAGCTGTATAGGGCCATAAGCAAACAAGAAAATGCTCACACAGAGGCGGCGCTCCTAGTGGCCGGTGATTTTAACGCAGGAAAACCATCTTACCTAATTTCTACCAGCATTTCACCTGTGCAACTAGAGGTGGAAAAATTCTAGATCATCTTTACTCCACACACAGAGACACAAAGCTCTCCCTTGCTCTCCATTTGGCAAATCTGACCATAATTCTATCCTCCTGATTACTGCTTACAAGCAAAAACTCAAACAGCAAGTACCAGTGGCACGCTCAATACGGAAGTGGTCCAATGAAGCGGACGCTAAGGTACAGGACTGTTTCGCTAGCACAGACTGGAATATGTTCCGGGATTCATCCGATGGCATTGAGGAGTTTACCACATCAGTCACCGGCTTCATTAATAAGTGCATCGAAGATGTCATCCCCACAGTGACCGTACGTACATATCCCAACCAGATGCCATGGATTACAGGCAACATCCACACTGAGTTTAAGGCTAGAGCTGCTGCTTTCAAGGAGCGGGACACTAATCCATACGCTTATAAGAAATCACGCTACGTCCTCCGATTAACAATCAAGCAGGCAAAGCATCAATACAGGACTAAGATCGAATTCTACTACACCGGCTCTGACGCTCGTTGGATGTGGCAGGGCTTGAAAACTATCATGGATTACAAAGGGAAACCCAGCTGCGAGCTTCCCAGTGACGCAAGCCTACCAGATGAGCTAAATGCCTTCTATGCTCGCTTCGAGGCTAGCAACACTGAACCATGCATGAGAGCACCAGCTGTTCCATAGTCGATGTGAGTAAGACCTTTAAACAGGTTAACATTCACCAGGCCGCAGGGCCGGGCGGATTACCAGGACGTGTACTCAGAGCATACGCTGACCAGCTGGCAAGTGTCTTCACTGACATTTTCAACATCTCCCTAACATAGTCTGTAACACCTACATGTTTCAAGCAGACCACTATAGTCCCTGTGCCCAAGAACGCCAAGGCAATCTGTAGACATGAAATGCTTTGAAAGGCTGGTCATAGCTCACATCAACACCATAATCCCAGACACCCTGGACCCACTCCAATTGGCATACCGCCCCAACAGATCCACAGATTACGCAATCTCTATTGCACTCCACACTGCCCTTTCCCACCTGGACAAAAGGAACACATACATGAGAATGCTGTTCATTGACTACAGCTCAACACCATAGTGCCCTCCAAGCTCATCACTAAGCTAAAGACCCTGGGATTGAACACCTCCCTCTGCAACTGGATCCAGGACACCCTGACGGGCTGCCCCCAGGTGGTGAGGGTAGGCAACAACACATCCGCCACGCTGACCCTCAACACAGGGGCCCCTCAGGGGTTCACCCACGACGCACAACTCCAACACCATGGCCTGATCACCAATGACAATACAGACTATGGGGAGGAGGTCAGAGACCTGGCAGTGTTGTGCCAGGAAAACAACCTCTCCCTCAATGTAAGACAGTAAGACAAAGGAGCTGATCGTGGACTACAGGAAACAGAGGGCCGAGCACACCCACATTCACATCGACGGGGCTGTAGTGGAGTGGAAGTGTCCACATCACTAAGGACCTATCATGGTCCAACACACCAACACAGTCGTGAAGAGGGCACGACAATGCCTCTTCCCCCTCAGAAGGCTGAAAACATTTGGCATGGGTCTTCAGATCCTCAAAAAGTTATACAGCTGCACCATCGAGAGCATCCTAACTGGCTGCATCACCACTTTCACACTCTTCACATACGCTGCTGCTACTCTGTTTATTATCTATCCTGATTGCCTAGTCACTTTTACTCCTACCTATATGTACATATTACCTCAATTACCTCAACTACCTCGCACATTGACTCGGTACCGGTACTCCTTTTATATAGCCTCGTTATTGTTATTTTACTATTTCCTTATGGATTTTTTGTAAAGTTTTCTTTGTTGGGAAAGGGCTCGTAAGTAAGCATTTCAGGGTAAAGTCTTCACCTATTGTATTCGGCGCATGTGACAAATATATTTTGATTTGATTTGACACTAACAGAGTTGGTAGGACCTGGAGACAGTCCCATGGACTATCAGTTGTCATGGCTGCATCACCTTAACATGCCGGTAATAATAATAATACATTTTATTTTAAGCGCTTTTCACGACACCCAAAGTCAGTTTACATACACAAGAAATCAGCAGTATATAAAAAGCGATAAAATCACATATTAAATAAGTAAGTATATAAATGACACTAAACATAAGTACAGACTAACCATGGAGAACACTAAACATGATGACAGACTAACCATGGAGAACACTAAACATGATGACAGACTAACCATGGAGAACACTGAACATGATGACAGACTAACCATGGAGAACACTAAACATGATGACAGACTAACCAGGGACGTGTACTAAACATGATGACAGACTAACCAGGGACGTGTACTAAACATGATGACAGACTAACCATGGAGAACACTAAACATGATGACAGACTAACCAGGGACGTGTACTAAACATGATGACACACTAACCAGGGACGTGTACTAGACAGAGGATAAAAGCTAAGCCTGTGTGAAGAGGTGTGTCTTTAGTGTGGACTTCAATATGTGTATGGATTGTGAGGTTCTGACATGGAGAGCGAGGGAGTTCCAGAGTTGAAGAGCTGCACTGCTAAAAGCATGGTCTCCCATGGCGCTTAGACTGGTGCGAGGGATGGTGAGGAGGCCAGTGTCAGAGGTTCGCAGTGAACAGGTGGGAGTGTAGGGGTGCAGGTGGTCAGTAAGGTATGTGGCGCCAGTCCATTGAGTGCTTTGTAGGTGAGAATGAGCAAATTATCCTATATTGAACTGGGAGCCAGTGGAGTTTGATGAGGGTGGAGGTGATATGGTCCCAAAGTCTGGTGTGTGTGAGGACACATGCAGCTGAATTTTGAATATGTTGAAGTCTGTCTAGTGTTTTGGCGGGGAGTCCGTAGAGAATGGCGTTGCAGTAGTCCAGGCGTGATAAAACAAAGGCGTGAATGAGGGTTTCAGCAGTTGGGTCAGTGAGAGAGTGTCTGAGTCATGAGATGTTTTTTGAGGTGGAAGAAGGCTGACTTGGTGATGTTCCGGATTTGGGGTTCAAATGACAGAGTTGGGTCAAATGTAACACCAAGACTGTGAATTTGGAGTGGATGGTGCAGCCGTTGATTGTCAAGTTGCATTGACCCAGTTTCTTGATGAGGGAGTTAGGACCCATGAGCGTGATCTCTGTTTTGTCGTCGTTTAGTTTGAAAAAGTTATTGCTCATCTCTTATTTTCACTTCACAGGGACAGTCAACATCAGAGGGGGGTGGCAGAGTGGAGTTGGGTTTTGTGTGGATGTAGATTTGTGTGTGATCTGCATAACAGTGAAATCTTAGTCCAAATTGACGGAGGATCTGACCAAGGAGTAGCATGTAAATACTAAACAGTAATGGACCTAACACTGAGACCTGTGGGACACCTTGTGATACAGGGGCTGGGGCAGACCTGCAGTTGCCAAGGAAGAAAAACTGTTGTCTATCAGATAGATAAGAGTGGGACCAGGCAAGGGTTGTTCCGGAAACTCCAAGAAGCCTCTCCATGCGATCAGTTAAAATCTGATGACAGACAGTGTCAAATGCTGCAGACAGGTCCAGGAGGATGAGGATGGAGATGTTCCCAGCATCAGCATCACAGAGGAGGTAATTCCCTATCTTTACCAAGGCAGTTTCAGTGCTATGCATAGCTCGGAAGCCCGACTGAAGGGTGAGACTGTTGCAGCTGTTGGTAGCTGTACACTTTGTTTTGAAAGGATGCCAGAAAACTGTCACAGAGGTCGGTGGTGATTGTAAGAGAGGGGTTGTCCAATGGGTGGTGAAGTCTGTTGATGGTTGAGAAGAACACTCCTGGGTTTCCTTGTTCATTCCTTATGATGTTGGCGAAATAAGCAGATTTGGTTGTGGCAAGTTAGTCCTTGTAGTTGTGAATGTGGTCTTTGTAAGCCTCCTTATGGATAATGAGCCCTGTAGTACTGTTAGAATCACAGGAAAAGCAAGGCTTTACTATAGAATTACTATTTATATACTATAATATGCTATACTATACTGTGCTATACTATTACTATTACTATATGATTACAATTGTATTTCTATGGTTGGAACAGTGTCACCATCTTCCATCCCTATGGCCTATGGCTTTGAGGGAAACCACATACTGTAGCCATGTGTTCATTGAGTTGGTAGAATGTGTTGGAATTACAGTGAGAAAAATGGGCATGTTAAAAAAAGAAACAAAAGGAGAAACAGTGAAGAGTGGGTTTTTTAGTGGACGGCAGGGCAGTGTTCCGTGTGAAGCAATAACATATCATTACAGAAAGCCCCGGGTTTATCCCACCCAGAGAACATATCAATCTGAATCAACAGCCTGGATTCAATCAAACTGTCGTGAGATTCAACCTCAACTTTTTGTGAAAAATTCTAGGAATACCTCGCGCCCATACCAAGCTCTTTTCAGATCATTAGTGTGTGGTTACATGAGTTTACAGAAATGTCTGGGAAATAAAAAGAGTGTCATAGATGAGGTTAAGCAAAATCACCTCTCAGAAGAGATGAACAGATGAGATTAGAGGGAGGATAAAAAGAGAAGAGAGAATAAGAGAGAAAAGAAAAGAGATGTCAGAATTACCTTTCCCGTCTCCCGTTCAAAGTCCACATACTCTCGTGTGGGCGTCTGCCTCTGCTCCCCGTGCAAGTTGGCTGGGAAGAACTGCAGCGAGAGGTTGGTGCCCGTCGCCACAAAAGCCTTTTAGAGGGAAATCAATACAAACAGGATCAGAAGACTGGGCCCGAGCATAAATTATGCAGCCCGTCATTTCTTTTTCACATCAGCGGGATGAGTGTCTGGAGCCAGTGCTCCCAACACTCAGAGAAAGAAGGGAAAATACACAAGAGTCATCATTTTCTCTATTTGAAGTATAGAGTTACGCACATCTGATTCTATTTTACCACCACTCACTATTGGAATACTGGGCAATAAAGAACTGACTTTAGAAAAGACAGAGAGCCTGAATGAAAGGGAGATGGCGTGAGTCAGTGATAGGAGGAATACAGTAAGAAAGACAGGGAAGGAAAATCAGTAAGACTTTAAAAGCAGACCCTGCCTGATACTAATGACGCAGGGTCTAGATGATTTATTTTGAATTATGTTCCCTGTGCTTGGTTTATGTAATTGACCAGCTCATAGGTAAAGATTTTAAACAACTGAGCTCCAAACATGGACACAATGTTTTCTGTTGTTTTCACAGCATTACTTCAAACAGAATAAAGGAAAAAACAACACGGGCAGAATACACAAAACACATACTAACACACCAAAAAATTGTATTACCATGTAATTACTAAGGCTATATGAGCATAGCGCATATTCAGCCTTATTTAATCAACAAAGTCTATTTGCATTTATTTAATTTCTAACATTTTAGGTATGATGATGATCATTTCAAATGGCTTTCTCAGTCAGAATAATTGCATTTTGAAATAGACACACTTGGGTGAATGGTAGGGTTAAGACAGACCCTTACAGAGCAAACAGTGACAGTAACAAATCAAACAACCGCCATAAAGCATCAAAATACTTTCATCACAAAAAAATAACTAATTAGAAGTAGGCCTAGTCACAATGTTATTATTGTGAATATCTTTTTGAATCTTTTTGTCTGAAAATGGAAGTGAATACACTGCAATGTCACTTTATTGTTTCATGGCATGAAGAAAAATCCTTGATTTGAATTAGCTTACCAAAACTATATAAAAAATCTGACTCAAAAAGAGTGAAATGTTAGGCTACTCTAAGAATATAAGTATTAGGGCTCCATAAAATAAATAATACATTTGACTTTATTACAGCACATACAGTAGTACACTCTTAGAATGAATGGGGACTCGAGTAAACCTGGAGATGGTTCATATTTGCACCTTTGGTTAGTTGAGGGGTTTCTTGGAAGAACCTTTAATGTTTCAATGCAGCAATGGGTAATATTTTGATAGGCTGCCACCTCTACAATTAAAAGGTTCAAAATTGAAGCCCTCCCATCACAAAAAGGTTCCGGTTTGAACATTTACACAGATCCTTTTCAGAGGGGTTCCTCAAGGAACCTTTTTGAACTGGAAAGCTTCCCCCTGTGTGGCATTTTTTAGAACCCCAAAAGGTTCTTCCAGGGCCAGGGTCCTTTACTTAAGAGTGTAGCCTACGTGAAAATATCGTGATGACCGAAAAAGGAGTGAGCAGAGGGACCATTTTATGTAGCCACTGTCGGCCCCGCCAGACCAGCTCTGCCCTGACTTCAGTCATTGTCAATTCCAATGTCGGGTTTCTCTCCTCAAAAGCCTATTGAGACAGAGGCAGACCTTTATAGCCATGTCTGTCAGACACCTGATACACAGGATTATGACAGTTCTGGATAGTGAACTAATCATATTATAGTGTTATGACATTTTTGTGAAATAATGTTATGAGGATGTTTTTTGTGTTGTTTGCCAGAGAATAAAGGATGAAGTAATGTTTTGGCTGAGGTAAAATGTCTAGTTCCGTTCCAGGTGTCTATTTATGCAAAATATTGACATAAACTTAAGGTTAGTGTAATGAGGTCTGATTATAGTCTTATTATCTCAGTTGTATGCTGAACAGAAATGTTTTACTCACTATTTCTGAGCGACCATCCCTACAAGCGTTCTGAAACCTGGCTTGCCTCTCCTCGTGCGGTCTGTCTCGGAAACCTGTGTATTTTATCTGAAAATATGAAGGAAAAAATGCATCAATAAATGTAATCTCAGAAAAAATAAATACATAACCTAAGTAACATAAATATACTTTACTGTGAAGGCATTAATCATGGCTCATTTTATGGCTCAGATGATAATCTAAATTGGAGTCATCTTTATTTTTTATAAAGTCTTACAATTCCGAGGTATCAGATACAATTATTTCAAATTAATCTCCATTTAGCCTATTGAAATGATGAAATATGGGAAATAAATGTACATTAGCCATGAGGCAAAGTCACCGTCAATGGCAGAGCTTCGCGCAGTGAGGTGATGAGCGACTCAGATTAGTTGATGGATTTAAAACAAATCAAAACTAAAAATATTTTAATAACTCTCCTTCCTCTTTTTTGAAAAGTGTAGGCTTATTTAGACAGTACAATATGAAATAACGTATCAGATAAATTCAACAGTGCTTCATATCTATAATGGAAACCATATCCATCTTTCAGTAAGAAAGTAATAAGAAGGCTATAGTGCTGTCTCTTTCAGCGCAACGTGCATTTCCACTTTATGAGGTACTTTGTTTCCGCCACCAAATAAAACGTGTCCAATGAGTAGACTTGCCTCGCACTCCCGACTGAGTTTCCTGAAGAACTCTTCGTTTTCAAACTTGCTCCTTTGATCCGGGACCACCCGAGGCATCTTGAAGCTTTGCTGAGAAATGTTCCTTGATTTTAATTGTTTTGTGAGCAAGAAAAACCTTTGCCGTGAAATAACAGCAATCCCGCTTCTATTCTCTTCCGTCTAGTTTTGATAGTGGGTAGCAATGTGCTAATGTGATATTTACCTTATTTTGTAAGTAGGGTCGTGATCTCTCCCCGCTCTCAAATCTAAACTACTGACCGGTCAGTCTCTGCCACTGCAATGGATTAGGCTCAATTTCGCACTTGGCTATAATTCCCTCTCACCCTGAAGCGTGTGATCCCCGTCCACTGACAACAAACGCCCGCTCTCTCGACTTTATCTGTCGCGCTGCATACTTCCTGGCTCCTCGGAGTCCGACTTATGACTGTATACCCAAAATACTCCCCCATTCACAATTCTCCTCACTACTTATCCCAAGCGCGCAGGCGCTGAACTCAACAAAACTTCAGAGCACAAGAAAGAGCTTTCCTATGTATATGTCCATGTCTCATGTTTCTTAGCCCGGAGACAGACAAAACAAATCTTTCTTCATACATTATTTGGATCAGTATGCCTACCTCATGAAGACATTTTTTCCATAGGCATAAGACTTCTGGAAAAAGACAAGGCTTCTGAAACTCTACAATTATACAAGGCAAATATTTTGATCTCTGGGAGGCACATTAAGAAGAGGCATATGAGAGTACCCTAATGTTGTAGAACATTTGAATTCCTGGAAAATAGTTGCAAACTGTCCCCATCTCTTTCCTCTCCTTATATCAATCAAGGCCAAGGGCAATAGTGCCACTTGTTGATAATTGGGAATGTTGAGGCACTTTGTGATCTGCACCCCCTCTCTCCTCTCTCTATCTCTCTCTCTGATTGCAGGAAAAGCAGCCAACAAGTGCTCAGCATATGTGGGAACTCCTTCAAGACTGTTGGAAAAGCATTACAGGTGAAGCTGCTTGAGAGAATGCCAAGAGTATGCAAAGCTGTCATCAAGGCAAAGGGTGGCTATTTGAATAATCTTTCTACAATGTAGAAAATAGTAAAAATAAAGAAAAACCCCTGAATGAGTAGGTGTGTCCAAACTTTTGACTGGTACTGTACACCTACTCATTCAAAGGTTTTTCTTTATTTTTACTATTTTCTACATTGTAGAATAATAGTGAAGACATCAAAACTATGAAATAACACATATGGAATCATGTAGTAACCCAAAAAGGGTTAAACAAATTCTTCAAATAGCCACCCTTTGCCTTGATGACAGCTTTGCACACTCTTGGCATTCTCTCAAGCAGCTTCACCTGGAATACTTTTCCAACAGTCTTGAAGGAGTTTCCACATATGCTGAGCACTTGTTGGCTGCTTTTCCTTCACTCTGCTGTCCAACTCATCCCAAACCATCTCAATTGGGTTGAGGTCGGGGGATTGTGGAGGCCAGGTCATCTGATGCAGCACTCAATCACTCTCCTTCTTGGTAAAATAGCCCTTACACAGCCTGGAGGTGTGTTGGGTCATTGTCCTGTTAAAAAACAAATGATAGTCACACTAAGCTCAAACCAGATGGGATGGCGTATCACTGCAGAATGCTGTGGTAGACATGCTGGTTAAGTGTGCCTTGAATTGTAAATAAATCACAGACAGTGTCAACAGCAAAGCACCCTCACACCATAACACCTCTTCCCCATGCTTTACGGTGGGAACTGCACATGCGGAGATCATCCGTTCACCCACACTGCATCTCACAAAGACACAAAGACACAAAGACTCCAGACCAAAGGACACATTTCCACCGGTCTAATGTCCATTGCTCGTGTTTCTAGGCCCAAGCACGTCTCTTCTTCTTATTGGTGTCCTTTAGTAGTAGTTTCTTTGCAGGAATTCGACCATGAAGGCCTGATTCACACAGTCCGCTCTGAACAGTTGATGTTGAGATGTGTCTATGACTTGAACTCTGTGAAGCATTCATTTGGGCTGCAATTTCTGAGGCTGGTAACGCTAATGAATTTATCCTCTGCAGCAGAGGTAACTCTGGGTCTTCCATTCCTGTGGCGGTCCTCATGAGAGCCAGTTTCATCATAGCGCTTGATGGTTTCTGCGACTGCATTTGAAGAAACTTTCAAAGTTCTTGCAATTTTTCTGTATTGACTGACCTTCATGTCTTAAAGTGATGATGGACTGTCGTTTCTCTTTGCGTATTTGAGCTGTTCTTTCCATAATATGGACTTGGTCTTTTACCAAATAGGGCTATGTTCTGTCACAACACAACTGATTGGCTCAAACACATTAAGAAGGAAATAAATTCCACAAATTAACTTTTAAGAAGGCACACCTGTTAATTGAAATGCATTCCAGGTGACTACCTCATGAAGCTGGTTGAGAGAATGCCAAGAGTGTGCAAAGCCGTCATCAAGGCAAAGGGTGGCTACTTTGAAGAATCTCAAATATAACATATATTTTGATTTGTTTAACACTTTTTTAGTTACTACATGATTGCAAATGTGTTATTTCATAGTTTTGATGTCTTCACTATTATTCTACAATGTAGAAAATAGTAAAAACAAAGAAAAACCATAGAATGAGTAGGTGTGTCTGTATATATATATAAAAAGCCTATATATATCAATTATATAGTGGTTAGCCTATTTGTCATTCACTTTGCAGTATGAAAACACCATAGATAGGCCTAAAAGTGATGTCTATCTGATAGTTCTACTGGAACTATTATACTATTTCATTTTTTAAAGTGCTGCAGTGTCTGCCATGATGGCAGATTGAGTTGGTGTGAATAGTAGTAGCCTACTGTATGTTCAATGAGTTCTGCTGCCTCCTAAGTATTGGCCCAGTTTTTGGGTCATATTCTACTTGATGAAACTGCTGTTGTCATGCCTGACTGGGGATGCAGGCAGGACAAGCTGGTAGACAGAGGGTGGGAAATGAAGCGAACATCTGAATATAGTGGCTGCCTTGGCCGGCATCACAAGTTATTAACCCGAGCATATCGAGCTACGTCAGAGGCTGAGAATCACGCGGTCTCAGCGCCGAGGATGATTAATGATGTTACCGAATCTCCTCGGCTTCCCTGCCTCTCACGCATCCGCCGGCCGCGCATAAACAGACCGGGACAGAACAGTCGCACAACTGCAGCTGGAGCCGTGCAGCAAGTGGCGCCCTCTGAAACGCTGCAGGGTGCGTTGCAACGTGGTCTCAGGGCAATTCGTATTATCTTGTGTAAATCTGTCTCATGCTTTTAGTATGATACCTATGTTACATTACATTATGAATGGTACAGCTGTTGTGCAATATCATACGAATTAGAGGATGTATAGTACCATACGTCTTAACTGGTTGTACAATAGCATACCAATTGGATGACTTAAGTTATTATATGTCTTGGAGGGTGTATAGTAGTATACAGAGCCATATACAGTGCCTTCAGAAAGTATTCACACCCCTTGACTGAATTTAAAATGGATTAAATTGAGATTTTCTGGGTCACTGGCCTTCACACAATTCCCCATAATGTCAAAGTGGAAATTATATTTTTTTGATTTTTTTTTACAAATTCATAAAAAATGTAAAGCTGAAATGTCTTGAGTCAATAAGTATTTAACCCCTCTGTTATGGCAAGCCTAAGTAAGCTCTGGAGTAAAAATGTGCATAACAACTCACATAATAAGTTGCATGGAGTCACTCTGTGTGCAATAATAGTGTTTAACATGGTTTTTGAATGACTACCTCATCTCTGTACCCCACACATATGATTATTTGTAATGTCCCTCAGTCGAGCAGTGAATTTCAAACACAAATGCAACCACAAAGACCAGGGAGGTTTTCCAATGCCTCGCAAAGAAGGGTGCCGATTGGTAGATGGGTAAAAAAACAAAACAGACATTGAATATCCCTTTCAGCATGGTGAAGTTATTAATTACACTTTGGATGATGTATCACTATACCCAGTCACCACAAAGATATAGACGTCCTTCCTAACTCAGTTGCTAGAGAGGAAGGAAACCGGTCAGCGATTTCACCATGAGGCCAAGTAAAAAGGCCAAGTCTGCATGAAAAGCTATGTAAATACCTGAAAATGGTTATCTAGCAATGATCAACAACCGATTTGACAGCTTGAAGAATTTTGAAAAGAATAATGGGCAAATGTTGCACAATCCAGGTGTGGAAAGCTCTTAGAGACTTACCCAGAAAGACTCACAGCTGTAGTCGCTGCCAAATGTGATTCTAACATGTATTGAATACTTATCTGTTTTTATTTCTTATTTTTTTATTTTTACAAATGTTAGAATGTTTCTTCCACTTTGACATTACAGAGTATTTTGTGTAAATCGTTGACAAAAAATTACGATTAATTCAATTTTAATCCCACTTTGTAAGAGAACAAATTGTGGAAAAAGTCAAGGGGTGTGAATACTTTCTGAAGGCATTGTATTTGGCTCTGGTAGTATACATCTTTCTCTGAGACCAGGTTGCTCGTTGAGTCAACAACAAAGGAGAATTATGTGGATACTTTACATGAAAGGTTAAGGGAACTAAAATGATAAAGGTTAGTTGAATTTAGGTAGCAGGTTTGGTGAATTGGGTTAAGTTTAGAATAAGGGTTAGGGGAATGGTTAGCTAAAATGCCCACCCCATCCTACCTGACCAACCTCCCTTCTTTCGTTTCGGTCTAAAGTAACTAGACCATTAGTATGTATCATACATCTTGGAGATGCTCAGAAAATAAATAAAGTATGTTTCGTATTGGCTCTGAGGCCAGGCTGCTGAAACAGAAGGCAAGGGGTGTCTGGAGGTCAGACGGCTAGACTGGACGGTTTTGGAGAGGCGCGTGGTGGCTAGTTGTCTGTATGACAGTCAGACAGGGGGCTCTCCTCGTGAGAGCAAAAAATAACATCACACACTGACACACATATAGATTGGACTCCATGACTTTGGGCGGGAAATCTTTCATGACAGGACAGGAGACAGACTTGTAGACTATGGTGAAAAATGTAGGCTAGAATTACTTTAAAATAAAGTTGATAAGTTATTTGATTGGCCAGTCTAAAAAAAGGCTATGATTAAGATCATCTCTCATGTTGTTATGCAATTACTTGGGCTATGCTTACATTACAAACATATTTGGGAACTAATCACACAACAAGATGCATACTTAATGCATAGTCTATTTTAACATAAAGTAAACAAGATTATTAATTTAGTTTCATACACTTTTCTGAATTGCCATTAGAATTTAGGATAAATATATTTTTATTCTCAGGAATTGTAGTAGGATTTTTGTCCACCAGAGGGAACACAGCCATACCAATAGTTATTTCCACTGTGCAACTATAGACCTGCCTGGGGCCCTGTGCTGAAAAACTCCCCAAAGGATAGTCATTTTGGCTATTAATTATACCCCAAGGGGTCAAGAAAACATCAAAGTGAGTGCCTCATGCTGTCTTACATTTTAGCAGACGCTCTTATCCAGAGCGACTTACAGTTAGTGCATACATTATTTTATCAAACCCACAACCCTGGCGTTGCAAACGCCATGCTCTACCAACTGAGCTACATCCCCTGCCGGCCAAATCCCTCCCCTACCCTGGGCCAATTGTGCACGCCGCCCCATGGGTCTCCCGGTCGCAACAGAGCCTGGATTTGAACCAGGATCTCTAGTGGCACAGCTAGCACTGCCTTAGACCACTGCGCCACTCGGGAGACTGGGAGTCTTGTATGCACAAGATGTATGCTCCCATGTCTTGTATGCACACACAGTTCAACTGTTTATTTTACATTTTTGTCATTTAGCAGACGCTCTTATCCAGAGCAACTTACAGTTAGTGAGTGCATACATTATATATTTTTTATACTGGACCCCCATGGGAATCGAACCCACAACCCTGGCATTGCAAACGCCATGCTCCACCAACATCCCTGCCGGCCATTCCCTCCCCTACCCTGGGCCAATTGTGCGCCGCCCCATGGGTCTCCCGGTCACAGCCGGCTACAACAGAGCCTGGATTTGAACCAGGATCTCTAGTGGCACAGCTAGCACTGCGATGCAGTGCCTTAGTCCACTGCGCCACTCGGGAGGCCACTGTTTATGTAGGCTACTGTCAATTCAAAGCAGGTAATGAGGATTCCCCCCAGGAAATACAGCAAAGAGCGATTTTGGGAGGGTGGGGATGAGAGAGAGAGCAATAAAGAAAGAGAGAGCGAGATGCAGCACAAGCATGAATCTTGCTAACTGAATTCACCATACTGTGATATTACAGTTTTTTACAATCACTTTGGCACTAATTTCAGAACCTTGACGTCATTTTTCAAAGCTCTAGACACAAAACTCAAAACGGTCATCACTGGTAACACAGGCTGTCCAATGTTCAAAACATTGCATTGTGCATTCATATCTTTAAAGAAATCTTGCACTTGCACAATCATTGGTTAAAAAAAAACAAATGTATTGTGAAATACCAATGAAACGTTAATTTAGATCACCCACACACACTGTGTCATTGTTCGTACAATCATAAAATATTGTAGTACAAAATAGGTGATACATGTTTCATTATGGTACTACATGTAAATACATCCCTGTAAAAGTACTGCAGTAGTTGAGAGAATACTACAGACACTGTGGAATCATTGAACAAAATCTGAAATATATTGATGAAAAACAATACAGTACTGTAAAACATCAAATGCAGTGTTCCTCAACTTGCTTGCTTGTACTGTAAAAAGCAAAACATAGGAGTGATTACTGTACTTCTAAATTTTCATCAACTCTGTCTTGTGGATTTGGCCACAGGTTCTCATCTACATCACAATGGATGTTTTCATTAGCCAAACATCTTGGAAAAAACCTTCGGGCATGGCGAATCCAGGCCTGACACTGGTCTGCCGTGATGTCATTGCATGCGTCATCCATGGCCTGGAGAAGAGTGACTTGTTCATGAGGGCGCCTATCATAAACCTTCCATCTCCATGTGGAGAAAAATTCCTCAATCGGGTTAAGGAAAGGAGAGTATGGGGGTAAATACAGGGTGGTAAATTGTGCATGGGCCTGAAACCATGCTTGCACCATATGAGCATGGTGGAACCTGACATTTTCCCACACAATGACATAGGTCACGCCATCGGCTCTACAAACCTGATCGAGCTCATCAAGGAAGGTTACAAGGAGAGCTGCATTATATGATCCAATACGAGGTCTGCGTCCCACCACACCATCTTCTGATATAGCCGCACACATGGTAATGTTGGCCCCACGTTGTCCAGGTACTTGGATGGTTGCCCACTGGCCAATGAAATTCCGACCACTCCTCCTTGTCTTGGCCAGGTTAAAGCCTGCCTCATCCAAATATATGAATTTGTGATGGTTGTCATCAGCATCCAGCTCCATCACCCTCTAAAAATACATTTTGGAAAGAGATTTACTGATTACTGTACAATGTAGAATTATTAGGGAATTTTATTACAACAGCCATCTTGAAACTGAACATACTCAGTCCTCATTTGCTTCACTCTGTCTGCATTTCTTTCAAAAGGCACACGGTATAGTTGTTTTAAAGACATTTGGTGCCTTTTTAGCATGCGTGCAATAGTCTGCAAACCTATGGATTCCACATTGTTAAACATGTCTTCATTGTCCAAGATATGCTGGCGAATTTCTGTAAGGCGAATATCATTTCTGGCCCAAACGAAATTGACCACAGCCTGCTCTTGTTGGTCAGTCAGAATTTTGCCTCTGCCTCCCCTATTTGGCCTAGTCTCAATTCTACAGGGAACATTACAGTAAGAAGACACTTGGTCACATCACCTACTTTGTGATACACATTGGTATGCAGTCATTTGACAATTGAGAGTAGCATAATGTTTAGTGCATGCTGACGACTTACCGGTTCTCATTGCGGAAAGTTCTGATTATTGAGGCCACGGTTGACCTTCTGAGGTTTGGTTGTATCATTGTAGCCGCCTCAGTCATTGTCATGCCATGATTTATGACATGGTCTACAACTATTGTTCGGATTTCATTGGACACTCTTTGCTGTTGCTGCCGCTGTCTTGGTCCGTGGCCTTGTCCTCTATCACGTTCCCCCACACCTCTTAAACAAGGCCCACGACCACCTCTCAGAAGGGGTGCTTGTCCCCTGCCATTCCTTTGACCAACACGTCTTCCTCGTCTTCCTCCCACCACTGCTTGACCTCTATTGTGACCTGGATCACCTGCCGGCTCCATGTTACAGTACGTATCGCTATGTTGTTGCAAGTGGATCCCAATCAATTCTTTATATACTCGTTCCATAATGTGAACTCAATCATTAGTAACAAGTTGGCAGAATTGGACAAGCAATTACAAGGGCCTGCATCCATACAGTGCAGTACTGTCAATACTGTAAATAGTCTGAAAAGGTGGTACATGGGACCATAGAAACGGTGTCTGATAAAGAATGATGATGAAATATTACATCCATAGATGATGTAGTCTAATTGGTTCATGCTCCACGCTAATTGGTGACAATGAATCTCGTTATCTTGAAACTTTCATGATCTAAACATGGAATATTGTTTGTCTGTTTCCATACAACTATGCATTAAGAGTAATGCAACAGTTACTTATTTTGAGCAGTTGTATCAATTGATAGTTGGATAATTGTAATGAAATGAATAGACACTCATCTGAAATGTAATGTGTGAATTGCCTTTTGAAATAGTAGTACTTTGATGTTAAGTTGTGTCATATTGAACAGGTGATTTTTGTTAAATGAACAAATTATCTTAGTTTTATGGGTATTGTATCCAAGCAATTGAAAAAAGTGTTAGAGTTTTGAAAAATGAGCATTTTGATCATTGGTTGTGAGTTTTGTGTCTAGAGTTTTGAAAAATGACGTCAAGGTTCTGAAATTAGTGCCAAAGTGATTGTAAAAAACTGTATCAGGACACAGTAAAAGATGCAACAAGCAGCACAAACCAAAGAACAACATTGTGTTACTGAGCTGGGGACAAAGCAGAAAGCCAGTTAGTTACCATACCAATCACAGATTGAGGGCCCTGACCCTTGAGGAATAAACATGATCAGCACTTTCTCTTCTTTCAAGGATCATTCAATAACAATGACACCACCCTCCCCCCAGAATAAATAAGACACAGTAGAGGACTTGATAGAAAATGTAATTATGTGAGCAGATGTCTTACAGGTAGCAGTCTGGCTTTCTATCTGAGAAGACTCCCAGGACCCTTCTCAGCGGCAACACTATTGTCCATGTCCATTCCCATGAGCGGGCACTTATGTATTTATTTGTGTGAGTGTGTTGTGCACTGTTTCACAGTTTTTCCCAATTGCTAAAACACCATTTTGCAAAATAGGCTGGTTTTATCAAAATACTTAACAAAAATACCTCATATATCGTGCAAAATGAAGCACTGCAACCAAAACTACATATAGGATTATCAAAATCAAACGTTTGCACGAAATGGCACACACTTTATTCATATTACCAGATTTTTGTCTAACCAACTACATACTGGTGGGCATAATGAAAAGCACTCTCATCTTTAGTATGCTTTGCCATAATACTAAAATAGTTACAATTGTAGAAAATTCTGCAGATTGTTCACATGCACATAAATATTTGCAGATACACACACATGCTGTTGAAACATTTTTATTTTTATTTTTTCACCAAACAACTCAGTGCAACATATGCACAGCAGATATATTTACATTGGACTGAACAAAAATATGCTCACAAAATACAGTAAACTGAAAAAGAAAATTGCAGAAAAAATGTGAAGAAAAAATATATAGAAAAGAAAAGAGGCAAGAAAGATAATTAGGCAGTATCTTGCTGCACAGCTGGGTCTGGCCACAACGCCTCGTCCACATCACAGGCAATATCTTCCCTTGCCAGACATCGAGGGAAGAAGCGCCTTGAGTGCCTTATCCATCCCTGAATCGCACCCACATCAATCTCATCACATGCCTCTTCCATAGCCTGCACAAGAGGCATGCGCACAAAGGGCTGCCGGTCGTATACCTTCCACCGCCATGCCGAAAATAACTCTTCTATGGGGTTCAGAAATGGTGAGTATGGTGGGAGGTATTGCACGAGAAATGGTGGGTGGTCAGCAAACCAGTTTTGGACTGGGGCTGCACGATGAAAGCTCACATTGTCCCATACTACAACGTACCGGGTTCTTTGATGGTGTGCATCATTCATACGCTCTGGTGGTATGAGAATGTTGTGGAGTCTGTCCAGAAATGTGAGAATATGGGCTGTGTTCTTTGGTCCAAGGTTGGCATGACGGTGGAGGACACCATGCGTATTGGAGATGGCAGCGCACATTGTGAAGTTCCCACCACGTTGGCCAGGAACATCTATAATGGCTCTGTGGCCAATGACATTTCTCCCCCTCCTTCTCGTCTTTGCTAGGTTGAACCCAGCCTCATCTATAAAGATGAACTCATGTGGGATTGCATGAGCATCCATTTCCAGTACTCCCTGAAAACAAAGAACAAAAGTAGTCAATATGGTGTTATCCAGTACACTGGGAAACAATGTTGCGTGTAGTGTACTGCAGTCAATATTGTACTTACATCCACATATGCTCGTCTGACCTCTTTGTTTCTTTGAGAGTTTCTCTCAAATGGCACCTTATACATTTGTTTCATTCTGATTTGGTTTCGCTTGAGAATGCGAGCCAATGTAGACAGACTGACTCGTTGAATGTTGTTGAATATGGTGTTGTCTTGGATGATGTGGCTTTGAATTTCTCGTAATCTGATTTCATTATTTTCCAAAACCAAGTTTACAATGGCAGCTTCCTGTACCCCGGTGAACATTTGGCCCCTTCCTCCACCATGGTTGTGTCTCTCAGTCCTTTAGAAAAACAAAAAATCAAAAATATAGGGCTTGGACAATGCAGCCTAAAGATATTTCCCCCACAGTAGAGGAAATTGTACAGGAAACTTGTGCAGTTAGTGTATGACATCAGCCATTCATGAAGTAAACAGGTGTCACCCAACTGATACACTATGACATGGGGTGTACTACATAGTGTGAAATAAATGTTGGTTACATACCTGTACTCCAGTCTAAATGTCCGGATGACACAGGCGACAGTAAAACGGCTCAAGTTGGGCTGCACTCTCTGTCCAGCCTCTCGCATTGTCAGCCCATGGTTGATGACATGATCAACTAAGGTTGCTCTGATTTCATTTGAAAGTTGTTGTCTTCTTTGGCCATGAACTCCTCTACCAGCTCTACCCCTACCTCTCACTCTTCCTCCCCCTCTCATTCTCACCCTCCCTCTTCCTCTTCCTCTTCCTCTCTCTGCAACGTCTTCCATTGTTGTTGTAAAACAAAAGGTGCTCACCTGTGGTCTTTTCACAGTGCTTACTTCCTGATTGAAGTGGTAACAATTAACCATTGAGGTGTTTGGCCAGGTGGCACATGTATTGGCCAATTAGCTAATGTAGTGTCATTTTGAATGGCAGTGTTTTGAAATGGCAAACATGTGACTTTATGTCAGATTGTTGTGTCTTATGCAGAGAACCGTGTGCAGTGCATTTAAAAAGTGCCATTTTGAATTGCAAAATGTGTGTAAAGCAGAAAATGTGTTTAGACTTTTGGAGACTTGAGAATAGGTTTTGCTCTCTGTGTGTCAGTTTAAATAATTGTGCTGTGCATGTCATTTTAGTGTGTTAGCAATTGGAAAAAACTGTAATCTAATACTGTACAGAGTGTTGAGGCAAAATCCCTGTGTGGCTAGGAGGAATAGGCCTACAGCTCAGATGCATTCACACTGTACAGATAAATAAATGGGTTGGTTGGATAACCCAGTCACCTGTATATACAATGATTTGTATAGTAGCACTTTTCATGGAACATCTCATCTTGTAAACGAAAAGGGGACTGCTTGCTTGAGAATTCTGCAGCAGGCGGTCTCCTAGCAACAAACAGACAGCACTGCTGTGCTATAAATATCCTGTTGGTTGGTGTGTGATGTGAGGCTGGCGGGGACAGGAATAAGGCACAGGAGTTTTGGGGCATTCTGAGACTCTGAAATCACTCACGTTGACCTCTCTCGCTGACTGTTCCAGTCAGACAAAGCATGCATGAGCAACACACAGTTCAGTTCTAGTGCACTGAATGAAGAGGAGAGAATATCGGCCTACTGTATGAGCCCCAATGACCAGAGGGAATAGCAGCTCTTTCTCAAAAAGCATACCATAATACTACATCTACTTCTCACCTCTAAACCTGAGCTCAAAGATGTGTCAGCCTTTACAACCACAAACTTGTCTTGATAGATGAGAGCAGTGTTAGTGTGTGAGTGTTTATGCGACAACTAGGCTATATGTCTAGGTGAGTGTAGGTTATGTGGTGGACAGGTGAGTAAATGCAATGCTCCACATCCTAAAAACTGTCACTGTCTGTTTTTGATATAATGCCATGCTTTAACTTTATAAGGTAAAGTACAGTAAGGGTACAGTATATACCTACAGTACTTCATCAAGCGGCGGAACCACAAACGGACCTTCCCTTTTAGACCAGAAGATGGTGCAGTTGATCCATTACACAGAGCTCAGACCATAGTACCCATTCAGTACCCACCACTCTGCTAATGCCATCTTTGAAATAAACACTCCCTCTTTCTCTTCCTCGATCTCCCTCTCTCCAACACTGATAAAACTGTCTATCATGCTAAGGAATCAGGTTGGCTAGAGATAGCCTGCTCAAGGATGTCACTGTAGTCGTGACAGTATTATAATTCCACTGACGCGGGTGACCATCTGAAGGAGCAGAATGTGTTGTTTGTTGAGATGATTTGCATGTTTGTTCGCATTTTGTGATGCATAGCTAATCCCTTAATAACTGTTATAATCCCTTATTTCAAGTAGATTTGGGTGAAATTAAGTGTTTTTAAATTCTTTAGCTATGTAGTGTCCAAGCTCACGTCTCTAATGCACAGTTTAAGACACTTAACTGCAACTCAACATGCCTCAACTCACATCTCTCTCTCTCTCTCTCTCTCTCTCTCTCTCTCTCTCTCTCTCTCTCTCTCTCTCTCTCTCTCTCTCTCTCTCTCTCTCTCTCTCTCTCTCTCTCTCTCTCTCTCTCTCTCTCTCTCTCTCTCTCTCTCTCTCATCTTTTGGCTTATTCTACTACATACTTAATTTCTCAGATTTGCAATGCAGTTGGTTCTTTTGCCCATCCACGAAAAATACCAGATTGATGCTATACTGAACAAAAATATAAACCCAACATGTAAAGTGTTGGTCCAATGTTTTTATTTCATGGGCTGAAATAAAAGATCCCAGAAATTGTCCATATACACAAAAAGCTTATTTCTCTCAAATGTTGTGCACAAATTTGTTTACATCCCTGTTAGTGAGCATTTCTCCTTTGCCAAGATAATCCATCCACCTGACAGGTGTGGCATATCAAGAAGCTGATTAAACAGAATGATCATTACACAGGTGCACCTTGTGCTGGGGACAATAAAAGGCCACTCTAAAATGTGCAGTTTTGTCACACAACACAATATCACAGATGTCTCAGGTGTTGAGGGTGTTTGAAATTGGCATGCTGACTGCAGGAATGTCCACCAGTGCTGTTGCCAGAGATTTGAATGTTCATTTCTCTACAATAAGCCACCTCCAACGTCCTTTTTGAGAATTTGGCAGTACGTCCAACCGGCCTCACAACCGCAGACCATGTGTAATCACGCCAGCTCAGGACCTCAAAATCCGGGTTCTTCACCTGCGGAATCGTCTGAAACCAGTCACCCGGACAGCTGATAAAACTGTGGGTTTGCACAACCGAATAATTTATTCACAAACTGTCAGAAACCATCTCAGAGAAGCTCATCTGCGTGCTTGTCGTCCTCACAAGGGTCCTGACCTGACTGCAGTTCGGCGTCGTAACCCGACTTCAGTGGGCAAATGCTCACCTTCGATGGCCACAGGCACGCTGGAGAAGTGTGCTCTTCACGGATGAATCCTGGTTTCAACTATACTGGGCAGATGGCGTCGTGTGGGAATGCGGTTTGCTGATATCAACATTGTGAACAGACTGCCCAATGGTGGCGGTGGGGTTATGGTATGGGCAGGCATAAGCTACGGACAATGAACACAATTGCATTTTATCGATGACAATTTCAATGCACAGAGATACCATGACGAGATCCTGAGGCCCATTGTCGCCACCATTACCTTATGTTTCAGCATGAATATGCACAATCCCATGTCGCAAGGACCTATACACAATTCCTGGAAGCTGAAAATGTCCCAGTTCTTCAATGGCCTGCATACTCACCAGACATGTCACCACCCATTGAGCATGCGTGGTCCAGTTCCCGCCAATATCCAGCAACTTTGCACAGCCATTGAAGAGGAGTGGGACAACATTCCACAGGTCACAATCAACAGCCTGATCAACTCTATGCTAAGGAGATGTTGCGCTGCATGAGGCAAATGGTGGTCACACCAGATACTGACAGATTTTCTGATCCACACCACTACCTTTTTAAAGATATCTGTGACCAACAGATGCATATCTGTATTCCCATTCATGTGAAATCCATATATTAGGGCCTAATGAATTTATTTTAATTGACTAACTCAGTAAAATCTTTGAAATTGTTGCATGTTGCGTTTATATTTTTATTCAGTGTAGAACATTGATGTGTTTTAGGGTACTATGTACGACCAGGGATCTCTGGTCTCATGGATAGTATGTGTTTAATGGATTTTGGTGTTTTAGTTTCATGGATGGTGTGTGTCACTGTGTGTGTAGTCAGTCTCATGGATGGGGTGTGTCACTGTGTGTGTAGTCAGTCTCATGGATGGGGTGTGTCACTGTGTGTGTAGTCAGTCTCATGGATGGGGTGTGTCACTGTGTGTGTAGTCAGTCTCATGGATGGGGTGTGTCACTGTGTGTGTAGTCAGTCTCATGGATGGGGTGTGTCACTGTGTGTGTAGTCAGTCTCCTGGATGGGGTGTGTCACTGTGTGTGTAGTCAGTCTCATGGATGGGGTGTGTCACTGTGTGTGTAGTCAGTCTCCTGGATGGGGTGTGTGTAGTCAGTCTCCTGGATGGGGTGTGTGTAGTCAGTCTCCTGGATGGGGTGTGTGTAGTCAGTCTCCTGGATGGGGTGTGTGTAGTCAGTCTCCTGGATGGGGTGTGTGTAGTCAGTCTCCTGGATGGGGTGTGTGTAGTCAGTCTCCTGGATGGGGTGTGTGTAGTCAGTCTCCTGGATGGGGTGTGTGTAGTCAGTCTCCTGGATGGGGTGTGTGTAGTCAGTCTCCTGGATGGGGTGTGTGTAGTCAGTCTCCTGGATGGGGTGTGTGTGTGTACGAGGGAGTCAGCCTCATGCATGGTGTGTGTAGCCTATGTGTACCCCCCTGGGCTGAGCCTGCTCCCTCCATCCCCTGCCCAGCAGAGATGTCAGCTAGCAGCAGGACATCCTTCCTGCAGGCAGGGGGACGGACAGAGGGGAAGTATCACAACTAACGTGGCCAAATAACTTACTAAAATTAAGCACATTAATCCGCTTTACAACCTGGCATAAATAGGCGCCGTGTGAGTTTCAAGTTTGGGGAAGATAATTTTCACTATAGAAATGCACCTTTATAATAAAGTATTACATACATAATCACATTTGTGGTCACTTTTGAGAGTGATGTTTTCCCCCTAATTGATTGCATTTTGGAACATTAGCGCTTATAGCCTACTGCCATGTGCGCATTGCTGTGCTTATAATGTGAAGAAATAGCCTAATAGTTTATCAACATTTTAAGGTAAACGTTTTGATCTGTTGCATCAGCCTCATTGCATTTTTTTGATGTGGGTTGTTGTATTAATTAGTGATCTATTGCATACCACAACTGTCCCAGACTGTGTTTGGAATATTTTTTTATTGCACAGAAGGACAAGTTGACCAATAGAATAGGTCAACTTTTGTACTATGGGGGATAGTAGATTGACATAGGCTAGTGCTTCTGCTGTTCGTTAGGCCTACTCATCTTGTTGATGTTGTGGTAGTAAATGTGGACAGTTCTTATAACACCTTCAATATGCACATTGGAATTTGATTAGGATGCGCGCAGTTGCATCCCTGATGTGTCTAGATAGAAGACAAGTTGGTAATTATGAGTGACAATAAGAATCAGAATGCCCCAAGTTGTAGTCATGAAAACTGTGGCTTTTAATGTAAACACTACATTCGATTGGTATTCCAGCACGAACATCCCACATGAAAGAACAACCATTCACTAAAGAGGGAGAAAAAAGCAGCACAGAAAAGCATTCACTGGGATAAAAAAAGGAGGTGATCAAAGGAAAAAGAATGCCAAACTGGTATATGTAATAATACACAGTATTCTTTAAAAACATTTAAATCAAGAAGGCAGATAGGGAGGAGAGATACATCTTTCCAAATCTATGTGTGAAGTGAGAGCTGTGCTTTTCTATGCAGACCTGGAAGGTGAGTACAATTCCCCAAAACTAAAAGAAAGCGCATGAATCTGTACAGCCGTGTACACACCCCGCCCTTAACAGCAATGGGGTGGGACGTGCTCCAAAGTGGTTCTTCCAAAATAAAAAAAATAGATATTATATATATATATAAGTCAGGCTAAGTAAAGACACTGTAATGCAGGGAGAACAGGCAAAAATAATCAGTACAGTTCATAAACATCAACATGGGTAAGTCAGTAAAAATGGGTCAAGAGTGGATCACGGGAACCCTTGCAAAACGTTTTTTTTTTAAAGGGGGAGAGAGAAAAAAATGTCCTGTAGCTACAATGCACAAGAAATATACTTTAATAATATTACAGAATCATCATTATCATTGATATTGTAATTATTATTATCATCATCATTGTTATTATTGTCATAATCATACTCTTTTGTTTCTTTTTTCTTTAATAGTTCTACATTGTAAAGATTTTAGAACCCAAGGATCTACAGCATTCTACCAAGACACACAGCCCAATGACCCTTGACCTCAAATCTCCACATCACTGGTAAGGACGGCTGTCGGTTCCCCTCCCTAATTCCCTCCCGGCCCCACCCAGTCCATATGTCACTGTTGTCTTTTGTCTTTTTTCTTTCAATCTTTTTTCTTCAGTTTTTCCATTTTCTTTTACCTTTTTTGTGGACTTTGTAGGATTTTTTCTCAACATTTTCCATGTGATGCGTTTAACTGTTTCTTTTTTTTACAAAGGTTGAAGGGTCGCTCATGCTATATTTGTCAGTAGGAGTGATGGGGGACACCACTATCCAGCCAATGGCCAACCCAAAACAATTAAAGGAGAGGTGGAGAGAGGTGGGTGCTAGAAAAAGAAAAGGATGAGAGGAGGAATAAAGTATAAGGTGTGTGGGACAGACAATAATTAAATACATTAATAAATGATCATAAAAAAGTAGAAGTTCCTTACATGATAATGTTAATAAGGAACAAAGTGTTCCTAGGACTATCTCCAAACCTGTCATTCTCCTGGGGTTGGCACTGATATGACACTTTTCAGATATCCGGTTCAGAGGCTTTGGGTCACGTGTTGTGACTCCCTGCTCCAAAATCCACACAGCCAATGGCAAAGGCCCACCGGAATGACAGGAAGGGATTGGGTGGAAATAGGGCGCATCAATCCTGGGTGTTTCCTTTTAACTAAATGATCAAATAGCTGAACAGAACTTCTAGGATTACCATGAAAACCCAGTCTGGTACAAAAGAAATAAACTGATCTTGACTGTCGTATTCATGACCATCATACCTGTCATAGCCATTGTTAGAGCTAGAACAGTTTTCCAGCGCAATTACATCATTACTACAGTAATATACTCAGGCAAACGTGGACAGGTCAGCCCATGGAATGATATTCATGTAATAAATATACATATGATAAACAAAAACATAAAAAAATTACAAAAACATTATGTAAAACAAGTGAGGGTTGTTTTGTTAAATACAAAAAGACAGTCGGGAAGGGGAGAAAACAAACATTAAACGAGATCTCAACTTTGTTCTAAAACTTTAAAGGCTGGGTTTCTATAAGAAATCAGTTCTGTTGGCAGCTCCTCGAAGACAAACTAAAAACATTGGGGCCATACTTGCGAACATTAGAAACAGTTTAAATTTAAACTGTTTCTCGTCTCAAAATCCACACCAGCCAATTAAAAGCGTTGACGTAGTTGCATGTGATAGAACGCTACTTGTTAGCTTTTCCCATTAGATAACCTGGCATATTTAGCCCTATGCTAACACCACCAGCTGGACGTGATTATTTCCAGTAAAAAAATTCTGTATCAGCCAATTACAAATGTTGATGTAGTTGGACGTGACCGAACACTTTTTCATAAGAGCATCCTTAACAGAAGTCGCACGGCACCATCTGCTAATCAAAGTTACTAAAACACGCACAGAAATTCTATTGGACAGATAGCTTACTGTGTTGTAATCTTGGCTTCTGGTAATTTTTGTTGTTTGCAGCAAGTTCGAATCCCAGTTGAGATATTGTTTTTTTCCTTTGAAATGTAGAATTACATTTATTGTGACAGTGTGTTGCGAAGGGTGCAGCCAAAACCTTGTAAATTACAAATATATTTAATGAGAAGCTTCTTGGAGTCCCTCTTGCAGACCGAAATATAGGCTACTGCTATACGGGTGTAGATCTGCTGGAGCACACCGGAGCCACGCTTCGCCACTTCTTAGAATGGTGCTTGTTTAATAAAGTTTAGGTCAAAGCTGAATCAATGTCTCGCAAGATCACTCAATGATTAATTAGTATTCTACATAGGCCTAACATACCAAATAGGTTTAAAATATCTCTTTGGTGGCCAGGGTTGACCTATTTTAAGAAATGCCATTGGTTGGTGGCTATAAAGTCTAATATCTTTGCGGAATTTGTTATAGGGAATAATCACTGTCAGCTGGTGAGGTTAGCATAGGGCTAACATGTGCCAGGTTATCTGATGGAACCAGCTACAATGTAGCGTTCTATCACGTGCAAGTAAATCAACGATATTAATTGGCTGATGTGCATTTTGAGACGGAGAAACAGTTTAAAGGTAAAATGTTTCTAATGTGTGCAAGTATGGCCCCATTATTTATTTATATATTTATATATATATATACGTATGCCTATTTTATTATTATCATTATTATTTACCAAGTTGCATTTTCAATTAGAATCATTTCCAGAGGTGAGGCGAGGGGGCAGTCAGGGCTCAGTACAAGCCACATCCTCGCAGGTTGTTGGCGATGATGATGTCAGTGACGGCGTCAAAC
The DNA here is from genome assembly GCF_964263955.1 of Coregonus lavaretus. Lineage (NCBI taxonomy): Eukaryota > Metazoa > Chordata > Actinopteri > Salmoniformes > Salmonidae > Coregonus > Coregonus lavaretus. The sequence continues at coordinate 33,767,296 of NC_139996.1, read as the reverse complement.
ACCACCTGGATGTTCCCTGTATCCGTGGCACACGTCAGGTGACAGTAGATCTCCTTATTAGGCGAGCGGTTCTTGCTCTCAAATTGTGCTTGGATGTAGGCAGCTGCATCATCATAGGTGTTAGAACCTGTAATGGAGGTTATGGAGAGAGGAAAAGAGAGGAAAGGAAGAGGGAGAAAGGAGGAAAGACAGGAGAGAAAGGTAACAGTGAAAGAGTAAGAACTAAGAGCTGAAGAGAGCATTTAGGGCCTGAATTCATTCCATTCAATATGAGCCAGTTTGCTACAGCAGGAAGAGAATCCTGCAGCAACAGGAAATGTGAATTATGTGGATTATAATTAATGGACATTTTTGTAGGGAGTGATACATTTTTCCTAAGGGAAAATCAAGTCTGAAATTTCAGAGTGTTAATTACAAACTTCAGAAGCCTTTTTAAACCTCAAATACACAAATTTTTTATTTCCTGCATTGCAGGAAAGTTCTCCTGCATCAGGGTGATCAAATTAAGATCTTACATCTGTAGTTAGCTCTATTTCAAAAATCACAATACTCTATTGAGAGAATCCATGTGACTTTAGTTACCATGAGGATACAACAGTCACATTGGCGTAGCTTTGTGTGTCAGATGTGGAAGGCAGCAGAATAATGTTCACTTCTGCAGTGTTTATTTATTAATTATTTATTGCACCGCATTTCCCAGTCGTCACTGGCCAGCCCGTCATTGTAAATAAGAATTTGTTCTTAATTGACTCGCCTGGATAAATAAAGGCTAAATTTAAAAAATGAAAGTGTCCCCTGCGGCTCTCTAAGCAGGGAAAGGAAAGGGTATGGTGTCTGTCTGTCTGCCTGAGCAGATAGGGACGGAGACAGCCCTCACTGGCCATCCCTTCTCCATGACTGCTCAAGCGTGGCTCTGCTTTTATTCTCTCTCAGGCTATGGGTGACCATCTCACCTTGTCAGACAGGGAAGGGAGAGGGGAAGGGGTGGGGGGGGGGGGGGGGGGGGGGGGGGTTAGAGAAACAAAATATTTGTATTCCCCTCTGGTTGTATATTCCACAATGTCAACTCATTTTAAGATCACATTGTCAAGACCTAGGTGGATTTTTGCAGACTCAACTGCAAGGTTTCAGCTAGCAGATATGTTTTGGCCAATTCTGACATTTACAAAGGTACCAAAGTGTCCATTAAAGTCCAAATCTTACCGGTATACTCAGGGAAACAGATACTCAAGGCAGATTTCTTGATCTTTTCGGCAAACAGATCTTTCTTGTTGAGGAAGAGAATGATGGAAGTGTCAATGAAGAATTTGTTGTTACAGATGGAATCGAACAGCATAAGAGACTCGTGCATGCGATTCTGCAGTGGAGAGAAAAAGGAGGAAGAGAGAAAGGAGGACAGAAGCAGAGGGAGGAGGAAGAGAGAGAGGAGGAAGAGAGGTAGGGAGGGAGAGAGAAACAGATCATGTGGAAAGGTTAGCATCAGAGCAATAAAAACCAAGCAGGAATAGTTGAACCAAGCTTCATGACTTGAGGACAGTAGAGAGAGTGAGCCTCCCAAAGCACTTGGACAGGACAGACTGCTAAGTAGGAGAAGAAAGGGTTTATAATGAAACTTTGTTGAACCAATCTGAACAATTGAGCTCTGTGATAAAGAACATTGAATGGTTAGAATCAGACATGAGATGTTTATAGGAGACAGCTAGCAGCTGCTGCTGTGCTCAGTGTATGTGTGTCTGACAATGACTCAGGTGATAGACAGGGGGCAGGGGAGAGAGAGAGACCAGACCAATCATTCCTTCACAGTTCTCATCAACATTAATAAAGAGAGAGATAGAGAAAGAGGATGGAGAGACATAGTGAAATATTGTGTGTCTGTAAGAGTGTGTGGTGTGGTACTGAGAGAAGCATTGTGTTAGTGTAAAGTGTGTGTTACTGTGTGTGAGTGTGCTGTGCAACGGGCAGTAGTTTGTTTCTCATAGTCCCCTGGGCTCTGTACTGCAGGCAGTGACACGATCATAAGTAGTTCAGTAGCATTCCCATTGGGCAAGGGAAGACAGAGAGAGAGAGCACGCGAGAGCGAGAGCGAGCGAGAGCGAGCGAGAGAGAGAGAGCTAAGCACTCACTGCACAGAGCATACACAAACTTGATCATCATCCAACTTGAATCAAGCCCATGACCTCTATTTAAATAATGCCCTTTTCCAGGGTAAACATGATGCAGAGAGAGTGCCATGAGTCATAAAGAAGCAGGCACTTGGCCTGGGAGAGAGAGAGAGAAAGCGAGGGAGGGTCAGACAGAGTTTCATGTGGTGCTTTATTATTTCCTTCATATAAATACACCCTTCAATAAATAATCATAACAGTGAAAGAGACGAATGAGCAAACAATTACATCAGTGAGACACAAACAACACCTACTAGAAAACAGGCACTCAATCATACCATGACGTACTGTACTGTCAGCATCCTAGTGCTGCTTGTAGGTTGGTTGCTTGGTATGGTTCGGACGGACACTGCATTTTCAAATGAACAACAATTGCATTTCCTCATAGGGGTTGTGGTAAGCTCCAGAGAATAGTCTCTAATGTATTCCTCCCATACTGATGCAGAGGCAGTCTTTGTGTAACACAGGGTGAAATGCATTCAGGGAAAGTCGAAAGAGGATTTAAGAATTCTGCTTTTCAAAGTTCTATTGTTGTGCCAACTGTTTTATTATTTATGGCTGCAGTTGAAATATTGGTGTGTGTTGCCTGCTGTGATAGGGAGCTCCTCTGTGTATGTGTATGTGTGCGTGTGTGTGTATGTGTGTGCGCGTGCGTGTGTGTGTTTGCGCGTGCGCGTGCGTGTGTATGTTTGACTGGGACTGACACACTGGGTACTGGGAGAGGCCGACAGCTAATCAACTGTATTACAGCTCCAGACAGCTTCTGTACATCACATGAACCATCTCCGCTTTCACCAAGGCAGATGTGGTAAACTAATCTCTATTACATCAGGAGACCACACTACTGTATATCATCTCCACTGCTGTTTCTCTCTCCCTATTTTGGTACCCACTAGACCTGAGATCCAGTTTACTCAGGGCCACATATTGTCCCTCCCATCCATTTCACTCCACCAGACAGACTCAATTACCAATCTGTCTCTTTACCTTGGCCCTAAGACTCCATTATCCATCAGCTTCACTGCTGTGGATATAAACTCTATTACCCAGCCTTCTCTCTGCCTGCCGTTCCCTGAAATGATTACCCTTCATTCCCTGGACCAAAGACACAGGCTTTATAGGCCATCAGTCAGGTTTAAGGCCAGGCTATAAGATGAGCAGGGAGAGACTGTCTGGGTGGGTGCTCTGGGACATACACTAGACTTCTGATGGCTTCCGTCTTAGTTTAGCCTCTGGTATAGAAGAGATAACTCCAGCTGTGACTCTGCTTGCCGACAACGCAGCATGGACAAGCTTCTTATTCATCATAAAATGTAAAATGTGGCACACAAACACTGTCTCAACAGATTTGGCACAGAATGAGATTTATTCTGCTCATGAGAACTCAGAGACCTTGCCATGTTGTGGAGCACTAACTGGCCTGAGGGCTGGCACAGCCTTTGCCTCCTGCTGTGCACCTACCGAAGCAACACAGTAACTTACTGCAATGGTGTTTTAGTGTACTGTAGTACAGTCAACAAATATTTTACAGAGCCCATAGAATCAATGCAGTGGCTATCAGTCACCTGACACACAAGAGGCTGTAGCTGCCAGCTAAGGCAGGCGTGGTGCTGAGAACGATCGTCATGGAAACATCTGGCCTACCCCCACTCATCCGGCACCTGCATGGGTGTGACAAATGAGTGATTTCTAAGAGAGCTTCCCACAGCCATGACAAGAGCACAGCTAAAAGAGGAGGATGGTATCAAACCTCAGGAAGCTGCGTTTTATTTGGCAAGAAACAAACAGGTTTTGCCCCTTCTTGGAGTGGTTTGGCATTATCTGGCAAATGACAGGGAGGGTGTTGTGACATTTGGTGTCCTCCCTGAGGGTCCGTGTAATGAGGAATTTAACAGCTGTTTCCTGGATAACCTCATCCTACACACACTCTCTCTTACAGTATACCCCAAACAGATACTAACTTATCTGACCTCACACACATATTAAATACTTCCTGCTACTTAGCATTGGCACCGGTAAGGTAAAGTAGTTACTGACATAGCCAGGCCAATCACCATCAATTTAAGTCAAACAACACCCAGTGCTAGATTAAGACTGCTGAGGCACCTAAACCACAACAAGAACATCTGGACTAATTATGACAGGGGGATATTTCTACAGCTCTAACGCAACTCCAGGCAGTGACTTTTATGAAGATTACCACTGCTACCAATTTCCATTATAAATGGGCTCAATTAGTTACACAAATACACTGTACGGTTTGGGTAAATGTACCCTTCAGTGAGGCCACTGCAGTGTAAAGGGCTCAAAACATCTTTGGCTGTACTTTCAAATCTTACACATTTCACACCCAATCATTGAATCTTACAAATATTGGACTTGTAGCAACAATAGCCAAAAAAAGCCTTCCAATACTAAAATCTTAGAACCCACATGACATAAGCGGAACAACAAATTATATTTCAACCAAAAAATCCAGAAGTTCACATTATTTACACGGTACCATCTTCCACTAGCCACTAAAACATCTCCAACTCTTCAACTCCAATTCCCACTTCAAAGTGTTTCACAAAACGGTCAAGGCACAAATTCCTCTCATATCAGATGACTACTACTCAATAAGCAAAATGACAAATTACAAGAGATACTTTGTTGGTAAGGATGAGCAGTTTTCCTTGTAAACTGTAGATTATTGTTGATGGTGGTGACCCTATTCCAGTTACACAATGTTACACAACAGTAATGACTGCCTAAGTGTTTTAGTAAATCAATGCAGCATATTGCCAAACATAGAGAAATAATCTACCACTAACATGACTTTTGTATCAAATGCATGTATTTAATATCTGCATCCTTGCTTTGAAAATGTGATTTACAATGTATGTCTAGATTGGATTAAATTTGCAGGTGAGTGATTGTCAATGTATATTCTCTATCACACTAAACTAATTGTTCCATTCAAGAGTCCTCTCTTTTTCCCGTCTTTCACTTCTCCTTGTGATGTGCAATGCCTGAGGCATAAAATACAGCTGTCTCTCTTTATACAACTGAATTAAAATGTTTTATTATATAACAAATCTAAAAGGTAAATTCATTTTATATGTGGGTGAGATTGGGCTAATAAAAGACAGGGAAAAGTGGAGGAGAAAGGTCTATCCAGGGACACACTGGGTCTTTCCTCTGGGTTAATACAGGCCACAACCACGAAGGTTGTTGGCGATGATGACGTCGGTGACAGCGTCAAACACAAACTGGATGTTGTTGGTGTCGGTGGCACAGGTGATGTGGGCATACACTTCCTTTTGGAGGGACTTGTTCTTGCTCTCGTACTGAGACTGTATGTGGTGCACCGCCTCCATGAAGGTGTCCGTGCCTGCAGAAAGGTGTGAAAAAGCAGGAGAAAAAGGAAATGGAGAAAATATATGGCCCAAGACAAGCGAGCCAGGATGTGGAAAGAAAGTTGGTTAATAAAAGAAAGAAGAAGTAGAAAGATGAAAATAAAAGGGGAAGAAAAGCAGACAAAACAAAAAAAAGGATATAAGGGCAAGAATGGACACAAAACAATATGTTTTATTTAAATATTACACACCCAATGTAAAACCTAGTGCTTGTCTAAGTGGCTTGATTATCCTGTAACTGTGGAGGGAGGCCTTGGTTTACACAGTGAGTACAGCAGGCTACCCAGACTCCTTGGCTGCTCTGCTCTATAAGCCCTAAGATGATAACATGGAGTCATGCCAGGTAAGGGATGAGTAAATGAGAAGAGAATAAAAAGACAGAATCCTTTTCTCCTGTTCTGATTCCGAAAGCTAATCATCCCTCTTCAAGCCTTTCTACACGTTATCCCTCAATACCACACTATCCCTTCTTCTAGTTGTCCTTCCTGCTGCTACTCCATCCCCCTCTTTTCTCCTAGCTCAATAGCCTCCACTCTTCATCAATTACCTGTGTACTCCGGGAAGCAGATACTAAGGGGAGATTTCTTAATTTTCTGCTCGAATATGTCCTTCTTGTTGAGAAAGAGAATGATGGAGGTGTCTGTGAACCATTTGTTGTTACAGATGCTGTCGAACAGCTTCATAGACTCATGCATGCGGTTCTGTGGGTAGAGAAAACAACGTCAGTCAGTCTGCTGTGTGGCTCTATTTCTAACTACGTCACACGCACATACACACATGCACACACACGCATGCACAGACACGCGTACACACAAACACACACATAAAATAAGGGAAACAAGTGAAGAAAGGAAACTACAAAGCAGAACAGAAACTAAACTTTAAATGCTCCTTCCAGGAGTTAACTGTATGTGAGCCACTTCCCCCGAGATCCAAGAACATTCTAAAATAAAAAATTAAATAAAGTGTTCCTGTTTGCCACAGTGTCATGGTAATATGTTAAGTATGACAAGTATGCAGCATCCTGGGAGGGTAGCCAAGTTCATGCACAATGTTATTAGGTACGTAGCCTTGGTCTAGGACAAACCCTGTGTGCTTCTCTCTAGAACAGGGATGGGAGGGCATGCAAATACATTTCTAGACAATTTATATGTAATTTCACCAGGGTGTTTGTAGAGTTGGAAGCAGACACTCTCTCTGGTGTGAGTAAATTGTTGCCTTGTTCTCAATAACAGTGGAAAAGACACAGAGAGAACACAGTCACGACTGCTCCTTTACAGCCAATCACATTCCACTTAGAGCAGCAGAGAGGGCTCGCATAGCCCAATCAGTTTAAATAGAGCAGAGGAAAGAGCCAATCATAATCTGTTGATAGAACACAAGATGAGAGTCACAGAGACAGGTATTCTTGTAGTGTTAGCAATTCTTTGAAAATGTAAGAGAGAGAAAGAGAAGAGATAGGAAAACTAATGACCATAGTTTAGCATTTATCTCATCAGTTGAATAAGCCTCTGACAAGTAAGACTCTGAGAACAAGGCAACACATACTACAGTACAGACAGTGTCATATCATCCTCACAGTGCAAGTCCCAGGCACTCACATGTAAATACACACAGATACATACATACTATGTACACACAGAATCACATCACAACCAGAAGGAGTGCTGCTTTTAACTCTTTCCAGATGATTTTGGACTCTTTGTCCTTGTTTAAGGTTTCATACCTGTACACATGTTTGGTGGGAGGGCCCTCTGTGGAACCAGGTGGGTTTTTAGCATTTGGCGATTGGTTAGAGAGGACAGCCGATGGCGAGAGATGACAGGAGAGGAGCTGAGACGAGAAGACGTTGAAGGAGAGACGAGAGCTGCTGGGGGGTCGGGGGGCTCAGTGGAGCAGAGATGGACATGCACAAGGGCCCAACTCATCTCCCCCCTCTTAAACACACACACATGCACGCTCGCACAAGCAGCAACGCACACACGGTCAAATGCACGCACACACGCACACAAGCACGCACGTGCCAGCACGCACACACACACTCCCCCCAACGATGAAAGGAGGAAACTGTAGAGCAGGCAGGAAGGACCCAAACCAAACCTTGCAGTTACAATTATTAAACAGAATTGCTGTAGAAACATTTTTTCGATGCCCTGCTGTGCACGTCTTTGAGTGGGTGCCAGTACTTGCATGAAGGTGAAAAACAGGGAAAGGAAGCCAGATAGAGGGAGTGAGAAATTAATGTAAATGTGTGTGTGTGTACGTGTACGTGCTGATACACGCATGCGGGCATGTGCATAGGAGTCCAGGAGTAAACAAATATGACTTCGATTTAGGAGCCCGTCAACCTGTTAGAAGCATAGTTCAATAGAGCCATTGTTCCTTCCTTTTTCAGTTTATCATGTCTGTTAATCACATGAATGGAAATACAGTCTGTACTGAATTAAGGGAATTGTCTTCTATTCTGATACATTTTGTTTCAAATAGGATTATCCTGAACTATAGAAATATTTCAAAAATAAACCCAGCTGCTTTTGGAAATGGCAGTAGCAGAAATGTGATGAGGCTTTTAAACAGGACTTGGCCTGGGAGAGATTATACTGGATGTTAGAGTTGTATATCACACATATAGGCCCCAGAAAACACTGTTCACGCACTGCCATTGGCCATGGGGGTGCTCAGGGACGCTCACTAACTAAGCAACTGTATGGAAATCAACTAATTTGCCTTGGCACTAACACCAGCTGATACAACCAGAGGTTGGGTGGAGTACTGGGTGGAACCAGATGGGAAGTGTGACTGCTGTGTTTGCATAGAGAGAAATACAGTAACTATGTGGTCTAATCTAATGTTGTGTTATGTAAAGCTTCTCACATATTTTTGCTTATCAAAAAACAAATCCAAAATGAATCTACACTTGCATGTAAACGGTCAAATAAATGTAAGCTACTGTATATTAGCAATGTGTTTCATAACAAAGCTAAACCTGAGGATCCATAGATAAAAGGCCTCGTAATGGTAATTGTGAACCCTTAATTTCAACATGAGTAGCAGGAAACCAGTGATGTGTACACTGGCATACCACACCTCCCTGCAGCCCCAGCAATGCCCTTTTAGTGTAAGAGCTGTTTGAAAAGACAGCCTGAAATTCCAGCCTGTTTTAGTGGGATGGAGTTTTGAGCTGCCTGTTGACATCACCAGATGGTAAATTAGTTAATAGACCAATAAGAAAGAGAGTTCCAAACCTCTCTGCCAATAACAGCCAGTTTTCAGTTTTCCCTTTCCCACTCAGACCACTCCCAGACAGTCCTAGCAAAATGTGTAGAACTGCAAGAAGTTAGCTGTTTTCATAAAAAAATAAGTTTTTCTACTGTGGGGGGGACATTGCTCGGACCTTGCAGGGGGAGGGAGGGGGGGGCTCACAAAACTGCGATAGCCACTGGATGTGTACATAGCCCCGGTGTAGGAATCTGTTGTTCATTATGTTGAGGTACTCAACAAAGGACACATACATGACTCATATTAAATGGAATTTAATGTGCTGCATTGTAGAGTGATTTATGGAGATATGGACACAATGAATTAAGGGTATGTGTGCGTGTGTGTGTGTGAGACTCACCGTGGTCTCGTCTTCATGCAGCACCTGGTCGTACCCACTCAGTGCCACACAGAAGATAATGGCTGTCACGTCCTCAAAGCAGTGGATCCATTTCTTCCTCTCCGACCTCTGACCTCCCACATCAAACAGCCTATGGAACACACACCATCCATTACACGTGCACAGAAAAACAAAAAGCAACCACTCAGAGGATCACATACTGTAGTATAAAGTATACAGTGTCAGTACAATATCTACCACATACAGTCAGTCTGACATAGCAAAAACACATTGGTATGGAATTATCTCTATTAATTTTGAAATTGCTCCCACATAGTTTCTGAGTACCATAGCTACTGTAATATTACCATTGAGGTTAGGCTCATGCACAGATTTTCAACCCCTCCCTACATCTGAAGAACATTGGATTTCAAAGGGTTTGCTGCCACAGGCCAGCTAACAGAAGGCTGTAGAGGTCTCTGTACTACTGTAGATACAGCATTTCAGGTCAGGGGCAGGGCACACCCAGAACTGCTAGGATTACTGGAACAGGTCTGGGAAAGGACAACAGTCCAGTACCACTAGACTAGAACATTCTTCAGTACCAGAATACTACGTTAGCCCTTACAAAAAGCCTGTCAGAGAGCAAGTTTTAGGATCAGGAATGAATGGAACATCACAGCCTGACAGTCCTGCAGCCTCTCGCTGCACACCACTGTTTTCTACATATTAAATTAAAGGCCCAGTGTAGTCAAAAACGTGATTTTCCTGTGTTATATATATATATATATATATGGGTGATTCTTTAACTATGGTACTTTTCTTGTCCCTGGATGAAATAATAAAAACTAAAAAACATTTCTTCTTTTTTGTTTTTGTCATACTTACTCCACCCTAAGGGGAACTTATAAAAAATGTATCATGGCTCAATCATTCTTTTTATTATATAATATGAGGCCTTTTATGCATGGTTTTTACTGTTTTCCCTCTGTCCCTAAGCCAGACTTTGTATCTTCAACCTCGCTTAATTCTAAATTAAATATTTAAATAATGTAGATTTCAAGTACAAATGATAAAATACCATTTATTTCAATTCTACATATTATATATTGTGATACATATTCACATTTTCCTATATTTTTCATAAATAGAACCCTTGTCCCTTGGGGTCACTGTCATTTCCACCACACTGTACAAAATAGAATCCTGGGATCAGTGTTTTAGGTTTGTATATTTAGTAACCATAGCAACAGAAACTCCACAGTGGAACACATGGCTGGATGAAATGGTGTCCTCTACAGGGGGTAATGAAAAGAAGAAAAATCAAGGTAAATATGAGTAAAACTGAGAGTATGTTTATTGGTCGTCATTTCCAAACAGCTCATATTTCACATGGACGTAAAAATAACTGGATACATTTAATTTAATAATGTGTAATTTGTGTATATTTAATGCTAACTCTAAAACTAATATTAGCAGGCTAACATAGCATGAGATTTTAGAGGGAAAGTGGGGAAATGTCATTTCCACCACAGTCATTTCCACCACGGTGTTCATTGTGGTGGTAAAGACAGGTTGTGGTGGAAATGACATTGTTCGTGCTAAACAGCAAATTATTTGGGCTATAATACTGATACTAAATTCAAAAACAGTTTTAACAATATTACAATATTGTTGGTAAATAAGAGAACAATAGATAAGTAGGTTTGACATGATGTCTTGGCTCTTTCTTTAAGATGGCAAGCAATACCACAGCACAGAGGTCAAGATCATACAGAGAAAGAATAAAATCAGATCCACTTAAATATGCAGAGTCCCTCAAGAAGGACAGAGAAAGATACCTGAAGAAAAAGCAACAAGGTGTTGTTAAATCTGTGACAGAAATGCCGAAAAGAGAACAACGAAAAATGAGAAGACAGTGGCGAATTTCTCAACGAAACAGACGTAGGAAATGGAAAATGGTCTCAGCAGTGAATAGTTTCATGGCACATACAACACCACCACCATCACCAGACAACATGAGTGTTAATGCAGAAGACATCCCTGAAACACCTCAGCTGTGTGAGCCTACACCAGAGAGAACTCCACAGAGGAAAAGAGGGAGAAAAAAGGTTGCGAAGGCAAAAGCAAAGGTGTACAGAGATCTTAATGACATTAAACAAAAGCTTGAGGATGCCCTCAAAAAAGTCAACATACTGGGAGCACAGAACATGGAGACTGCATTGGGATCACCAAGTTCAAGCACACTTACCAGCACATCTCAACCCATCATAGACCTGCATGAGGGACTGATTGGAAGTTGGTGTGTGGTACGGTATGATGGGGATCCTTACCCTGGCATTATACAGGATGTGGACCCTGAGGGTTGTGCTCTGGTGAGAACCATGAGTCATATTGGCAAAAACAAGTTCTTCTGGCCTATGAGAGACGATGTTATTTGGTACCGGCCAGAAGATGTGATCAGGCTGGTCCCAGAGCCTCAACCAGTAACAAAGAGGCATGTGATGGTGGAGCCAACAGTTTGGAAAGAAATATGCTCTGTTCTTGACCATGAAACATAACTGAACCTCTGGCCCATATGCAAGTTTGACAGATACAGTATTTAGCAAATACAATGTCTATTTAGTCAGATTCAACTTGTTATTCCACATTATTACGTTTGACAGTACATGGATTTACGATATAACACACATGACAGTAATGTTTAAGTACAGAGTGTTTGCTCTGGTTCAGCATAGGCATATAAGTTTTCAATTTCAAAATATATTGCCTATTTTATCTGTTATTCAACTGGTTATATTAAGGTTATGTTAAGGTAATGATGACATAAAGGGTTTGCTCTAGTTTGTACTAGTTTGCTCTAGTTCAGCATGTAGAAAACAGTGAAGAAATGATTTGCTGATTTTTAACACAAATTCATGTTTTTTCATTTTTTGGATTGTTTTTAATTTAAAAATATTGGTGATATGTTTTTGTTCACAAATGCTGTTGCTTATTGATTTGCTCTGGTTCACCACATAGAGCAGTAGAAAAATTGTTTTTAATTGGAAGTTGCCTATCTGTCATTTCCGCCACACACTGTCTCTTCCGCCACGCCATGTCATTTCCACATATTTTAAACACATATTTTAAAGTAAAACATATAAAAAACATACAATCAAACCAACTATATTCAGTGGTGTTGATAATTGTGCAGTTAGGGCTAAGATTTGTGTATACACTTTGAGAAATATATGATTTTGAGCTATGATAAGAAAATGTAATGTTCCATTGACCTAGTTTTAGGTGTTTTTTAGTGTAAACATTGTAAAATCTTTACAGTTACATTTCTGAAAAAAATAATAAATTACAAATTTGAACAGATATGTGTGTGCTATTTAATCAAATATATTTATAACAGAAGATATTTCATTATTTTCTCTTAAAAATACATGTTTTGTTATGTGATGGAAATGACCGTTTTCTTGGACTGTCAGATAAAAATGGCAAAAAATATATATTAGTAAATACAAATCATCACAGCCAACTTCAGGGAAGGTTTCCAGACAGATTGAGAAACCAACTGATACTAAAAAATTGTTTGTAGAAATGTTTTTATTTTCTGAAACTGTCTAGCTCAAAGAGTACCATAGTTGAAGAATTACCCATATATATATATATATATATATATATATATATATATATATATATATATATATATATATATATATATATATTACAGTGAGGGAAAAAAGTATTTGATCCCCTGCTGATTTTGTAAGTTTGCCCACTGACAAAGAAATGATCAGTCTATAATTTTAATGGTAGGTTTATTTGAACAGTGAGAGACAGAATAACAACAAACAAATCCAGAAAAACGCATGTCAAAAATGTTATAAATTGATTTGCATTTTAATGAGGGAAATAAGTATTTGACCCCCTCTCAATCAGAAAGATTTCTGGCTCCCAGGTGTCTTTTATACAGGTAACGAGCCGAGATTAGGAGCACACTTGTCACACCCTGGCTCTGGGACTCTATATGTTGAGCCAGGGTGTGTTCATTCTATGTGTTTATTTCTATGTTGGTAATTCTGTTGGGTTTATTTCTATGTTGGCTAGAGTGACTCCCAATCAGAGGCAACGAGTGTCAGCTGTCGTTGGTTGTCTCTGATTGGGAGCCATATTTAAACTGTCGGTTTTCCCTTTGTGTTTGTGGGTTCTTGTTCCGTGTTCGGTCATTGTTACCGTGGACTTCACGAGTCGTTTCTTGTTTTGTTGATTGTGTTCTATTATCACTAACGATAATAAAGTTAAACATGTTCGTTCATCACGCTGCGCCTTGGTCTGTTCAATACGACGATCGTGACAGAAGAACCCACCATGCAACGACCAAGCAGCGTGTCCAGGGGCAGCTCTTGGGCTGGACATGGGAGGAAGCGCCGGGAGAAGAGACGGTGGAGGCGCACCGTAGAGAGGAGCAGCGGCGCCAAACGGGTCAACGTCGGACAGGCGAGAGGCAACCCCAGAAAAATTTTAGGGGGGGGGCACACGGCATGGACGACGGGGCTGACGGAGGCAGAAAAGGGGCGGATTCAGAAGGCCACCAGGTTACGGATACACCGCCCTGTACGTCCTGTGCGGATGCCTCACACAGAGTGTGTGAGGGTAGGCATTCAGCCAGGACGGGTTGTGGCCGCTCTTCACTCCAGGTCTCCTATCCGTCTCCACAGCCCGGTTCGGCCTGTCCCTGCTCCACGCACCAAGCCTACGGTGTGCGTCGCCAGCCCAGTCCGGCCAGTCCCTGCTCCACGCACCAAGCCTACGGTGTGCGTCGCCAGCCCGGTCCGGCCTGTCCCTGCTCCACGCACCAAGCCTACGGTGTGCGTCGACAGCCCAGCCCGGCCTGTCCCTGCTCCACGCACCAAGCCTACGGTGTGCGTCGCCAGCCCGGTCCGGCCTGTCCCTGCTCCACGCACCAAGTCTACGGTGTGCGTCGCCAGCCCGGTCCGGCCTGTCCCTGCTCCACGCACCAAGCCTACGGTGTGCGTCGACAGCCCAGCCCGGCCTGTCCCTGCTCCACGCACCAAGCCTACGGTGTGCGTCGCCAGCCCAGTCCGGCCTGTCCCTGCTCCACGCACCAAGCCTACGGTGTGCGTCGCCAGCCCAGTCCGGCCAGTCCCTGCTCCACGCACCAAGCCTACGGTGTGCGTCGACAGCCCAGCCCGGCCTGTCCCTGCTCCACGCACCAAGCCTACGGTGTGCGTCGACAGCCCAGCCCGGCCTGTCCCTGCTCCACGCACCAAGCCTACGGTGTGCGTCGCCAGCCCGGTCCGGCCTGTCCCTGCTCCACGCACCAAGTCTACGGTGTGCGTCGCCAGCCCGGTCCGGCCTGTCCCTGCTCCACGCACCAAGCCTACGGTGTGCGTCGACAGCCCAGCCCGGCCTGTCCCTGCTCCACGCACCAAGCCTACGGTGTGCGTCGCCAGCCCAGTCCGGCCTGTCCCTGCTCCACGCACCAAGTCTACGGTGCGCGTCGCCAGCCCGGCCCGGCCTGTTCCTGCCACTCGCACCAAGTATACGGTGCGCGTCGCCAGCCCGGCCCGGCCTGTTCCTGCCACTCGCACCAAGTATACGGTGCGCGTCGCCAGCCCGGCCTGACCTGTTCCTGCCACTCGCACCAAGTATACGGTGCGCGTCGCCAGCCCGGCCCGGCCTGTTCCTGCCACTCGCACCAAGTCTACGGTGCGCGTCGCCAGCCCGGCCCGGCCTGTTCCTGCCACTCGCACTAAGCCAGGGGTGCGAGACGTCAGCCTGGTAAGGCCCGTTCCTCCTCCACGCACCAAGCCAGGGGTGCGAGTCGTCAGCCTGGTAAGGCCCGTCCCTCCTCCACGCACCAAGCCAGGGGTGCGAGTCGTCAGCCTGGTAAGGCCCGTTCCTCCTCCACGCACCAGTCCAGGGGTGCGCGTCGTCAGTCCAGCACAACCCGTGCCTGGGCCACCGGTGCCTGGGAAGGTACCGGTCAACTGCTCCACTATGGAGCTGAAGCTAACCGCTCCTGCTACGTCCAGTTCAGCTCCAGCCGGCGGGGCCAGACTGGACCAGGGGCGCTATGGGGGGTTTATTGGAGGGTGGTGGTCAAGGCCGGAGCCAGAACCGCCGCCGAGGAGGTATGCCCGCCCAGCCCTCCCCTGTTTTGTTCAAGTTGAGGCGCAGTCGCAGTCCGCGCCTTTAGGGGGGGGTACTGTCACACCCTGGCTCTGGGACTCTATATGTTGAGCCAGGGTGTGTTCATTCTATGTGTTTATTTCTATGTTGGTAATTCTGTTGGGTTTATTTCTATGTTGGCTAGAGTGACTCCCAATCAGAGGCAACGAGTGTCAGCTGTCGTTGGTTGTCTCTGATTGGGAGCCATATTTAAACTGTCGGTTTTCCCTTTGTGTTTGTGGGTTCTTGTTCCGTGTTCGGTCATTGTTACCGTGGACTTCACGAGTCGTTTCTTGTTTTGTTGATTGTGTTCTATTATCACTAACGATAATAAAGTTAAACATGTTCGTTCATCACGCTGCGCCTTGGTCTGTTCAATACGACGATCGTGACAACACTCTTAAAGGGAGTGCTCCTAATCTCAGTTTGTTACCTGTATAAAAGACACCTGTCCACAGAAGCAATCAATCAATCAGATTCCAAACTCTCCACCATGGCCAAGACCAAAGAGCTCTCCAAGGATGTCAGGGACAAGATTGTAGACCTACACAAGGCTGGAATGGGCTACAAGACCATCGCCAAGCAGCTTGGTGAGAAGGTGACAACAGTTGGTGCGATTATTCGCAAATGGAAGAAACACAAAATAAATGTAAATCTCCCTCGACCTGGGGCTCCATGCAAGATCTCACCTCGTGGAGTTGCAATGATCATGAGAACGGTGAGGAATCAGCCCAGAACTACACGGGAGGATCTTGTCAATGATCTCAAGGCAGCTGGGACCATAGTCACCAAGAAAACAATTGGTAACACACTACGCCGTGAAGGACTGAAATCCTGCAGCGCCCGCAAGGTCCCCCTGCTCAAGAAAGCACATATACAGGCCCGTCTGAAGTTTGCCAATGAACATCTGAATGATTCAGAGGAGAACTGGGTGAAAGTGTTGAGGTCAGATGAGACCAAAATCAAGCTCTTTGGCATCAACTCAACTCGACGTGTTTGGAGGAGGAGGAATGCTGCCTATGACACCAAGAACACCATCCCCACCGTCAAACATGGAGGTGGAAACATTATTCTTTGGGGGTGTTTTCTGCTAAAGGGACAGGACAACTTCACCGCATCAAAGGGACGATGGACGGGCCATGTACCGTCAAATCTTGGGTGAGAACCTCCTTCCCTCAGCCAGGGCATTGAAAATGGGTGGTGGATGGGTATTCCAGCATGACAATGACCCAAAACACATGGCCAAGGCAACAAAGGAGTGGCTCAAGAAGAAGCACATTAAGGTCCTGGAATAGCCAGTCTCCAGACCTTAATCCCATAGAAAACTGTGGAGGGAGCTGAAGGTTCGAGTTGCCAAACGTCAGCCTCAAAACCTTAATGACTTGGAGAAGATCTGCAAAGAGGAGTGGGACAAAATCCCTCCTGAGATGTGTGCAAACCTGGTGGCCAACAACAAGAAAACGTCTGACCTCTGTGATTGCCAACAAGGGTTTTGCCACCAAGTACTAAGTCATGTTTTGCAGAGGGGTCAAATACTTATTTCCCTCATTAAAATGCAAATCAATTTATAACATTTTTGACATGTGTTTTTCTGGATTTTTTGTTGTTATTCTGTCTCTCACTGTTCAAATAAATCTACCATTAAAATTATAGACTGATGATTTCTTTGTCAGTGGGCAAACGTACAAAATCAGTAGGGGATCAAATACTTTTTTTCCCTCACTGTATATATTTCCACACTATGAGGTTGGAATAATTCTGTGAAATTGTGAAAGTGATGATAATGCCATTTTAGTGTAAGAGTTGTTTGAAAAGACCGCCTGAAATTTCAGCCTGTTTTGGCAGGATGGATTTTGGCCTGCCTGTTGACATCACCACGCAGTAAATTAGTTAATAGACCAATAAGAGAGTTCCAAACCTCTCTGCCAATAACAGCTAGTTTTCAGTTTCCCCTCCCCACTCAGACCACTCCCAGAAAGTCCAAGCAAAATTATTGCTAGAGAAATTGCACTTTGCTAAGAAGCTATTTTTGTTTATTTTCGACCATTTTGATTGAAAACAATGATAGTAAGGTAAATAATAATAATAATATGCCATTTAGCAGACGCTTTTATCCAAAGCGACTTACAGTCATGCGTGCATACATTTTTGTGTATGGGTGGTCCCGGGGATCGAACCCACTACCTTTGCGTTTCAAGCGCCGTGCTCTACCAGCTGAGCTACAGAGGTACTTAATTGTTACCCAGAAATGATTTAATATTGAGATAAAAACGGCTGTATTGGACCACTTAACACATTATTTTCATCATGTATTTTTTGTTCTCAATCAGCTGACTGAGTCAGAGAAGGAGATGAACAAAGAGCTGCTTTGTGCTAGCAGGCAGGCAGGCAGGCAGGCCGCTGTGTGAGGAGCAGAGGAAAAATACAAGCCCTCTGTTTTGTTAAACCAAGCTAACCAAGGTGTATTGGGCATTTTTATTGCACATCCTGCTTTTTCAATGTACATCCCACTTTAAAAAAATTATGAGTAATATAATGAGTTGGTAGCACTAGATTTTACAGCGCATTAAATACCACAAAATATCCAGATAATACTTAATGATTTAAGCTTAAATAGTATGTCTTCAGATTTGCAGTTCTAGAGTAATTAACTAGAGTTTATAATTTAAATGTAGATTCAGTCACAGCTCCTTTTCTCCCAGCGCTCTGTGCTGATCCCAGTGCACATTCATTAAAAAAAGAAAATGTTAATGGCCATGGTACAATAATGAAGAAACCCATTAATCTTGGGTAAAATCCATGTATGACAGATCATAATCACCATTTAAGCACACATACTGTTGTTACAGAAGAATACCCTTTACAAAACCTGGTCTCAGAGCATTTCGTATGATTCTGTACGTAAATGTAGTATGATATGTTGCGTTTCGTATGGTATGTATTAATTTGTGGATGTCCATCACCCATTTCGTATGATATATTACGAATTACAATTCATATTATATATTCCGAATTTGCAAATGTAAAATATGTTACGAATTTGCAAAATGTACAATATGTTATGAATTTGCTAAACGTATGATATGTTACGAATTCTAGCTAGGTGGGTAATGTTAGCTAGCTGGCTAACGTTAGCTAGGCTAGGGGTTAGGGTTAGGAGTTAGGTTTAAGGTTAGGGTTAAGTTCAGGAGTTAGGTTAAAGGGTTAGGGGAAGGGTTAGCTAAAAGGGTTAAGGTTAGGGGAAGGGTTAGCTAACATGCTAAGTAGTTGCAAAGTAGCTCAAAAGTAGCAAGTAGTTGAAAAGTTGCTAATTACAGTGCCTTGCAAAAGTATTCATCCCCCTTGGCGTTTTTCCTATTTTGTTGCATTTCAAACTGTAATTTAAATGGATTTTTATCTGGATTTCATGTAATGGACATACACGAAGTGGAATGAAAAAAAAAAAATGAAAAGAAATAATAATGGAAAAGTGGTGCGTGCATATCTATTCACCCCCTTTGCTATGAAGCCCCTAAATAAGATCTGGTGCAACCAATTACCATAATAGTCACATAATTAGTTAAATAAAGTCCACCTGTGTGCAATCTAAGTGTCACATGATCTGTCACATGATCTCAGTATATATACACCTGTTCTGAAAGTGTTCTGAAAGGCCCCAGTCTGCAACACCACTAAGCAAGGGGCACCACCAAGCAAGCGGCACCATGAAGACCAAGGAGTTCTCCAAACAGGTCAGGGACAAAGTTGTGGAGAAGTACAGATCAGGGTTGGGTTATAAAAAAATATCTGAAACTTTGAACATCCCACGGAGCACCATTAAATCCATTATAAAAAAATTGAAAGAATATGGGACCACAACAAACCTGCCAAGAGAGGGCCGCCCACCAAAACTCACGGCCAAGCAAGGAGGGCATTAATCAGAGAGGCAACAAAGACACCAAAGATAACCCTGAGGTAGCTGCAAAGCTCCACAGCGGAGATTGGAGTATCTGTCCATAGGACCACTTTAAGCCGTACACTCCACAGAGCTGGCCTTTACAGAAGAGTGGCCAGAAAAAAGCCATTGCTTAAAGAAATAAATAATCAAACACGTTTGGTGTTCGCCAAAATGCATGTGGGAGACTCCCCAAACATATGGAAGAAGGTACTCTGGTCAGATTAGACTCAAATTGAGCTTTTTGGCCATCAAGGAAAACATTATGTCTGGCGAAAACCCAACACCTCTCATCACCATGAGAACACCATCCCCACAGTGAAACATGGTGGTGGCAGCATCATGCTGTGGTGATGTTTTTCATCGGCAGGGACTGGGAAACTGGTCAGAATTGAAGGAATGATGGATGGCGCTAAATACAGGGAAATTCTTGAGGGAAACCTTTCAGTCTTCCAGAGATCTGAGACTGGGACGGAGGTTCACCTTCCAGCAGGACAATGACCCTAAGCATACCGCTAAAGCAACACTCGAGTGGTTTAAGGGGAAACATTTAAATGCCTTGGAATGGCCTAGTCAAAGCCCAGACCTCAATCCAATTGAGAATCTGTGGTATGACTTAAAGTTTGCTGTACAGCAGCGGAACACATCCAACCTGAAGGAGCTGGAGCAGTTTTGCCTTGAAGAATGGGCAAAAGTCCCAGTGGCTAGATGTGCCACACTTATAGAGACATACTCCAAGAGACTTGCAGCTGTAATTGCTGCAAAAGGTGGCTCTACAAAGTATTGACTTTGGAGGGGTGAATAGTTATGCACGCTCAAGTTTTCTGTTTTTTTGTCTTATTTCTTGTTTGTTTCACAATAACAAATATTTTGCATCTTCAAAGTGGTAGGCATGTTGTGTAAATCAAATGATACAAACCCCCAAAAATCTATTTTAATTCCAGGTTGTAAGGCAACAAAATAGGAAAAATGCCAAGGGGGGTGAATACTTTCGCAAGCCACTGTAGCTAACATGCGAATGTTGTCCGTGATGAGATTCGAACTTGCAACCTTTGAATTGCTAGACATTCACGTTATACTTTTGTTTTTGCCTTCAGTAACCATCTGTGTTATGCAACCATACCAAACGTGGTCCTCTGTAGCTCAGCTAGTAGAGCACAGCGCTTGTAACCCCAGGGTAGTGGGTTCGATCCCCGGGACCACCCATACACAAAAATGTATGCACGCATGACTGTAAGTCGCTTTGGATAAAAGCGTCTGCTAAATGGCATATTAAATTAAATTTACCTATCATACTAATTAGAGTGTCCTGGATTTACATTTACTATGTCTAGTCTATGAGACCAGGCTGCTTTGCAGCATAATCAGTTGGAGTATAAAATTAAGTATTTGAGGAGGAAGAGGAGCACTGAGCCAGTGTCTTACCTGAAGTGCAGGTTCTTGAAGACGAAGTGAGTTTCTACAATGCCAGTGGTCTTGACTCGGGTTCTGAGGATGTCCTGCTCTGTGGGCTGGTAGTCAGGTGCACCGATCCGGTCTAAACTGTCTAGGTAGCTGAGGAGAGACAGAGGCCAGTTAGGATCAATGCATTGAACTCTGTTTTAAACTTTAAGGACTGAAACAGGGCCTCTGTGTAATTCTGGGGCTATAGGTGCACACTGGTTTTCATTGCACCACAGAACTAAATTAATTGATTAAAATCATTGATTGGAGAGAGAGTAGTCTGGCCTACTCCCCCGAGGACTAGATAAGGGACTGACAAAAAATATTATAATGACAACCTGACATTTGAATCTGAAGGGCTGGAGCATTGCACTTCAGTTACGAGGGCAATCATGGACATTTTGGACAGGAAATACTATGCTATATTTTGAGCAATAGGCCAACATCAGCTAGAGCAGTTGGGATTGCTTAGGACTAGGTGCAAATCTACTGCTCCACATGCAGGAGACAATCAATATAGGGAAAATAGACAATGACGACATCCCAGGAAAAACAAGCTGTCGCTCCCTCCGTGTGGAGAGAGGATCATAAATCACACCCATGATTAACCAACAGTCAGCACCCAGTAGTGTGGTAGAGAGGACACTGGACACACAGTACACTTAAACTGGCACGGCACACACATATCACATACAAACATCTTCTCTCCCTTCATCTGTGTTTTATGTGTAATGGTGTCATTCACTGATCTGTGTCCAGTTGAGAGCTGTGAGGCTTCGCTGGGTAGCTGCAGTATTCAGCAGCAGTGTGTGAACATTCCACCCTGGCCACAGGCCTGGTGACACAACCCACTGAGGGGGGCACTTACACTGCACAACACAACCCTACACTGCATGGAGCCGCAGTACAGTATGTTGCTGAATGCTTTTAAATGTGTGTACACGTGAAATGATTGATAAATGATTAACACAAGCCGATGTTCAGTGGTAAATGTGCTGCATCCGTTGCCAAGCTCTCTGTTTGGGTGGCAGGCTGCCCAGAACTAATGCAGCTCATTAACATTAGTGCCTAAAAAACCTGTGCTGTGTCCACAGTACTGCCTCCCTGTCCACAATATAAGGAGGGAGGCAGACACAATGACTCAGGGAGAACGAAAGAAGAAAAAAAAAGAAAGAAAGAAAGAAAGAAAGAAAGAAAGAAAGAAAGAAAGAAAGAAAGAAAGAAAGAAAGAAAGAAAGAAAGAAAGAAAGAAAGAAAGAGAGGATGGAGGCAGGCCAGGGAGATAGAGGAAGAGCAGTGGGGGAGACCTATGATGCAACTGCTGGAAGTGGAATGAGATGTCACATCTCTACAAAGTGTGTCCAAAGCTCACACTGACATGGCCATTTGAACCCAGATGAAACTACTCCATAGAGTGGATTCACCCTGCCCTGCCTTAACAGGCCAGCCCACCTGCGCAGAGAGATGAAGTAAACCTCACTGCATCCAGGGGGCGACATCAACACAACTGGGGTTACAGTCATTCCAGTCTATGAATGTTTGATTCTGGCCACATCATGCACATCTTATTCATACCACAATATCAGTTTTTACAACATAACAACCAGCCGTAACAAAAAGCACATTTCCCCTCTGGAAGTACTTCTTGTAAACCAAAAGAGCATAAACAACATATGAGGAGTATATAGGCTACAGCCTTCAGCTTCTCCTTGCATTTACATTCAATATTCCAAGGTAGCACATTCTCCTCTGCCACCCTCTCTGTCTCTCCCCTCTTTGTCCGTCACTGATTTGTTCTCTCTCTCCTTTCTTCCTCTATCTTCCATTCCTCCTATCTGTGTTTGTCTTGCCTCTCTCCCCATTATGATGTATTGTTTATCATCAAATTAAAACTGCCAATGCAAATTTCAGCTCGCTCTATAAGAGGGATTTCCATAAAGGACTGTGAGTGGTAACTTGTACAGTCTAGTCTCATTCAATAGTGTCATAGTTTCATTGTCGTTCACTTTGGAACAGAAAAAGCACGATCCAATGAGGAGTAAGCAGCAGAACGTGTCTAAGTGTGTTTACTCCTCTGCTATGACACAATTAACATCTCTATCCAACTGGATATCAGCGTGCTCTTGAATTAAATAATATTTCTGACTTATCTTCCAGCCAAACCTCCCTTGAAATATTTACTGGAGTTCATGAAACTAACATCCATATTGTCCACCAGTGACTAATACGATGAATAAAATCCCAAGGGAATTCTTGGGGATTTGAGGTCTGGTATCTGATGTAATATGTCATGAAAATATAGCAGCCCTGTGGCTCTGCAACCCAGTGGTGCTGTGACCGTCATGCTCTCCCTAGCAAGATGAATAGTGATGAGGTTCTATCTATGCTGGTCTATCTATGATGGGAGGATAAGACTGGGTCATCTGGGGTCTGTTCAAGTGGTGTAGAGGCGGGGTGCGTAGGAGGGGGCTCTCTTTGTATAGGGGACTCATATCTGTCCCTTATTACTATGGCTCCCTGCCAGTAACTCCCTCCCACACACACCATACGTCCTCTCCCCTTTTCCCCTCCTCCTCATCGTCCAGCTTGAGTGCTCTGCATGGCAAAATCTCTCAGCACCAAGCCTGCTGTCGGCTGCTTCCAATCACTCCACAGGCTGGTGTTGGAGAGGGAGGAGAGAGGGAGGAAAGGAGAGAGGGAGGGGAGCAGGGATGGTTGATGTGGCGGGAAAGAAAGGAGTTGGTGAGATCAAGGGGAGGGACATAGCAAGGAAAGAGGTGGCGCTAAAGAGAGCGATTCACAGAAAAGAGAGAAGATCAGAATGTAGAGGACTGAAAGAGAACAGAGGAAACAGAGAAGAACTA
>NC_139996.1:33700116-33743514 GCF_964263955.1 Coregonus lavaretus | reverse complement strand
AGAGAGAGAGACAGAGAGAGAGAGAGCGAGAGAGACTGCTCTGGGTGCCATGACTCTTAAATCTACATGTCATGTGGGCTGCTTTCATACATCAAAAGACATTGATAGACATATCCACCTCAAAGTGTTATGCAACGTTTCTATAATGTAGATCCGGACAAAACCGAATCTTATCTAAGATAACATGATCGTGCCAGACATGTCAAGTTCTGCATGGTGTGTCAAGTTCCTGGGCGAAATACTGGACTACCAGTAATCAAACATCATTCCTAAATGCTATGACATTTACAACACAATTAATTGAGTTCCATGTAAATGTGAAATAAATGTGTTTCGTGACCTTTTGCAGGACACACTAATATATTGTGGATGGAAAGAAAATGAATTTTCTCAGGAATGCAATACTATGGGCTTAAGCCACCTCAGAGGAGCTGAGCAACTCGCTACTGGCTATGTCCTTTAATCATTCTCTCGCTGTCCTGCTCCTGTCTACACTGTCACGGTGTATCACTGCTGCGCTACACGCGGTTGTTCTCCACACCCGTCCTCAGGGTTGGGTAGGTTGCTTTCTAAAAGTAATCCGTTACAGTTACCTGTCCAAAATTGTAATCAATAACATAATTTTTGGATTACCCAAGCTCTGTAATGTAATCTGATTACTTTGTTACTTTTAGATTACTTTCCCCTTAAGGCATTAGAAGAAGACAAAAATGAATATTACCAATTGAATGACATCTATTGCAGGATAAATCAATGTTAGAGTTTACATAGCTGGCCATAAATGGATGTTTCATTTTGCTTTATGGGTTGTTTATGTACAGTAGGCTTCTTCTAACCCATTGCTTTCTACTACAGATAATACAATTAGGCTATATCTTTACATTAAAAACCAAAGTCTAAGATTTCCAGTAATTCCAATAATTTAATACTCCTTGATCTTCAAGAATAGGACATGGAAATATAGATTAGCCAAATTGTTTTACATGAGCATAACCCAAAAACGAAGGATATTAGCTGACTACCATGGCCCCAGTACAGCAACACAATTAGACCCAACTAAATCAAGAGAAAACAAAAAGATAATTACTTGACACATTGGAAAGAATTTACAAAAAACAGAGCAAACTAGAATGCTATGTGGCCCTAAACAGAGAGTACACAGTGGCAGAATACCTGACCACTGTGACTGTCCCAAAATTAAGGAAATCTTTGACTATGTACAGAATCAGTGAGCATAGCCTTGCTATTGAGAAAGGCCGCCGAAGGCAGACCTGGCTCTCAAGAGAAGACAGGCTATGTGCACACTGCCCACAAAATGAGGTGGAAACTGAGCTGCACTTCCTAACTTCCTGCCAAATGTATGACCATATTAGAGACACATATTTCCCTCAGATTGCACAGACCCACAAAGAATTTGAAAACAAATCCAATTTGGATAAACTCCCATATCTATTGGGTGAAATACCACAGTGTGCAATCACAACAGCAAGATTTGTGACCTGTTGCCACAAGAAAAGGGCAACCAGTGAAGAACAAACACCATATTGAGCCAGCTAGCTGCCACCTTCAGCTGTTTTTTCTAACCTCATTATCATTAACGTTAGGTGGTCGGTAGCTGCTGTACCTAATTTCGGCTACTGATTGCAGTCTGCCAGTTTGGCTTTATACATAGCTTGGGCTTTGTCGAGTAAGGCTTAAACTATGTATTTAGATTGTAGTTAGGTACTATAGGTAGGCATCGTGGGCTGTATATTATTAAGTAGTATAGGTAGGCATCGTGGGCTGTTGCGGGTAGCTGTTGTGTAGTTATTGTAGGTTACTTTTGTATTCGGCTGTGCCGGATGTAGCACGAAGCTAGCTCGCTAACTCACCTCCTGGATTAGCTGGCGAGTTGCTATTAGCAACGGTAGCAACTAAAAACAATATCCTTTTAGCCAGCTACATTCGCTCACAGCGACGCCGTTTTTCAAACAAAGTCAACACAGTAGCCATTGCTAGCTAGCCAACACTACCAGCAGGCTGTGGTAGCTAAATACAATATCTTTGTGCTAGCTACCCAACGTTTAATCATTGCTGCGTTATGAAAGGTAAGCTTGGCTTCTTATATGGTGTTGAGTTAAGCTTAAACCATGTATTTAGATTGTAGGTAGGTATTGTAGTTTGGTATTATAGGTAGCTTACTCCGGTAGTTATTGTAGGTTATTATTGTAGGTAATTATTGTAGGTAAGGATTTTTATTCGGCGGAGCCCAGGCGAAGCACGAGGCTAGCTTACCCACTACCTGGACCAACAAAGCTAGCTAGCTAGAGGGTAGCTACCGGTAACTTTTAGCAACTGTGGTTAGCTGTTTCCAATGTTATTTCATGCTTGAGAGTACCTGTGATTGAGCCAGCTAGCTGCTACCATTCAGCTGTTTTTCTAACCTCATCCGAGGCATTAACGTTAGGTGGTTGGTAGCTGCTGTACTTAATTACAGCTACTGATAACAGTCTGCTGTAGCTTACAACAATTCTAATTTCTAAAGTGGAAGTTGGGAGAGTTTTATTCGGGTGGTTCAGTGAAACAATTATAGTTTCTGAGGTGGAAGTTGGGAGAGTTATATATTTATAAATTTTTTTGGTGAGGGAGGCCTGCTCTCTCCTTTCCCTGATGTTCAGTTCATTTCATCCCGATCTCCTCTGCATTATTGTAGCCATCTGTTGCAGCCTGTCAACTATGCCTCTGCCTATCCCTGTTCTCTCCTCTCCGCACAGGCTACACAAACGCCCCACACCGCGTGGCTGCTGCCTCTCTAACCTGGTGGTCCCTGCACGCACCCCACACCTGGAGTTCCAGGTCTCAGGCAGCCTCTGGAACTGCCGTTCTGCTGCCAACAAAGCTGACTTCATCCCAGCCTATGCTAATCTCCAGTCCCTCGACTTCCTGGCGCTGACGGAAACATGGATTACCACTGAAAACACGGCTACTCCTACTGCTCTCTCCTCATCTGACCATGTGTTCTCGCATACCCCGAGAGCATCTGGTCAGAGGGGTGGTGGCACAGGAATCCTCATCTCTCCCAAGTGGACATTCTCAATTTTTCCCCTAACCCATCTGTCTATCTCCTCATTTGAATTCCATGCTGTCACAGTCACTAGCCCATTTAAGCTTAATATCCTTGTCATCTATCGCCCTCCAGGTTCCCTTGGAGAGTTCATCAATGAGCTTGACGCCTTGATAAGTTCCTTTCCTGAGGATGGCTCACCCCTCACAGTTTTGGGGGATTTCAACCTCCCTATGTCCACATTTGACTCATTTCTCTCTGCCTCCTTCTTTCCACTTCTCTCCTCTTTTGACCTCACCCTCTCACCGTCCCCCCCTACTCACAAGGCAGGCAATACGCTTGACCTCATCTTTACTAGATGCTGCTCTTCTACTAATCTCACTGCAACTCCCCTCCATGTCTCCGACCACTACTTTGTTTCCTTTTCTCTCTCGCTCTCCTCCCACACTACTCACTCTGCCCCTACACAGATGGTAATGCGCCGCCGCAACCTTCGCTCTCTCTCTCCCACTACTCTCTCCTCTTCCATCCTATCATCTCTTCCCTCTGCTCAATCCTTCTCCCTCCAATCTCCTGATTCTGCCTCCTCAACCCTCCTCTCCTCCCTTTCTGCATCCTTTGACTCTCTGTGTCCCCTATCCTCCCGGCCGGCTCGGTCCTCCCCTCCAGCTCCGTGGCTTGATGACTCATTGCGAGCTCACAGAACAGAGCTCCGGGCAGCGGAGCGGAAATGGAAGAAAACTAAACTCCCTGCCGACCTGGCATCTTTTCACTCCCTCCTCTCTACATTTTCTTCATCTGTTTCTGCTGCTAAGGCCACTTTCTACCACTCTAAATTCCAAGCATCTGCCTCTAACCCTAGGAAGCTCTTTGCCACATTTTCCTCCCTCCTGAATCCTCCCCCCCCCCGCCCCCCCCTCCTCTCTCTCTGTGGATGACTTCGTCAACCACTTTGAAAAGAAGGTTGACGACATTCGATCCTCGTTTGTTAAGTCTAATGACACTGCTGGTCCTACTCACACTGCCCTACCCTATGCTTTGACTTCTTTCTCCCCTCTCTCTCCAGATAAAATCCTGCGACTTGTGACTGCAGGCCGCCCAACAACCTGCCCGCTTGACCCCATCCCCTCCTCTCTTCTCCAGACCATCTCCGGTGACCTTCTCCCCTACCTCACCTCGCTGATCAACTCATCCTTGACCGCTGGCCATGTCCCTTCCGTCTTCAAGAGAGCGAGAGTTGCTCCCCTTCTCAAGAAACCAACACTCGATCCCACTGATGTCAACAACTACAGACCAGTATCCCTTCTTTCTTTTCTTTCCAAAACTATTGAGCGTGCCGTCTTTAGCCAACTCTCTTGCTATCTCTCTCAGAATGACCTTCTTGATCCAAACCAGTCAGGTTTCAGGACTGGTCATTCAACTGAGACTGCTCTTCTCTGTGTCACGGAGGCTCTCCGCACTGCTAAAGCTAACTCTCTCTCCTCTGCTCTTGTCCTTCTAGACCTGTCTGCTGCCTTTGATACTGTGAACCATCAGATCCTCCTCTCCACCCTCTCCGAGCTGGGCATCTCCGGCGCGGCTCACTCCTGGATTGCGTCCTACCTGACCGGTCGCTCCTACCAAGTGGCGTGGCGAGAAGCTGTCTCCGCACCACGTGCTCTCACCACTGGTGTCCCCCAGGGCTCAGTCCTAGGCCCTCTCCTTTTCTCCCTATACACCAAGTCACTTGGCTCTGTCATATCCTCACATGGCCTCTCCTATCATTGCTACGCTGACGATACACAACTAATCTTCTCCTTTCCCCCTTCTGATAACCAGGTGGCGAATCGCATCTCTGCATGTCTGGCAGACATATCAGTATGGATGACGGATCACCACCTCAAGCTGAACCCTGGCAAGACGGAGCTGCTCTTCCTCCCGGGGAAGGACTGCCCGTTCCATGATCTCGCCATCACGGTTGACAACTCCGCTGTGTCCTCCTCCCAGAGTGCGAAGAGCCTAGGCGTGACCCTGGACAACACCCTGTCGTTCTCCGCCAACATCAAGGCGGTGACCCGCTCCTGCAGGTTCATGCTCTACAACATTCGGAGAGTACGACCCTGCCTTACACAGGAAGCGGCACAGGTCCTAATCCAGGCACTTGTCATCTCCCGTCTGGACTACTGCAACTCGCTGTTGGCTGGCCTCCCTGCCTGTGCCATTAAACCCCTACAACTCATCCAGAATGCCGCAGCCCGTCTGGTGTTCAACCTTTCCAAGTTCTCTCACGTCACCCCCCTCCTCCGCACACTCCACTGGCTTCCAGTTGAAGCTCGCATCCGCTACAAGACCATGGTGCTTGCCTATGGAGCAGTGAGGGGAACGGCACCTCTGTACCTTCGGGCTCTGATCAGTCCCTACACCCAAACGAGGGCATTGCGTTCATCCACCTCTGGCCTGCTGGCTCCCCTTCCTCTGCGGAAGCATAGTTCCCGCTCAGCCCAGTCAAAACTGTTCGCTGCTCTGGCACCCCAATGGTGGAACAAGCTCCCTCACGACGCCAGGACAGCGGAGTCACTCACCACCTTCCGGAGGCATTTGAAACCCCACCTCTTTAAGGAATACCTGGGATAGGATAAAGTAATCCTTCTACCCCCCCCAAAATTGTAAAGTGGTTATCCCACTGGCTATAGGGTGAACGCACCAATTGGTGAGTCGCTCTGGATAAGAGCGTCTGCTAAATGACGTAAATGTGCCCTTGAGCAAGGCACTTAACCCTAATTGCTCCTGTAAGTCGCTCTGGATAAGAGCGTCTGCTAAATGACTAAAATGTAAATGTAAATGTATTGTAAATACAACCTATATTTATGTTTATTTATTTTCCCTTTTGTACTTTAACTATTTGCACATCATTACAACACTGTATATAGACATAATATGACATTTGAAATGTCTTCATTCTTTTGTAACTTTTGTGAGTGTAATGTTTACTGTTAATTTATTGTTTATTTCACTTTTATTTATTAGCTATTTCACCTGCTTTGGCAATGTAAACATATGTTTCCCATGCCAATAAAGCCCTTAAATTGAGAGAGAGAGAGAGAGAGAGAGAGAGAGAGAGCGAGAGAGAGAGCGAGAGAGAGAGACAGAGAGAGAGAGAGCGAGAGAGACTGCTCTGGGTGCCATGACTCTTAAATCTACATGTCATATGGGCTGCTTTCATACATCAAAAGACATTGATAGACATATACACCTCAAAGTGTTATGCAACGTTTCTATAATGTAGATCCGGACAAAACCGAATCTTATCTAAGATAACATGATCGTGCCAGACATGTCAAGTTCTGCATGGTGTGTCAAGTTCCTGGGCGAAATACTGGACTACCAGTAATCAAACATCATTCCTAAATGCTATGACATTTACAACACAATTAATTGAGTTCCATGTAAATGTGAAATAAATGTGTTTCGTGACCTTTTGCAGGACACACTAATATATTGTGGATGGAAAGAAAATGAATTTTCTCAGGAATGCAATACTATGGGCTTAAGCCACCTCAGAGGAGCTGAGCAACTCGCTACTGGCTATTTTACATTTACATTTTAGTCATTTAGCAGACGCTCTTATCCAGAGCGACTTACAGGCTATGTCCTTTAATCATTCTCTCGCTGTCCTGCTCCTGTCTACACTGTCACGGTGTATCACTGCTGCGCTACACGCGGTTGTTCTCCACACCCGTCCTCAGGGTTGGGTAGGTTACTTTCTAAAAGTAATCCGTTACAGTTACCTGTCCAAAATTGTAATCAGTAACATAACTTTTGGATTACCCAAGCTCTGTAATGTAATCTGATTACTTTGTTACTTTTAGATTACTTTCCCCTTAAGGCATTAGAAGAAGACAAAAATGAATATTACCAATTGAATGACATCTATTGCAGGATAAATCAATGTTAGAGTTTACATAGCTGGCCATAAATGGATGTTGCATTTTGCTTTATGGGTTGTTTATGTACAGTAGGCTTCTTCTAACCCATTGCTTTCTACTACAGATAATACAATTAGGCTATATCTTTACATTAAAAACCAAAGTCTAAGATTTCCAGTAATTCCAATAATTTAATACTCCTTGATCTTCAAGAATAGGACATGGAAATATGGAAATATAGATTAGCCTAATTGTTTTACATGAGCATAACCCAAAAACTAAGGACATTAGCTGACTACCATGGAGTTGAGTTTAGTCAGCTAAGGACTTATTAGCCTACTCTGTTGTTTATTTTGTTGTCATGGAGGACTGATTGGGTTCATTGCGTTGAGTTGAAAAATAAATGCTGCTCTCATGGAATGGCATGCTTTGAACCCCAAGTGCTATTTGCATGTGAAAAATGTATTGATGCCATATGCTGCATTTGCTCTAGGCCTATTGTTTACGTTTTTGTTGGTGACACTTTGATATCTCGATAATTTGCAGCTGTTCAAGTCTATCAAAAGTGTGCGAGTTTGAGCATGTGTCCGTTAGGACTATGGACATTTATTTTGAATCAGCACGAATGAGATTGAGCAATAAAAGCCCTACTCGTGGTCTTCTTAAATGAAACGTGTTTTTGACAGTATGGAGCACAATACCACGGAGGAGTTTAGAAGGGAGGAACTCCCTCAAACAGTTAATTTTTTTTTTTCAAGATTGGGATATGCACTATGCAGCTCTAGCAGGAGTGCATTTTTAACTGGCTGTTCATTGGTCGCAAAAACAATCGCAGCTTAAGCTTCTTCAATTCAACCATTATTGGGTTAACAGCCATCCACAACAAACACAATCAGTAAGGCGCAAATAGGTAAATGAGAGAGCAGTAGTGTGATTCAAATCAATGCGCTATGTAGGCATCAATAATAAGTGATATCCATATCGCACTGCCTGCAGGCTACATCACTGCTGTCGTTCTTACCTCCAAGCGTTTATTCAAGTTGGATAATCTTTGGATGCCTACAGCAGTTGCACCATTGGAAGACATAGCTTGGACTGTAGCCTACAAAAGCCTATTCCTGCTCTTTTCCCGCAATCCATCAAACACATTTGGTGTGTCATCATAGTGGTCTCTGATTTGTGGTCAGACTCGCTTAGGCGGAAACAAACTTAAACTTGTGCCTTTTTTCAATGCTGATTTGAATGTCATTGAGAAAACAGAAAGGTGTCAAATAATTTTCTGAAATTAAGAGTAATCCTAGAAGTAATCATCTAGTTTTTCAAAAGTATCTGTTATCTGATTACCATAGTTTTGCTGGTAACGTAACAGATTACAGTAAAAACAATGTAATCAGTTACTTGTAACGGATTACATGTCATCCGTTACTCCCCAACCCTGAGATTATTTACTTACTGAACCACCACACTCATAAAGACATCTGCCTTTGAATGTTTGATTCTTTGTACTTAAAGTAAAGATTAATCCATTTTGAATGTTATATTGTTTTTGTGCATCTCTGAGCGATGTTCTATCGATTCCCTGGGTCAATACATGTTTTCATGTGTATCTGAGATATCGCCGTTAAAGCAGGCAGAAATTTGGCCGGTATGACGTAGCACTGAGATAAAGCCGCACTGGAAATTAATAGGAATACGACTTTTAGATTGCAAAAACGTCCATCGTACATGTCAGATTTCAATACTGGCGGTTGTCATAATGCGGTAGGTTGTCGTCTCTTGAATGAGCCATTGATCATATTTTTGCGATATTCCTACCTCAAGAAATGTCTAATTTTGTATTTGTCTTTTTTTGGGTATTTTCTTAGTGTTATTTTTAAACCCTTTTTTCTCCCCAATTTCGTGGGATCCAATTGGTAGTTACAGTCTTGTCCCATCGCTGCAACTCCCGTACGGACTCGGGAGAGGCGAAGGTCGAGACATGCGTCCTCCGAAATACAACCCAGCCGAGCCGCACTGCTTCTTGACACAATGTGTCGGAGGAAACACCATACACCTGGCGACTGTGTCAGCGTGCACTGCGCCCAGCCAGCCACAGGAGTCACTAGTGCGCGATGGGACAAGAATATCCAATTGTGCGACGCCCCATGGGTCTCCCGGTCACAGCCGGCTGCGACAGAGCCTGGACTCGAACCAGGATCTCTAGTGGCACAGCTAGCCATGAAATGTGTAATTTAACAGAGGTTCTAATGTCGTCCGCATGCTTCCCAGCCGAAACACTTTAGGACTTCAGTAAGGTTTTTTGGGGTTGTTTGGGCACACAATATATTTTTTGGGGCAAGCCCAAGTCGGTAGCCCAAGTCTATGCCCCTTTGTCGGTGACTGGTCAACAGTAGGAATTCTTCAGTAAAGCCTTTGTTGTCATTTAATGAGAGACTCGTTTTCGTGCACACAACAAAGATTTCTTAAGTTATCTTAGATTCATTCTGACTATTTTGAGGAAGTGTTTACTGGCTATGGCGTCTCAAAATGGACAAACAGTACTATTGCCACTTTATTTTCGTTTTTCAAGCAAAGGTCTTTTAAGTAGTATGCGAATACACTCGTTCGGTTCGCCTAGGCGACTTTGGCTAGCCACCAGCCGAACTGAAGCATGCTGACGCCTTTACACATTTCTCCTATTTGTCTGCCTCTTCAGTCCAGGGTGCATTGCATGGTGCCATTGCAAATGCCAGACTCCACTCTGTGAGGCACATACAGGTTGAACATGGTGAGATTGTAGACTCCTAAATTGATAGCGCAGCTTGTTTAGGCGATTTTACAGCTAACTAGCTACTGACTTTGGTATTATTGTGTGTAGCTACGTTTGCTAGCCAGTCCATAGAGACAGAATTGCATTGTGGGTTTTGTAGTCGACTTGAGCTGCAACAGATTTCCACAACAATTTTCACGTCGCTACCAACCTTATTATAATGACAAAATGAAACATTTGTTCCAAAAAATATTGTTCTCACATATTAGTGTTATGTAACACTGTAAATTATAGGAATGAGTGGTTTTGGGTGGATTTTTCCTTTAATGCAGTATTAATTGATATTGTGTTCGCTGGGATGGTGGAAAGAGGATGGGGTGGATGAGAAGATGGCCACACCAGGTGGAGAATGAATAAGTCATGTCTGGGGGCTGACCAAGGTCCTGCTGGGGTTGTTGTGTAAGTGCACAAATAAGTCAGACACAGGGCCTAAAATTTACTTTTTGGTCCACCAGCCACTGTGGCAGGTAGATTAAAAAATCTACCAACAACTCAGATATTTTACCAGCCAAAATTAAAAAAAACGTCTTGCTAAAATTACACCAACAAAACACAAATAAACAGATGAGCATGCTTTGTAATGTTTCTAAAAACAATAAATCTATTACTAGTAAGAAGTAATGTGGTATTTTGTTTAATTTCATTTAATATTTTATGACCTGAGTCTTTTAACCAAAATATCACAGATGAGACAAACATTTTCACCTGCCCCTTTAAGGGTGGGAGGATACCGTGGTAGCGTGACTCAAGTCATGTTTGTGCCTGTGAGATTGAGAGCGTAGCTGCAGTCCAAACCCATAATTTTTACCCCCTCAGCCCTCGCACTAGCCACTTTCTCTTGGGGGAATCACCGTCGAAACCGAATGCGGTTTGATTGCCATCTTAAGTGGTCCAATTCACAAACGTTGCCCCCTCGGCCCTCGATTTAGCTCGACAGAGCGAGTGAAGAACTTTGATCACTTGTGGAGTTGATATGACCCACAATTCAATGCAAACTGTAGTCACGTGTCAAACTCCAGTGGCTGCGAAGTGTCAACTTTTATCAACACGGCTGCATTTTCGGCATGTCAGACAACATTATAATGCTAGCTTGTTAAAAAAGATATATACATTTAATTGATTTTAGCGTTGGCAAATTGGCTTAGTCTCGTAGTGCGGACCCTATAAAACGAAGGTAGCTTCATAAACATATTTTGGGGAATTCTGAAATGTATTGGAATAAATGACCAAACTATAAAACTAGCTTGCCAGCTATGGGTAGCTAGCTACCTTACAGGATTGCTAGCTAGCTACGTTAGCTAGCTAGGTACATTAATAGCTATAGGTTGGTTGTTTTTAAGCTCAACTTCAAGATTTCCAACAAGGACGTTGCCTCTCCAAACATCACTCTCCCTTGCTTGGGCAAAGGACATTTAAGGTACACTCAGATGTAAAACATTATTCAAGGGCTGAGGGTTTAGGGCCGAGGGCTGTCTACTTTGAGTTTGGACTGAAGCCCCTTACTAGTAGCTGCCTTGTCTTTTCTTCCCTAGCAGTTGAAACTCAAACATTGAAAAACAACCTAGCTTGTGAACAAAACAATGTAAATAGCCAAGAAACACAAGGACAAAGTTTCACTTCAGTAGACTTTAGTTTCAAGTAAATTAGACCGACTTTTATGCCTGTGCGCAGTGCACCTAAAAATGAATCTTTCACTCAGCTTTTCACGTGCGCACAGTCCCCTGCCAGGCAGTGTTGAAGCGCGAGGTGGGATAGGCTATAGGATTCGTAGTTCTTTGACTTTGTGCGATGAATTTACCAGCTATGAAAGAAAACGGCAGAAATACTTTGAAAACAGTTACTGCAGTATTTATTTTGCTATAAATGTCATCATACTTGACTATTTTTATTCACAGATGCAAGTGAAATGCTCGCACTGTGGAGACCTGACCACCCGCCAACGTGACTGGTGAAATAGACATCTTACCCGCCAATGTCAAAATCTACACGCGTTTTCATTTGGCGGGTGGCGGTTGTTAATTTTAGGCCCTGATCATACATAAGTGTTTGATACCAATTGATTTACATCAACCTAGCACAGAAATTTACCAATTCACTTTGGGCCTCATAAACCACTTTGTCTATAAAACACAAAATAGTTGCTTCATATTTGTTGTATATGACTAATGACACATGGATATCAATGAATGTAGTAAGTGGATGATGTTTATGTATGTGTGATCCATAAACACTATCATTGACTGGAGCAAAGTAATGAGAGTTGTATTGATCCTGCAGCACTAGGTCCTCCTGTGGGGGTCAGCAGAGGTAGAGTAGTACTCACTATTGGGAAGAGTCATTGAGCTGGTATTCTCGGGCGCGGTTGAAGCACTCCTGGATGCCGGAGTCCGACCACAGGCGGGTCATAGCCCCCAGGAGCTCAGGAGAGTAGGGCTCAGTGTCCTCCATACGACTCACCACGTCACACACCATCTTAGCATCAGCCTGAGGAGGGAGAAGAACAACAGGTACGTTATGTATAGCACTTCAAATACAGTACATTTACGTAATTTAGCAGACACCCTTATCCAGAGCGACTTACAGGAGCAATTAGGGTTAAGTGCCTTGCTCAAGGGCACATCGACAGATTTGTCACCTAGTCGGCTCAGGGATTTAAACCAGCAACCTTTCGGTTACTTGCCCAACACTCTTAACCACTAGGCTACCTGCCACCCAATACACACAAGCCTGTAGAGAGGAAAACATCAGCCTGTAGATAGGAACAGATACAGCACTCACATTAAGTGTCCATAACACAGAATAAAACCAGAGTTATTTCTTGTGCAGAGATAATAAGAATTCTAAAATTACAGTGTAAATCGAAAATACCCTTACCAAAAAAAAATGCTGTTAGTATTTGATCCCCTGCTGATTTTGTACGTTTGCCCACTGACAGAGAAATGATCAGTCTATAATTTTTATGGTAGGTTTATTTGAACAGTGAGAGACAGAATAACAACAAAGAAATCCAGAAAAACGCATGTCAAAAATTTTATAAATTGATTTGCATTTTAATGAGGGAAATAAGTATTTGACCCCTCTGCAAAATATGACTTAGTACTTGGTGGCAAAACCCTTGTTGGCAATCACAGAGGTCAGACGTTTCTTGTAGTTGGCCACCAGGTTTGCACACATCTCAGGAGGGATTTTGTTCCACTCCTCTTTGCAGATCTTCTCCAAGTCATTAAGGTTTCGAGGCTGACGTTTGGCAACTCGAATCTTCAGCTCCCTCCACAGATTTTCTATGGGATTAAGGTCTGGAGACTGGCTAGGCCACTCCAGGACCTTAATGTGCTTCTTCTTGAGCCACTCCTTTGTTGCCTTGGCCGTGTGTTTTGGGTCATTGTCATGCTGGAATACCCATCCACGACCCATTTTCAATGCCCTGGCTGAGGGAAGGAGGTTCTCACCCAAGATTTGACGGTACATGGCCCCGTCCATCGTCCCTTTGATGCGGTGAAGTTGTCCTGTCCCCTAAGCAGAAAAACACCCCCAAAGCATAATGTTTCCACCTCCATGTTTGACGGTGGGGATGGTGTTCTTGGGGTCATAGGCAGCATTCCTCCTCCTCCAAACACGGCGAGTTGAGTTGATGCCAAAGAGCTCCCTTTTGATCTCATCTGACCACAACACTTTCACCCAGTTCTCCTCTGAATCATTCAGATGTTCATTGGCAAACTTCAGACGGGCATGTATATATGCTTTCTTGAGCAGGGGGACCTTGCGGGCGCTGCAGGATTTCAGTCCTTCACGGCGTAGTGTGTTACCAATAGTTTTCTTGGTGACTATGGTCCTAGCTTCCTTGAGATCATTGACAAGATCCTCCCGTGTAGTTCTGGGCTGATTCCGTTCTCATGATCATTGCAACTATACGAGGTGAGATCTTGCATGGAGCCCCAGGCCGAGGGAGATTGACAGTTATTTTGTGTTTCTTCCATTTGAGAATAATCGCACCAACTGTTGTCACCTTCTCACCAAGCTGCTTGGCGATGGTCTTGTAGCCCATTCCAGCCTTGTGTAGGTCTACAATCTTGTCCCTGACATCATTGGAGAGCTCTTTGGTCTTGGCCATGGTGGAGAGTTTGGAATCTTATTGATTGATTGCTTCTGTGGACAGGTGTCTTTTATACAGGTAACAAGATGAGATTAGAAGCATTCTCTTTAAGAGTGTGCTCCTAATCTCAGCTCGTTACCTGTATAAAAGACACCTGGGAGCCAGAAATCTTTCTGATTGAGAGGGGGTCAAATACTTATTTCTCTCATTAAAATGCAAATCAATTTATAACATTTTTGACATGCGTTTTTCTGCTTTTTGTTGTTGTTATTCTGTCTCTCACTGTTCAAATAAACCTACCATTAAAATTATAGACTGATCATTTCTTTGTCAGTGGGCAAACGTACAAAATCAGCAGGGGATCAAATACTTTTTTCCCTCACTGTAACTGTAGTGTGCTGCAAATACTGCGTCCAAAATAACACCGTTGTGTTTACTGCAGTAATTTTGCAGTGTAACTGCAGTTACAGTGCAGTATAATTGCAGTTCAACTCCAGTACACTGCAGTTATTCTGCAATTACTGCGTCCAAAATACCACAGTCGACTGCAGTTACTGCACTTTTACTGCAGTTTCAAATCTGCATTCTTTTTTTGTAAGTTTAGAGATATCTAATCTAGGCGCTGAAATGAAATAACTGTTTTTCATTCCACTAGTGATTTGGCATGGGTCCTCAGATCCTCAAAAAGTTCCACAGCTGCACCATCGAGAGCATCCTGACTGGTTGCATCATCGACTGGTATGGCAACTGCTCGTTCTCCAACCGTAAGCCACTACAGAGGGTAGTGCGTACGGCCCAGTACATCACTGTGGCCAAGCTTCCTGCCATCCAGGACCTCTATACCAGGCGGTGTCAGAGGAAGGCCCTAAAAACTGTCAAAGGCTTCTTAACAGCTTCTACCCCCAATCCATAAGACTCCTAAACAGCTAATTATGGCTACCCGGACTATTTGCATTGGAGCGTGATAACATAGTAGTGTAGGGAATCATTGACATGTGTGCCCTCTCTGAATGTCCATGTGCAGTTGAGACCCACCACAGAGTTTGACTGACAGGCTCTAGTATGTGCTGGGACATGCTACAGCTTTGACACAACAGCTTCAGCCTGTCTGTCTGTCACTCACAGCACCTATCAGGTACCTAGTTACCAACAGAGTAAAGGTCATGGGGCGTCACTAAGAAGGGAAAAAAAAATCCTCAGTCTCTATGTTTCACCAGCTGCTGCTCTGAAGCTGATCAATATCCAGAATCATTGATAATGATCTACACACCGGACACACACACCTGCAATCTCCTCTATAATTTTAGTAATTTAGCAGACACTCTTATCCAGAGCGACTTACAGTTAGTGAGTGCATACATTTTTATACTGGCCCCCCGTGGGAAACAAACCCACAACCCTGGCGTTGCAAGAGCCATGCTCTACCAACTGAGCTACAAGACGAGGGATGAGGATGTTACGTCAAAAAAATAAACAGTGCTTTCTCCCTTCCTCTAATCTCCTCACTTGCTCAACACTTCCCCTCCTTACATAATTGCCCTGATGTCCTTCTTACTTCTTTATGTAGCATTGCTCCAAAGTTACACTCCAACACAAAGCCACGCAGTGTCTGCAGCCAAGGTCTTGAAAAGAGCGTTTTGTTCCTTTTAGCAGGAGAGCCGGGCAGCTTAGCTGTGACAAAGCCCAGCATTTTAGGTCAGACTCACCCTGCTGTCCTAACCTGGGGGAAAGAGGCTAGACCAGCCAGAGGGAGGAACACGTCAACCCTAATCAGCACAAAAACAAGCGTGAGAAATAGAGAATAGTTTTAATAAGGGGAGAGAGAGAAAATGAGAATCAGGTTGGAATCTCAGGAGATTCTCTCTATGCCATACAGTATTAAACCTGGTGGGACAGAGAGACTGCTGTGTTCACATCAACACGAAATGCCTGGAGACATCTGGAACCCAGCACAGGAGAACTGACAGGAACTGCTATCACCATTAAGGTCTGACACACTAAAATACATCTCACTGTGAGAAACTGAGACTAGGAAACCAATAAGCTCCAGCTGTAATATTACCATACCACCTGTATGGAGAGTGTGGTAAGCTGAGCCAAATGGTTAGTTGAGTCACCCATTGTTTATAGGAAACCATACACAAAAGTAATCATGTGGCCAAATATTTACTAAGATGTCATCATTTCATGGAGTCTGAAGAAACCACATAGAAAAAGTGGTAAGCAAGTTAGGTCCAAAACACTGATTTTCACAAAGTCAAATTAATGTATTGTGTTATAGGTTTCATGATGCTTGTATCTAAACCAAAGTAGATACATCAGTTGGGGTCCCTATAAGCATCAATAAGAGGTCCTAAACCTACTCTTAGAAAAAAGCTTTCCAAAAGGGTTCTTCCACTGTGCCCATTAAACCCCTACAACTCATCCAGAATGCCGCAGCCCGTCTGGTGTTCAACCTTCCCAAGTTCTCTCACGTCACCCCGCTCCTCTGCACACTCCACTGGCTTCCAGTTGAAGCTCGCATCTACTACAAGACCATGGTGCTTGCCTACGGAGCTGTGAGGGGAACGGCACCTCCATACCTTCAGGCTCTGATCAGTCCCTACACCCAAATGAGGGCATTGCGTTCATCCACCTCTGGCCAGCTGGCCCCCCTACCTCTGCGGAAGCACAGTTCCCGCTCAGCCCAGTCAAAACTGTTCGCTGCTCTGGCACCCCAATGGTGGAACAAGCACCCTCACGACGCCAGGACAGCGGAGTCACTCACCACCTTCCGGAGACACTTGAAACCCCACCTCTTTAAGGAATACCTGGGATAGGATAAAGTAATCCTTCTACCCTGTCTGTAACTTCTTCTTTAAGAGGCTCCTCTGTCCTCCACTCGTTACCTGTATTAATGGCACCTGTTTGAACTTGTTATCAGTATAAAAGACACCTGTCCACAACCTCAAACAGTCACACTCCAAACTCCACTATGGCCAAGACCAAAGAGCTGTCAAAGGACACCAGAAACAAAATTGTAGACCTGCACCAGGCTGGGAAGACTGGATCTGCAATAGGTAAGCAGCTTGGTTTGAAGAAATCAACTGTGGGAGCAATTATTAGGAAATGGAAGACATACAAGACCACTGATAATCTCCCTCGATCTGGTCTCCACGCAAGATCTCACCCCGTGGGGTCAAAATGATCACAAGAACGGTGAGCAAAAATCCCAGAACCACACGGGGGGACCTAGTGAATGACCTGCAGAGAGCTGGGACCAAAGTAACAAAGCCTACCATCAGTAACACACTACGCCGCCAGGGACTCAAATCCTGCAGTGCCAGACGTGTCCCCCTGCTTAAGCCAGTACATGTCCAGGCCCATCTGAAGTTAGCTAGAGTGCATTTGGATGATCCAGAAGAGGATTGGGAGAATGTCATATGGTCAGATGAAACCAAAATATAACTTTTTGGTAAAAACTCAACTCGTCGTGTTTGGAGGACAAAGAATGCTAAGTTGCATCCAAAGAACACCATACCTACTGTGAAGCATGGGGGTGGAAACATCATGCTTTGGGGCTTTTTTCTGCAAAGGGACCAGGACGACTGATCCGTGTAAAGGAAAGAATGAATGGGGCCATGTATCGTGAGATTTTGAGTGAAAACCTCCTTCCATTAGCAAGGGCATTGAAGATGAAACGTGGCTGGGTCTTTCAGCATGACAATGATCCCAAACACACCGCCCGGGCAACGAAGGAGTGGCTTCGTAAGAAGCATTTCAAGGTCCTGCAGTCTCCAGATCTCAACCCCATAGAAAATCTTTGGAGGGAGTTGAAAGTCCGTGTTGCCCAGCGACAGCCCCAAAACATCACTGCTCTAGAGGAGATCTGCATGGAGGAATGGGCCAAAATACCAGCAACAGTGTGTGAAAACCTTGTGAAGACTTACAGAAAACGTTTGACCTGTGTCATTGCCAACAAAGGGTATATAACAAAGTATTGAGAAACTTTTGATATTGACCAAATACTTATTTTCCACCATAATTTGCAAATAAATTCATTAAAAATCCTACAATGTGATTTTATGGATTTTTTTTCTCATTTTGTCTGTCATAGTTGACGTGTACCTATGATGAAAATTACAGGCCTCTCTCATCTTTTTAAGTGGGAGAACTTGCACAATTGGTGGCTGACTAAATACTTTTTCCCCCCACTGTAGAACCCTTTTTGGTTCCAGGTAGAACCCTTTTGGGTTCCATGTAGAAACCTCTGTGTTTCTACCTGGAACCAAAAAGGGTTTTTCAAAGGGTTTTTCCAGAGCAACTTACAGTTAGTGAGTGCATACATTTTCATACTGCCCCCCGTGGGAATCAAACCCAGAACCCTGGCGTTGCAAACGCCATGCTCTACCAACTGAGCTACACGGGACTTTAATTAATGCAAGGTGGAATCTTTCAATATAATGATGATGGTTCAACGTATTAAATGCTTCAGCTTAGGTTTGGTACATTTCCCTGTTCAAATAAATCATAAATCAGTTCCAAAAGTCTTGTTACAGTGTTTGCATTCAAGGTCAGGATATAATATAAGGGTATTAGCATTCAGCAGTAAATTCACTTGAAAGTGCCATCCAGAGTGCAAATTAGACTGTGACATTCGGGGGAGTCAAAATTCATTTTTACAGGACCTCCTACACATTTCTTTATGGCCTTTATAGCAAAGACTGTAAACATGTATTACATTTTAATGTGCCATTAACAAAACCAGTCGTGATGTTTTCATCTGATTGTCAAACAAATCACTTCAAAAACTAGGTGAAGTAGGTTACCTGCACATGTTCGTCTACTCCAGAATAAGTCCAGCATCCGAACATTGCTCTGTGCACCCACCATTTGAATGGAAAGGGACATTATTACAAACACCATAAGAGTAATGACATTCAGCCTGCAAAGTGGCATGTATTATGGATTCAAGGGAAGCCAGGCTTCCACAAACATTTTTACAATAAAAAAACAAACGTTACAATTATTTTTCATTCGTGTCTATCCTTGTTTCATCATTTTCCTTCAATTCGCAAAAGGGTGAATATATTTCACCTGAGAAAGCATCAGAGTGAGGCAAACAGTGCGCCTGATAGGTCGTCTCTGAATTTAATGACAATTTTGACCAAGACGCGCACCGACAGTCTTAATATCTGTAATCCATGTCTCTTAAGCTGTCTGGCCAAAAATAATGACATGTTATAATCTTTTTGGCCAGACAGCATCAGATACATGGGCTAAACATACTAAGACAGAGGGGCGCTGTTTCGCTCGCTCGGATACGTTCTCAGGTGAGATTGATAAATCTTGCTGTAGGTGCGCGTCTTGGTCAAAATTATAAATATATTCAGTGTTAAGCTCGCTGCCATTGGACTCTGGAGAAGTGGAAACGCCTTCTCTGGAGTGATGAATCACACCTCACCATCTGGCAGTCCAACGGACTACCTGCCCCAATGCATAGTGCCAACTGTAAAGTTTGGTGGAGGAGGAATAATGGTCTGGGGCTGTTTTTCATGTTTCGGGCTAGGCCCCTTAGTTCCAGTGAAGTGAAATCTTAACGCTACAGCATATTTTTTACATTTTAGTCATTTAGCAGACACTCTTATCCAGAGCGACTTACAGTTAGTGAGTGCATACATTTTCATACTGGCCCTCCGTGGGAAACAAACCCACAACCCTGGCGTTGCAAGCACCATGCTCTACCAGCAGAGCTACAGAATGACATTCTAGACGATTTTGTGCTTCCAACTTTGTGGCAACAGTTTGGGGAAGGCCCTTTCCTGTTTCAGCATGACAATGCCCCTGTGCACAATGCGAGGTCTATACAGAAATGATTTGTCGAGATCGGTGTGGAAGAACTTGACTGGCCTGCACAGAGCCCTGACCTCAACCCCATCGAACACCTTTGGGATGAATTGGAACACCGACTGCGAGCCAGGCCTAATCGCCTAACATCAATGCTTGACGTCACTAATGCTCTTGTGGCTGAATGGAAGCAAGTCCCCGCAGAAATGTTCCAACATCTAGTGGAACGCCTTCCCAGAAGAGTGGAGGCTGTTTTAGCAGCAAAGGGGGGACCAACTCTGTATTAATGCCCATGATTTTGGAATGAGATGTTCGACGAGCAGGTGTCCTCATCCTTTTGGCCATGTAGTGTATGTATTGCGATTTCTCACGATTCGATACTGAAATTCCTTTGTCATTTGATGTTCCAAACATATTTCTCACTATATGTCTGTTGCAGAAAGACAAGAGAGCATGATATTTAAAAACAAATCAGTCATGGAAATAAAAGTGCTGAAAACATGTTGGCTCACTATTTAAAAAGAAGAAAAGCTATAGGATGAAAAATTATGGAGTTTTGGCGCAGGTATAGCCGACTACTGCTAGCTAATGCTACGTAGATTGAAATTATTTTTACAAATTGATACTTGGAGTCAAAATAATACTGCGATATGTAACTGTAATGATGTTTTCCCCATCACCCTATTTTTCTACATAAAATGAGGCACACATGGATCATGGGGACTGTGATCGCCTATTGAATTTAAATCAGTTTCAAACAAACACATCATAGCGAGTCATTATCACCCTTGTGCCAGGCTGGGGAGAATAGAGCAATCTTCATCAGCATTAATTCATTAGAGAAAGCAGGCTCCCTTTAAAGGGATGCTGAAGGGATTTGAATAATGTATATCGCCCTCTCTCTCTCTCCATGAAAAAGAGACGGTCCACATTCCTTACTCCCCCTGAATCCTAAATTGACATTTTCCAAAGGGAAAAGAAGAAAACCTGATAGCACCTTAATACATCAACCTCATCCCACCTTTGCAGTGAGGAAACCTATGAACCATGATATTATTAGTGTGAACTGTGGTGCATTTTAAACTCCATGGGCCAGTCTAGTCAAATTGTCCTCCATTCATTTAGTGCCAACGCAGCAACAGAGGTGACCTTTCCTTC
Source organism: Coregonus lavaretus (assembly GCF_964263955.1). Taxonomy (NCBI): domain Eukaryota; kingdom Metazoa; phylum Chordata; class Actinopteri; order Salmoniformes; family Salmonidae; genus Coregonus; species Coregonus lavaretus. The sequence goes on along the minus strand of NC_139996.1, from coordinate 33,722,680 downwards.
CTAATTAGGGCAGGGCCATCAGAGGCGATCTACTTCCTGCTGAGATATATGGTCCCTGGTCTATCTCTGAGCCTGGCTGCACCCTGCCTGCTCCCTACTCCTGTGTGGGCCCACATCAAACAGGTGACTCCCTGCCTGCCTGGCTGCCCTTCTCACCCAGCCCTGTGAGATCCAGCATCAGCACCACTACTCCCCAGCACCAGCACAGATTAGGATTAAAATAAGGCCGCAAAGTGCCTGTTTATTGGTATTATAATAATCCGTTCTCAGACTGTATCACTACAACACCCCATGTTCTACTGTACTCCCATTCTAAGCTACTGTTATCTTATCTTCAAAAATACATATTTTGATCACAGCTCAAAACTGAGGATTAGGATAGTGATTGGGATAAAGGGGTGCAGGTTTAATGTAATTTAGGAAATGTTTAGGCTTCATACAGTACTATACTAGCCTGGTCCCAGATCTGCTCTGTGGTAGACGCCTGCACTGAGTTCTTCAGATGGAGAGATGCTACTCTGATTACAGCAGAACCACAGCAGAGGCTGTTTAACCACCCCCTGGAGCCTCCACTACTGGCCTAGAACAGATAAGGATACAGAAAATATTGATCACTTCAGTTTACGTCCCTCCCTTTACCACATGCTGTGTACTGTACTGTACAGTAACTATACAGAGGGATGAGGGGTCTGTGGACAAACCGTCATGCCACATTACGATTAAACAGTGGGCTGTGGTCAAATGGCTGCTTCCTCTTCCTCTCCCAGGAGAGACCAGTGGTCTGATCCAATTTCCTGAGACCAAGCTCTGATATTACATGAACAGTTATTTTCATAAACAATTATATACTTAGGGCCCTAGAAAATCATTTTTCCATTTCGTTTTTCCAGATTTCAGTTTTCCCCAGTTTTTTCAGGGTTTCGCTCTATAAATCACACTTTTTAATAAAACAAAAAACAACAATGCTTAAACCACATCAGGAGACCACTTTTGAAAATCTAAGAAATGTAGATTTTTGGGTGTAGTTACCCTGTAATTCAAGTGTGCACCAGCCAAAGACCATTGTTTGGTTAGCAATGTTTCTGTAGTGCTCATGTGATTGCAGAGTTTGCAAAACAAATGGCCACTGGATTGATGCAAAGAATCATGATATCATTCTGACAGGTAAGCATAGACTACTTTGTAGTTTACATTTAATTGAGAAGGTTTTTGGGAACCTTTCCATCTACCAGAAGACGGTAGTCATTACATTAGCATCATCGCTAATGGCTACACAAAGTGGTAGACAAACGTGCACACACATACAGTGAGGGAAAAAAGTATTTGATCCCCTGCTGATTTTGTACATGTGCCCACTGACAAAGAAATGATCAGTCTATCATTTTAATGGTAGGTTTATTTGAACAGTGAGAGACAGAATAACAACAAAAAAATCCAGAAAAACGCATGTAAAAAATGTTATAAATTGATTTGCATTTTAATGAGGGAAATAAGTATTTGACCCCCTCTCAATCAGAAAGATTTCTGGCTCCCAGGTGTCTTTTATACAGGTAACGAGCTGAGATTAGGAGCACACTCTTAAAGGGAGTGCTCCTAATCTCAGCTTGTTACCTGTATAAAAGACACCTGTCCACAGAAGCAATCAATCAATCAGATTCCAAACTCTCCACCATGGTCAAGACCAAAGAGCTCTCCAAGGATGTCAGGGACAAGATTGTAGACCTACACAAGGCTGGAATGGGCTACAAGACCATCGCCAAGCAGCTTGGTGAGAAGGTGACAACAGTTGGTGCGATTATTCGCAAATGGAAGAAACACAAAAGCACTGTCAATCTCCCTCGGCCTGGGACTCCATGCAAGATCTCACCTCGTGGAGTTGCAATGATCATGAGAACGGTGAGGAATCAGCCCAGAACTAAACGGAAGGATCTTGTCAATGATCTCAAGGCAGCTGGGACCATAGTCACCAAGAAAACAATTGGTAATAATATGCCATTTAGCAGACGCTTTTATCCAAAGCGACTTACAGTCATGTGTGCATACATTTTTACGTATGGATGGTCCCGGGGATCGAACCCACTACTCCGGCGTTATAAGCGCCATGCTCTACCAATTGAGCTACAGGTAACACACTACGCCGTGAAGGACTGAAATCCTGCAGCGCCTGCAAGGTCCCCCTGCTCAAGAAAGCACATATACAGGGCCGTTTGAAATTTGCCAATGAACATCTGAATGATTCAGAGGAGAACTGGGTGAAAGTGTTCTGGTCAGATGAGACCAAAATGGAGCTCTTTGGCATCAACTCAACTCGCCGTGTTTGGAGGAGGAGAAATGCTGCCTATGACCCCAAGAACATCATCCCCACCGTCAAACATGGAGGTGGAAACATTATGCTTTGGGGGTGTTTTTCTGCTAAGGGGACAGGACAACTTCACCGCATCAAAGGGACGATGGACGGGGCAATGTTTTGCAGAGGGGTCAAATACTTATTTTTCTCATTAAAATGCAAATCAATTTATAAAAAAAATTCTGGATTTTTTTGTTGTTATTCTGTCTCTCACTGTTCAAATAAACCTACCATTAAAATTATAGACTGATCATTTCTTTGTCAGTGGGCAAACGTACAAAATCAGCAGGGGATCAATTACTTTTTTCCCTCACTGTATAGGGGCATTCCTGTGCCGTTGCCTCTTCAGAAAGTTGAAGGAAAATACGAATCACTGATGCATTTGTTCATGTCTTATGATAATCTTGGGCAAATTAATAACTTTTCGAATAAATTCAATTCATTTGGTTGATTTCCTACAAAGTTCAATAATTTTTTTACTGTATGGTTTCTGTGATACCGTCCGCGTTCTCTGCAATGCCAATTTTATAGGGCCCTATATACTGCCTTTCTCTGTCTCTTTCCTCTCTTTTATTCTCTGTGTTTGTGAATAGGGCCTCCAGATGGAGAGGGAGGCCAGTGAGTGGATATCTTTCTGTGAGCAGCACAGTTGAATTAGCAATGAAGGAAAAGGTCAAAGATCAATGCTCAACAGCATTAGCTGTCCTGGGGCACAACATGGATATTCTTCAGGAAGGTCAATGCAGCCGTCACTGCGGAGCTCCATGTGAAAACCAAATGGCCCCCGGTATCGACATCTATGATAATCACCTGGCCACACATAACTGTAGAGCATAATCCAGCAGAGAAGAATGTAGCTGAAGGTAAACCAGAACGCAGCCAGAAAAAGTTCACTGTGATCAATAGCTCTGCGTGGTAACCCTATAGCCATCATGACAGCATTGCCTCTTATTTAATATATTCAATAGAAAATAACATAGTACATTAGAATAAAATATCTACAGTTGTGCTCAAAGCACACGTTATGCCATCCATGTCGAAGGTGAGGTGTGTCCTTCTCTGTATGTATGCATGTATGGTGACACGGACATCACAGTAGACAGTGTCCACTGAAACATGGCTTCCTTCACTTCCCATTTCTTCACCTTTCTCCCTCTATCCCTCCCTCCAAATGTATATCTCAACCCCTTATGTCCTTCATTACCACTCCCTTCTCCTTTCTTTCTTAACCCCTCCATTTCCCTGTGTGTTTTTTCAATCACCTCTTAAACCTCTCCCACCCTCTCTGGACGGACTAGATTGTTATGTCATCACACTTCACGCTTCTGATTCACAGAGAGGCATAGTGCCTTTTCTAAATGGACACTGAATTGAAACGACACACAAGTCAGATATCTACTACACCCCTCACTGCTGCCAGCCCTCCACTTCATTATCGTCTCTCTTTCTCTGTCGCTTGCTCACTGGTTCCACCCTCCCTCCCCTTTCACTCCTCTGCATCATGTGACATTCAGCTCCAGTTACCATGGTTATCAGGCCCTTCCTGGGGAATGCGATCTTGGGTCTGATGCTCACTCTACCTCTCTCCCTCCCTCTCTCTCAACACCCTCCTTACTCCGCTCTCACCTTTCTCCTACCTCTGTGCCTCCCATGGCAGCTGCTGAATTATTGATCTGATAAAATATTTAACTGTTATTCTGCTTTCCTGCAGTTGCGGCCTAATGGTTGTCAGCCTTAAAGGCCCGACTGCGAGCCAGGCCTAATCGCCCAACATCAGTGCCCAACCTCACTAATGCTTTTGTGGCTGAATGGACGCAAGTCCCAGCAGCAATGTTCCAACATCTAGTGGAAAGCCTTCCCAGAAGAGTGGAGGCTGTTATAGCAGCAAAGGGGGGACCAACTCCATATTAATGCCCATGATTTTGGAATGAGATGTTCGACGAGCAGGTGTCCTTTTGGCCATGTAGTGTACTTCCGCTTATCATTGGCTCTCATCCAGTAAGGATGAGCAGACACAGCTCTCTATGGCTCTCAGTCAGTTCCAAGGCATGTCATTGCACAAGAGAAGAGAGTATTTCCATTGATTCACTTTTCATTTCTCAATATTCCCCCTCATGGTGATGCCTGGCCCTCCCAGTCCCCTCATGTTGGATGATGGCTCCACCACGCCCCCAGCCTCCAAGTTCAGCCGTAGCCACCAAATGGAGCCCCTGCATGAGCCCTTCTATATCCAGTCGGTGAGAACCCACTCTAACTTTCACCTGTCATGACTTTCCTGACAGTGGATCAAAGGACACATCAGCTAGGCAAATGTTTGAAGATAGCCAGACCCCCTCTCTCCCACAGAAGAGGGGAAGGGGGGCTGTGCCGGTCTTGACAGCTTAACGCCCTGTCATAAATAGTTTCTAACTTTCCCTCTCTGCCCTGCAGTATTGGGAAAGAAACTCCTTTTGTTACAGAGAGTGTGTCCTAAAAACTCTAACATCAAAAGATTGAATCGTACTACACCGGCTCTGACGCTCGTCGGATGTGGAAGGGCTTGAAAACTATTACAGACTACAAAGGGAAGCACAGCCACGAGCTGCCCAGTGACACAAGCCTACCAGACGAGCTAAACCACTTCTATGCCCGCTTCGAGGCAAGCAACACCGAAGCATGCATGAGAGCACCAGCTGTTCCGGATGACTATGTGATCACGCTCTCCATAGCCGATGTGAGTAAGACTTTTAAGCAGGTCAACATTCACAAGGCCGCAGGGCCAGATGGATTACCAGTACGTGTACTCCGAGCATGTGCTGACCAACTGGCAAGTGTCTTCACCGACATTTTCAACATGTCCCTGACTGAGTCTGTAATACCAACATGTTTCAAGCAGACCACCATAGTCCCCTGCCCAAGGACACTAAGATAACCTGTCTAAATGACTACCGACCCGTAGCACTGACGTCTGTAGCCATGAAGTGCTTTGAAAGGCTGGTCATGGCTCACATCAACACCATTATCCCAGAAACACTAGACCCACTCCAATTTGCATACCGCCCCAACAGATCCACAAATGATGCAATCTCTATTGCACTCCACACTGCCCTTTCCCACCTGGACAAGAGGAACACCTACGTAAGAATGCTATTCATTGACTACAGCTCAGCATTCAACACCATAGTGCCCTCAAAGCTCATCACTAAGCTAAGGATCCTGGGACTAAACACCTCCCTCTGCAACTGGATCCTGGACTTCCTGACGGGCCGCCCCCCAGGTGGTAAGAGTAGGTAACAACACATCTGCCATGCTGATCCTCAACACGGGGGCCCCTCAGGGGTGCGTGCTCAGTCCCCTCCTGTACTCCCTGTTCACCCATGACTGCATGGCCAGGCACGACTCCAACACCATCATTAAGTTTGCTGACGACACAACAGTGGTAGGCCTGATCACCGACAACGATGAGACAGCCTGGAGGTCAGAGACCTGGCAGTGTGGTGCCAGGATAACAACCTCTCCCTCAACGTGACCAAGACAAAGGAGATGATTGTGGACTAAGGAAAAAAAAGAGGACTGAGCACGCCCCCATTCTCATCGACGGGGCTGTAGTGGAACAGGTTGAGAGCTTCAAGTTCCTTGGTGTTCACATCACCAATGAACTATCATGGTCCAAACACACCAAGACAGTCGTGAAGAGGGCACGACAAAGCCTATTCCCCCTCAGGAGACTGAAAAGATTTGGCATGGGTCCTCAGATCCTCAAAAAGTTATACAGCTGCACCATCGAGAGCATCCTGACTGGTTGCATCACCGCCTGGTATGGCAACTGCTCGGCCTCCGACCGCAAGGCACTACAGAGGGTAGTGCGTACGGCCCAGTACATCACTGGGGCCAAGCTTCCTGCCATCCAGGACCTCTATACCAGGCGGTGTCAGAGGAAGGCCCTCAAAATTGTCAAAGACTCCAGCCACCCTAGTCATAGACTGTTCTCTCTGCTACTGCACGGCAAGCGGAACCGGAGCGCCAAGTCTAGGTCCAAAAGGCTTCTCAACAGCTTCTACCCCCAAGCCATAAGACTCCTGAACAGCTAATCATGGCTACCCGGACTACTTGCACCCCCACCCCATCTTTTTACGCTGCTGCTACTCTGTTAATGATTTATGCATAGTCACTTTAACTCTACCCACATGTACATATTACCTCAACTACCTCAACTAGCCGGTGCCCCCGCACATTGACTATGCACCGTTACCCCCCTGTATATAGCCTCCCTACTGTTATTTTATTTTACTTACTCTTTTTTTCTCAACACTTTTTTGTTGTTGTTGTTTTATTTTACTTTTTTATTAAGAAATAAATGCATTGTTGGTTAAGGGCTGTAAGTAAGCATTTCACGGTAATGTCTACACCTGTTGTATTCGGCGCATATGGCAAATAAAATTTGATTTGATTTGATTTGACATTGGAACATTGTTGTTGAGATCCAAATGTTTGGAATGGTCGGTGGGGATCTAAAGAATAATCATGTCATATTGTTTATTGTTTTGTGATGTCATTAAGGATGGTATTACTAAATAACTGCATCTCTCATGCAAACCTGATAACTGTACACATTTCAGTTATCAGGTTTGCATCTAAATGTTGTATAAAATATATGATTAAGTATCAGAATATGTTTGTGAAGACAGCAATGTGATTTTAGCCTTCTAAATGAGATAACTGTTTTTCATAGAAACCTTTGCCAGTCAGTAACCACGCCCAAGTGAGCACAGACATTGGGTCGGCGTGATGGAACGCCCCTTTTTACCCAGAGGGCATAAAAAGCCTTGTTAAAATGAATTAACCTTTAGACCAGGAAGCGTGGAGCTGTGGCTAAATGGCTTAAAATGGTTGACACTCTACAGACCAGAAAAGGTGAGACGGTAGTCCATACGTTTGAAATGGAGAAACTCTGAAACTCTCAATCTCTACACGAGAAGAAGATCCCGCACTAGACCTTATCATATCAGTCTGCAGCTGTACATGTAAAGTTGTCTAGAACATTTGACTAAAGACACGAGGTGGAAAGGACAATCCCTCTCAGACAACCGTTGGTACATCTGAAGTATCTATTCTAACGAACACTCCATTCGAAGACAAGCCGAGTCTCACCGAAGTGGGATAGGACACTCAAATCCTTTTTGAGAAAGTGGTTCAACAGGGAGACGACGATCAAGGACAGCTACGCGTAAATATGCATTGCATTTCTTATCCGAATGAGCGGTGGTTTCCAAATGTAACAACGATAAGTTGAATCTCTGGTTCTCCCTTTCACTCTCTTTCTATTAACCCCTCCTTCCCCTAACCAAGCAGTCATGCTATTGTTAGTCCAGTCCTCTAGGGACCTGTTTTCATTGTATTTCGTTAGTAATCAGTAACATATACCGTGTGTGTGTTTGTATTCTGTGTTATTATTTAGTTTGTTAGTAAATAAATAATTAAGCCAATTTGTGTATTGCTGATTCATCAATAAGGTTAGGGTTCTTGCAGGTTCAAGGATGAGGTAATGATTTAATAAGTGACTGTTATCGATATATAACATATATATATCTTCTAAGAGTTTCATCCGGGAGACAGTAACTCGTTAAACAACTTCTTCTGTGTTGCCCCAAATTCCTAATGAGTTAATTGTTACATGATTAATTTAATCAAGTGACAATTAAACATAGTTAGTTGATTTGATAAATAACAGTCATCACAATAATGCAAGTCACGTCACGACACACCATTACACAACTTTTTGCTAGTTGTACTGCATTTATAGTTTCCATTTAGCATTTGGACATTATGATCATCATATAAAAAAGCTCTTTATATTTTGAACTGCATAGTGACTGTCAGGCTGTGAGCTTCACAAACCTTTAATCAATCTCTATTACTGCTCCTTCTCCACAGCCATCCACAGAAACTGCATCTTGCTCCAATAGCGCAATGACAGGAGGACCAGTCATATCAGACGTTACTGAAATGTCACAACCCAGCAACATGGTCATTCAAATGCAAACAGAGGAGAGGGTCAAAGATCAAAGTCACCTTTTATCCTGTAGTGGCTTCTAAAGCAACACATTCCAGTATCTAGCCTTATTCAGCAGGACATGGTCAAGTAGTGTATTTTGGCTGGTAAAGAAATCTGAGTGGCTGGTAGATTTTTAAATCTTCCAGCCACAGTGGCTGGTGGACCAAAACGTTAATTTGAGGCCCTGTATGTCACCCAGCACAGGGAATACACACACTCCCCACACCATCAACCAAAAGGACTTGTAGTACTGATACCTGAGATGATCATCGATGCACACTTAGTAAATGTAACCATTCTAAAATCAATTAAATCCTCATCTAACGCATACATTTCAATCTAAGAATACAGATTGGAAGATTGAAATACAATTCCCCAATCACTTAAACACTCAAATGTGTCTGCGTACTGAGAAATGCCTGTGCGTGCCTATGATAACAGAAGGTGTAAAGGGATGTCTCTAAAGGGATATCTAGCTAATTCAGGCACCAGATGATGTAGGGTTAGAACAATGAGACACAAAAACAAAATGGTGGATAGAAGTGCCAACACACTCTCCAAATGAATGTCCTCCACATGCAGTCATGGAAAGAGTACCCAATTGTCATACTTGAGTAAAAGTAAAGACAACTTAATAGAAAATGACTCAAGCAAAAGTGAGTCACCCAGTAAAATACTACTTGAGTAAAAGTCTAAAAAGTATTTGGTTTTAAATATGCTTAAGTATCAAAAGTAAATGTAATTGCTAGAATATACTTAAGTATCAAAATTAATAGTATAAATAATTTCAAATTCGTTATATTAAGCAAATCAGACTGCACAATTTTCATGATCTTTTAATTTACGGATAGCCAGGGGAACACTCCAACACTCAGACATCATTTACAAATGAAGCATTTGTGTTTAGTGAGTCCACCAGATTAGAGGCAGTAGAAATGACCAGGGATGTTCTCTTGATAAGTGTGTGAATTGGATCATTTTCCTGTCCTGCTAACCATTCAAAATGTAACGAGTACTTTTGGGTGTCAGGTAAAATGTATGGAGTAAAGAGTACATTATTTTCTTTAGGAATGTAGTGAAGTAACAGTCAAAGTTGTCACAAATATAAATAGTAAAGTAAAGTACAGATACCCCCAAAAACTATTTAACTAGTACTTTAAAGTATTTTTACTTAAGTACTTTACACCACTGTCCACATGCCAGACGTTCAAAGAGAGCCATCCAGAAGCCAGAATGACTGCAGACTGTTTCAGTGAAACATAAAGCTCAGATTCAATCAGACCAGAAATAAAACCAGAAACATTCTCAATTAAATGTCACCGGGCCAGCGGATGGGCTGTTTTGTTTCCACAGTAATGTTAACCAAATGTTTCAATGTCTTGTCATATCATGTGTGTGCGTCTCGTTTCACTGATGTACTGTAACTAGAGTTTGTACCTCTACTGTCACCTCTGTGTCTCTCTATCTGTAATAATAGAAGCAGGGATATCTTCATATGACTTATTGTCAGAGACGTACATGCACACCACTTTGGGGCTGGATACTAGATCTGGATTTGGGTCACACTGCACTACTGCCCGCTCTACTGCCCGCTCTACTGCCTGCTCTACTGCCAACTCTACTGCCCGCTCTACTGCCCGCTCGCTACTGCCAGCTCTACTGCCAACTCTACTGCCAGCTCTACTGCCAACTCTACTGCCCGCTCTACTGCCAACTCTACTGCCCACTCTACTGCCAACTCTACTGCCAGCTCTACTGCCCGCTCTACTGCCCGCTCTACTGCCAGCTCTACTGCCCGCTCTACTGCCCGCTCTACTGCCCACTCTACTGCCAGCTCTACTGCCCGCTCTACTGCCCGCTCTACTGCCAACTCTACTGCCAGCTCTACTGCCCGCTCTACTGCCCGCTCTACTGCCCGTTCTACTGCCTGCTCTACTGTCAGCTCTACTGTCAGCTCTACTGCCAGCTCTACTTCCCGCTCTACTGCCCGCTCTACTGCCAACTCTACTGCCAGCTCTACTGCCAGCTCTACTGCCCGCTCTACTGCCCGCTCTACTGCCAGCTCTACTGCCCGCTCTACTGCCCGCTCTACTGCCAACTCTACTGCCCGCTCTACTGCCAACTCTACTGCCCGCTCTACTGCCTGCTCCCTGACCAAGAGAGAGAGGCCACAGAAAACCTAGCGGAACTCTGGATCAAAGTCCCCTTTGAGAAGAGCTGTGGGGGTGTCCCACCACACTTTAGGATTTAGAGAGATGGAATTAATATGAAACATTCTGAAATGACCAGATCCCCAGACCTCTCCCGCTGGCCCCTTCCCACATTCAGAGCAATTATTTGATTACAGCAAATGCTTTGAAAATGGTGTCACTGGGCGGCAGGTAGCCTAGCGATTAAGAGCATTGGACCAGTGAACGAAAGGTGGCTTGTTTGAATCCTGAGCCGACTAGGTGAAACAATCTGTCTGTGCCCTTGAGCAAGGCATTTAATCCTAATTGCTCCTGTAAGTCGCTCTGGATAAGAGCATATGCCAAATGTAAATGGTGAAAATGGTGAAATAGTTATGTAATCGTGACATCGGCCTTGTGGCTTTTGATGGGTTTGCATGTCTATGACTCTCTGTTGACATAAGTGCTAGGCCTCATTACATTCATCCATCCATCTATCTAGTATCTATCTATCTAGTACTGCATCTATCTATCTATATATCTATCTAGTACCTATCTATCTATCTAGTATATATATCTATCTAGTATATATCTAGTATCTAGTACCTATCTATCGAGTTCCTATCTATCTAGTATATATCGAGTACCTATCTATCGAGTACCTATCTATCGAGTACCTATCTATCGAGTACCTACAGTATCTATCGAGTACCTATCTATCGAGTACCTACAGTATCTATCGAGTACCTATCTATCGAGTACCTATCTATCGAGTACCTACAGTATCTATCGAGTACCTATCTATCGAGTACCTATCTATCGAGTACCTACAGTACCTACCTACCTACCTACCTACCTACCTACCTATATCTAGTACCCATCTATCTAGTATATATCTAGTATATCTCTATCTAGTCCCCCTCTCGACCCCCTCATAGCTATTAGCTACAGCAAGGTGTGAGTTTGTGTGAGTGTAGCGTACAGACTGACAATGGATTTGGCAGTGGGTGTCTGTCTGTAGGCCTGCGGGTTGCTGCTGTGTCAGCTGAGGCCTGGCATTTATTAAAGAGCAATCTACTCTCCACTGTCGGCTCCAGAAGCAGCACAAAGCTGCCACCCCCACCCCTCTGAAACACACCTCAGTGAGACTCCTCATTTGTCTAGGTGTCAGTCTTTCTCACTATTCTGTAGACAGTAGGCTATGTGGTTAATACCATACCTACCAGTAGGTAGGTAGCTACATGGCTTCAGTAGGGTTGCTGGATGCACTATGAATGTTACCAGAGGATTTCAGCTATCTCACTCCTCAGCCTCTGTCTGGGCGCAGGGCCACAGAAGTTACAGCATGCAGGAAAAACACACCATCCTTTCTGTCAACACATTATTGTTTAGGAGTGCACCCCCATATGGGACTATCCCCAACCCTTAACCCCACCCCTCTCAGGCGTCCCAGAGCAGTTCGCAGGGCACTCAGGGGAGCCAGTGAGAGGAGGAAATCAAATTAAGTGGCAGCCTGTGAATAACAAACAACATGGGCGTCAGGGCGTTGTCTCTGTGCTGTGGCAGGCTGGCAGGCAGGCCAGTAATTAGGCAGGCCTGTGTGCCCAGCCAGGTAGAAATGACATGCCCACAGGTGGAGGTGGCACACAGTGGCGCCCGTCTGGCAGGACCCCCGGGACACCACACAGGGAGGAGGGGTAATTAGACAGAGTGCAACAGGATCCATATCTTCTCCTGTCTTAATGTTACTGCTTTGTCATCATCCTAACCTATACCTTTTCATTTACATTTACATTTACATTTTAGTCATTTAGCAGACGCTCTTATCCAGAGCGACTTACAGTTAGTGAATACATATTTTTTTATACTGGCCCCCCGTGGGAATCGAACCCACAACCCTGGCGTTGCAAACGCCATGCTCTATCAACGGAGCTACATCCCTACCGGCCATTCCCTCCCCTACCCTGGACGACGCTGGGCCAATTGTGCGCCGCCCATGAGTCTCCCGGTCGCGGCCGGCTGCGACAGAACCTGGATTCGAACCAGGATCTAGTGGCACAGTTAGCACTGCGATGCAGTGCCTTAGACCACTGCGCCACTCAGTGGTCTAAGGCACTGCATTTCACACTTAGGTTGTAGTAGTAGTGGTCCATTAGTGCAGTGGTGGGTGAGCGGTGAGTGCAAAGATGGAAAAGGGATCTGGTACCATATTCTCTGTATCTAGAGTTTGGAAGTATTGACCACTCATAAAAATAAAAATAAATCAATTCCACCCCTTAAACCACTCAAAATAGCATCAATAGGAAGCTATAGTATCACCCCACCAAAGACAGAGATAATGTGTTATATAGGGAGGGTGGGAAAATGTAAAAAGAAAGCCTGGGCCCTATTCAGAGCCATCCCAACCAATGAAACGCTGAGGTCACATAGATCCAGTGTTCCTATTCTTCTTTAAGTGTCCAATGAGCTATGTCTCTGTGGCAACTGCCTGTTTCCTAGCAGCACAGCTTATGGAAAAATGAATGAAAATCCACCCTGAGAGAGCGGGAAGAGAAGAGAGCAGACAGGACGGAAAACCAGATGTCCACAGAGTTACCGACAATCCAGGAAAAACAAGCTGTCGCTCCCTCCGTGTGGAGAGAGGATCATAAATCACACCCATGATTAACCAACAGTCAGCACCCAGTAGTGTGGTAGAGAGGACACTGGACACACAGTACACTTAAACTGGCACGGCACACACACACACACACACACACACACAAGTCCTGCTTATCAGCTGAAGAGGATCACCTTGTTTCAGGGACCTAAATATAAATCTAGCCCCTGAATGCATTAGTTTGATAGTGATAACTAATGAAGAGCTGTTGAATTAGATTATCTTATTTTCTGTTTGTTTGCCAGATGAAAAGGTACACAGAGTACCCTTCTAAATCAGCTATAAATAACAGAGAAAAGTAGTCACTCAAACCACCATTGTCCCTAGCCCCCTCTATGTAAACCACAAACAAACACACACATGCACACGCGTGTGTATGTGTGAGTGTGTGTGCATGCCTGGCCTGGTTGAATCTATGCTAACTAGCATTAGCCACACTGTGGCAGTCACCAACTCAACTGGAACATACTGTGGTAACCAAGGGAGACAGAATAGGACCGTCTACACTGGAGCTCATTCTCTCCAGCTACTAACTACTACTACCAGTACCACTAAGGGTTGCATGGTATACCGAAACTTCTGTACTTTTTCGATACTAGAAAATGAAAAATGGTTCAGTACTAGAATTTGTGTTACTTTCGGTACTTCTGTAAAATGTGTGGATTGCGAGGATTGAGTCTGTCTAGTAATTTGTCTGAATCTTCTCAAGGGGCAGTAGCTAGCCAGGCTGCTTGTGCATGCAGCGGACACAGCTCGAGCCACTTCTGAGAAGCAAGCAAGAGGAGAGAGAAAATGCAGACAGCATGGCTTCTAACGAAAACATCATACCTCCACGCACACAGCTTGGTGACAAAACTGGCTGCAGAAGCGAACTATGGGAATACTTTTCTTACAGAGCAGATGATGAGGGCCAGCCCACAGAAACAACTAAGCAAAAGGTGTTACAAAGCAGTGCAGTGCAAGGGAGGTTGTTCCAAAACGACATATAAAAGAAAAACTATTTTACACATGACATTTGCATTGTAAAGTTATTCTACTAGCAACTAAATTGGAATTAATATTTGAGTGACAATGACATGAACATATATTCAGCATGACATTCATGTGAGCATTATAATATGATTACAACCAAAAAGTAATGTGAAATGCACTCATAACTTGAAAGCAATATATTTAGACTACTTTGCTTTTGCCTGGGCATGCTAGCAGTAGCTAGCCAACCAGCAGCCCTGGACGAAGCATTGCACCCTGGGAAGTGAAATGCTCTCTGGGAATTGTAGTATGCTGTGTAAAACTAATTGTATTTATATGGTGTGTAGACTATTGCAATATACATAGAAGCTTCAGAAATTAGCATCAAAGTGTTTGTCGTTTGGGAACTAAACTATTAATTTAATACATAAAATGATTTAGCTGTAATGAATAATGAATCATAGGTCTAATGCATGTAATTTGACCTAATATTATGGACATAGATGAGCAAATTAACCCTGATATGTATCAAATTACATTTTAAAACAGTTTAGATATAATTGTATGGTTCAGATATGGTTTTGCATGAGGAAAATGTTTGATATTCTTCTGTTATTTAATATGGTGTTTATTTTTTGCCAGAAATGTTATATACAGTGGGGAGAACAAGTATTTGATACACTGCCGATTTTGCAGGTTTTCCTACTTACAAAGCATGTAGAGGTCTGTAATTCTTATCATAGGTACACTTCAACTGTGAGAGATGGAATCTAAAACAAAAATCCAGAAAATCACCTTGTATGATTTGTAAGTAATTAATTTGCATTTTATTGCATGACAGAAGTATTTGATCACCTACCAACCAGTAAGAATTCCGGCTCTCACAGACCTGTTAGTTTTTCTTTAAGAAGCCCTCCTGTTCTCCACTCATTACCTGTATTAACTGCACCTGTTTGAACTCGTTACCTGTATAAATGACACCTGTCCACACACTCAATCAAACAGACTCCAACCTCTCCACAATGTCCAAGACCAGAGAGCTGTGTAAGGACATCAGGGATAAAATTGTAGACCTGCACAAGGCTGGAATGGGCTACAGGACAATAGGCAAGCAGCTTGGTGAGAAGGCAACAACTGTTGGCGCAATTATTAGAAAATGGAAGAAGTTCAAGATGACGGTCAATCACCCTCGGTCTGGGGCTCCATGCAATATCTCACCTCGTGGGGCATCAATGATCATGAGGAAGGTGAGGGATCAGCCCAGAACTACACGGCAGGACCTGGTCAATGACCTGAAGAGAGCTGGGACCACAGCCTCAAAGAAAACCATTAGTAACACACTACGCCGTCATGGATTAAAATCCTGCAGTGCACGCAAGGTCCCCCTGCTCAAGCCAGCGCATGTCCAGGCCCATCTGAAGTTTGCCAATGACCATCTGGATGATCCAGAGGAGGAATGGGAGAAGGTCATGTGGTCTGATGAGACAAAAATAGAGCTTTTTGGTCTAAACTCCACTCGCCGTGTTTGGAGGAAGAAGCAGGATGAGTACAACCCCAAGAACACCATCCCAACCGTGAAGCATGGAGGTGGAAACATCATTCTTTGGGGATGCTTTTCTGCAAAGGGGACAGGACGACTGCACCGTATTGAGGGGAGGATGGATGGGGCCATGTATTGCGAGATCTTGGCCAACAACCTCCTTCCCTCAGTAAGAGCATTGAAGATGGGTCGTGGCTGGGTCTTCCAGCATGACAACGACCCGAAACACACAGCCAGGGCAACTAAGGAGTGGCTCTGTAAGAAGCATCTCAAGGTCCTGGAGTGGCCTAGCCAGTCTCCAGACCTGAACCCAATAGAAAATCTTTGGAGGGAGCTGAAAGTCCGTATTGCCCAGCGACAGCCCCAAAACCTGAAGGATCTGGAGAAGGTCTGTATGGAGGAGTAGGCCAAAATCCCTGCTGCAGTGTGTGCAAACCTGGTCAAGACCTACAGGAAACGTATGATCTCTGTAATTGCAAACAAAGGTTTCTGTACCAAATATTAAGTTCTGCTTTTCTGATGTATCAAATATTTATGTCATGCAATAAAATGCAAATTAATTACTTAAAAATCATACAATGTGATTTTCTGGATTTTTGATTTTAGATTCCGTCTCTCACAGTTGAAGTGTACCTATGATACACATTACAGACCTCTACATGCTTTGTAAGTAGGAAAACCTGCAAAATCAGCAGTGTATCAAATACTTGTTCTCCCCACTGTAGAATAGAATATATTATATTTGTTATTTTAGTTGTTCTACCAGTTATCAACATATTGTTCAATGTAAAAATCATAATAAAGCCAAGTGGTTATTCTGTGATGTTAGCTAATACACATTCTTTTTTTTAGTTGCCTTGGTATCGTGATACTAAACCTGGTATTGAAGTCATAAATCTGGTATCGTGACACTACTACTACTACTACTACTGCTACTGCTACTACTACTACTACTACTACTATGTGGTCCTCTGTAGCTCAGCTGGTAGAGCGCGGCGCTTGTAACGCCAAGGTAGTGGGTTCGATCCCCGGGACCACCCATACACAAAAATGTATGCACACATGACTGTAAGTCGCTTTGGATAAAAGCGTCTGCTAAATGGCATATTATTTATTATTATTACTACTACTACTACTACTACTACTACTAATACTACTACTGTCTGATCCTAAGGGTCTAATGGTAAGCCTACTGTACCTGACACCTGTCCTTTCATCGTGGCCAATCCCATCCATATTTCAATCAAATCAAAATGATTTTTAGCTCAGCATTGTGTTCTTATGTTTATTTTAATCTGCAAACCATTTCAATTACACAAAGGCCAGATTATTTGGGATGTCAATTTCGATTCAATCTGCATGAGCACAGGGTTCGGGGACGATATTAAGCTATTTAGGCTTAGCCAGTGCTTTTCAATTTGGAGTGATTTTTATTAATTGCTGATGATGGCTTCTTTCCTCATCTGCCCATTGAGAGGTAGGGTGCGGTAGAGCTGACATTATTTCCCCTTGCTTCTAACCTAACATTTGGTTTGCAACAACGGGGTTTGTACAAATGTTGCTGTCTATCTCTCGACATTTGCAACATTGTTTCAATATTGAAATTCGACCTCCACTGTCCTATTGAGAATGAACGTGTCAGGACGAAATCATTAATTAGCATAATTTGTATGGGTATATACAAAGAAATGTCAATAAAAAACAGGTCAAACGAAATGAAATGCAGCTACTTTGCTGTTATTCTAGCTGCACAGTTTGACGTGACTGTGTTAGCCGTAGTTGGCTAGCTCCCTCCCCCCAACACATTTCACATCTTCCATCCTTTTCTGTCCTTTCTCTTCCTCTCCTCTCCTCTCCACCCCATCCCCCTCTCCATTCTCCCTCCAACCCATTACTGGCATTCACTCTGGCTCTATTAAGCCTGGGCCTCACACTAGCTACCCACTCTGCTTTCCAGTCTGCTCTCAGCTGGGACCTGCATGGAGCACCGCTGTCAGGGGCTAGATCGAGAAGAGAAAAGTGTTCTACATTAACCCACAACAACCGGCAGGCACTGTTTTCACAAACACACACACACACACACACACAGACCCCCCACTGGTGGAGCTACACACTAACCCGGCAGAGGCATAAAAACGTATGCAGAACAGGAACATGCCTGCCCATAAGGAATCCAATGCATACATTTGCAGAGCAGTGCTGTTGTTCTATTCACGGGATGTGAGCCCAAACAAAGGATAATATTAAAATATCAGTTGACTAATAGAAAGAGATGATACTGTACAGTTCCTGAGGTTTTCACCAGGGCCTGTGGTTGAAGAGTGATGGGTATGGCTAAGGTGATGTGATGTCATGTCTGCTCTGCTCCTCTAGCAGTTTTAAGTACAGCTTCTACATCAACATACAATGCACTTATCCTGATGTATAATCAAAGAACTGGCAGAGCAGATACATACTGTGATGTGGTGGTGTTGAAGGAGTCAGTGCGCAGGAGGGTAAAACACAGAAAAACAGGCTTTAATCCGCAAAATACAGGTTTACGCAGAACTGCGTCAAACCCACTCCAGGGCACAAAACAGGTGCACTGGAAAATACAAGGCACACGGGAAAATACTCCTGTCGAACAAAATACACGAGCTCCACCGAGCTTCACTAACCTTCACAATAAACAATCACCCACAAGGACAAGGGGGCAGAGGGAACACTTATACACTGACTAATGAGGGGATTAGAACCAGGTGTTTGTGATAACGAGACAAGACAATTGTGATGATGATTTGGGCGGCAGTGGTTAGTACTCCGGTGACGACGAACGCCGAAGCCTGCCCGAACAAGGAGGGGAGGCAGCCTCGGCCGAAGTCGTGACACATACTTACATAAATATTGTTGCTCTTTGGCTTGCAGTGGAACATTAAACCAAGGCCGACAGTATTCGTAAAGTATTCAGACCCCTTGAGTTTTTCCACATTCTGTTACGTTACAGCCTTACTCTAAAATGGATTAAATTGTTTTTTTCCCTCATCAATCTACACACAATACCCCATAATGACAAAGCAAAAACAGGTTTTTAGAAAAAGAAATATGAAATATGACATTTACATAAGTATTCAGACCCTTTACTCAGTACTTTGTTGAAGCACTTTTGACAGCGATTACAGCCTTGAGTCTTCTTGGGTATGACGCAACAAGCTTGTCACACCTGTATTTGGGGAATTTTTCCCATTCTTCTCTGCAGATCCTCTCAAGTGCTGTCAGGTTGGATGGGGAGCGTCACTGCACAGCTATTTTCAGGTCACTCCAGAAATGTTAGATCGGGTTCAAGTCCGGGCTCTGGCTGGGCCACTCAAGGACATTCAGAGACTTGTCCCGAAGCCACTCCTGCGTTGTTGAACCTTCGCCCCAGTCTGAGGTCCTGTGCGCTCTGGAGCAGGTTTTCATCAAGGATCTCTGTACTTTGCTCCATTCTTCTTTCCCTCAATCCTGACTGGTCTCCCAGTCCCTGTCGCTGAAAAACATCCCCACCATGCTTCACTGTAGGGATGATGCCAGGTTTCCTCCAGATGTGACGCTTGGCATTCAGGCCAAAGAGTTAAATCTTGTTTCTCATGGTCTGAGAGTCCTTTAGGTGCCTTTGGGCAAACTCCAAGTGGGCGGTCATGTGCACTTTACTGAGGAATGGCTTCCGTCTGGTCATTCTACCATAAAACCCTGATTGGTGGAGTGCTGCAGAGATGGTTGTCCTTCTGGAAGGTTCTCCCATCTCCACAGAGGAACTCTGGAGCTCTGTCAGAGTGACCATCGGGTTCTTGGTCACCTACCTAACCAAGGCCCTTCTCCCCCGCTTGCTCAGTTTGGCTGGGCAGCCAGCTCTAGGAAGAGTCTTGGTGGTTCCAAACTTCTTCCATTTAAGAATGATGGAAGCCACTGTGTTCTTGGGGACCTTCAATGCTGCAGACATTTTTTGGTACCCTTCCCCAGATCTGTGCCTCGACACAATCCTGTCTCGGAGCTCTATGGACAATTCCTTTGATCTCATGGCTTGGTCTTTGCTCTGATATGCACTGTTAACTGTGGGACCTTATATAGACTGGTGTGTGTCTTTCCAAATCATGTCCAATCAATTGAATTTACCACAGGTGGACTCCAATCAAGTTGTAGAAACATCTCAAGGATGATCAATGGAAACAGGATGCACCTGAGCTCAATTTCGAGTCTCATAGCAAAGGGTCTGAATACTGTTGTTTTTCTAAAAACCTGTTTTCGCTTTGTCTTTATGGGGTATTGTGTGTAGATTGATGAGGAAAAAGGTTTATTTAATCCATTTTAGAATAAGGCTGTAACGTAACAAAATGTAGGAAAAGTCAAGGAGTCTGAAAACTTTCAGAATGCACTGTATATCGGTCACTGTGAGCTATAGAGTCCGATTATTTTCAGATGCATATTTTTCTCAATCCATTTCAGATTGGGCAAATGTTGTAAACCGTTTCAGGGAGACTGCTATTTGACTGTTTGCTCTTCAATAATTCAAACAGCATCTAAATTAAACAAGTGGGGTTGTCTAGCATCAGAAATATGTGAAAGGCGTTTCCACTTGGAGGGTAAACAGGTCAATGCAGGCCTGGGGGCTAGGAGCAGGCCACTGCCTGGTCTAGCTGCCTGGCATCAACAGTGTTTAGAGGGCTCTGTCTAACGAGAGAGAGAGAGAGAGAGAGAGAGAGAGAGAGAGAGAGAGAGAGAGAGAGAGAGAGAGAGAGAGAGAGAGAGAGAGAGAGAGAGAGAGAGAGAGAGAGAGAGAGAGAGAGAGAGAGAGAGAGAGAGAGAGAGAGAGAGAGAGAGAGAGAGAGAGAGAGAACCGAGAGAGAGAGAGAGAGAGAGAGAGAGAAACCGAGAGAGAGAGAGAGAGAGAGAGAAACCGAGAGAGAGAGAGAGAGAGAGAGAGAGAGAGAGAGAGAGAAACCGAGAGAGAAACCGAGAGAGAGAAACTGAGAGAGAGAGGGAGAGAGAGAAACAGAGAGAGAAACCGAGAGAGAGAGAGAGAGAGAGAGAGAAACTGAGAGAGATAGATAGAAAGACAAAGAGGGAGAGGAGAGGAGAAGAGCGAGAGAGAGGAGGGGTGGAGAGAGAAAGAGGGAGAGAAAGGGAACGGGAAGCAAGAGTGAAAGAAAGAGACTTGTAGAAGAGCACTCCATTGAGTGCAGACACATTGGGGCTGTCTTCTTCTTATGTCATCTCACACTCCCCTTCATCCCCTCTTCAGCCTCTTCTCTTCCCCATACAGCCCCCTTCCCTTCCTCCAGCAGCCCAGCACAACACTCTCCCATTGAATCAATAGTGGAGCACTTTAAACTGCAACACAAAGAGCATTAAAGCCAGAGAGAGGCCTAGCTGCTCATTACACTCATAATGGAGGGGTTTGGGAGGGAGGGATAGCTGTAGAGATGGAGTATAGTCCACACACCATACTGAATGACGCTCCCACAGCTATTAACCCTTATCACTAACTGAAAGGTCCATGATGATCCGGAGTGATACCAACATTGCCTATGATAGTGTAAGTGCTGCAGATGCATCATGATTATATTGGATCGTGTTTGTGTTATTGTATACTGTAGGTTACTGTCTAGACTGTGAAATTCTACTGACTACCTGAATCAGCAGCCATTTACCCACAGGTTTCCAATTGTGAACCTCTCCACAGTTACACAGCATTGATATTATCTCAAACCACAAAATTCAATAGCCTACTAAATGTATTTATCATTCTGCTCAATGGCAATGTCGGCTAATAGGCTATCTACTGAGTTCACTGGTTTAGATAAGCAAGGTAATTGATCTCAAACAGTAGGGTTCCTTATATTAGCTTCAAAATCATTTATGTTTGTCAGCCAGTTGGCTGATCACATGGTAATGGGAATGATCTGCCTTTGAATTATTCTTGAAAATGAGTGAGACCTAGGGCACAGATCTCTCTTGGTGTGGAGCTGTGGACTGGTGGTGAGAGCAGAGCCCCTCTTTAAGAAGAACATTACTTGGACAATATGGTCTAGCAATCTCACTGGGCTCAGTAATGGAGCGTGGAAGGCTGTAACATCCACACGTGTTTCTCCAGTCCTGTCTGCTCTGATCGTACCACTACCACTAGATCTCCCTGTCTGGCTAGTAGGATGGATGGAGATCCAGTATATGGGCTGGCTGATACAACTGGTACACCCTGCTCTCCTCTCCCTGCCACTCTCTACCTCCTCTCCAGTTGAACACCCATTTCAACAGTAAATAATTTATCCGCAGACCGATGCAGCTTTTTATTGAGTTCATAATTAAAAGCTACTTCCCCCAATGTAGATCTGTGCTGCCTAAGCCTCGGCAGCAGCCCTCTATCCTCTTCCTGGTGGGCTCTGCTCAGTGCAGCAGCCCTCTATCCTCTTCCTGGTGGGCTCTGCTCAGTGCAGCAGCCCTCTATCCTCTTCCTGGTGGGCCCTGCTCAGTGCAGCAGCCCTCTATCCTCTTCCTGGTGGGCCCTGCTCAGTGCAGCAGCCCTCTATCCTCTTCCTGGTGGGCTCTGCTCAGTGCAGCAGCCCTCTATCCCCTTCCTGGTGGGCCCTGCTCAGTGCAGCAGCCCTCTATCCTCTTCCTGGTGGGCTCTGCTCAGTGCAGCAGCCCTCTATCCTCTTCCTGGTGGGCTCTGCTCAGTGCAGCAGCCCTCTATCCTCTTCCTGGTGGGCTCTGCTCAGTGCAGCAGCCCTCTATCCTATCCTCTTCCTGGTGGGCTCTGCTCAGTGCAGCAGCCCTCTATCCTCTTCCTGGTGGGCTCTGTTCAGTGCAGCAGCCCTCTATCCTCTTCCTG